>NC_051848.1:33265309-33714920 GCF_002237135.1 Teleopsis dalmanni
AAAATTTGTACTGTTCAATGTTAAATTGAAAATATGTGTTTCTTATATTTCTTATATATAGAATTCTAATCAGTAATTAGTAAATTAATATTCGAGAGCACAACTTATGTATTTTGGTTTAAAAATATTGTAAAAATAATATTTATAATATTAAACAAGCACAGCGCAAAATGTTTTCCTATAGTTTAAATGGCTTTCATATAATTATCAATGTCAATGTCAATATACATATATATAAATATTAGTTGTATATTTCCACACTTATAAAAAATAGTAGTATATATTTTTAAATTCATATATATTAAAATAATATAAATTATTTTTCTGTTTTTTTTTTCAATAAATTATCATATTTCGAAACTGCATTCTTGTACATTTTATATATATCATTATATTCAATGTAGTTGACACGCAAATAAGTGTTAAAGAATTACAATATTATTAAAGCATCAATATTTGCGATTCTATATAAAATATTATTCAGACCAATTTTATTTCTTTATAATTGGATTTGTTTTTATTAATTTTCTATATTCAATTTATATTTTATAAAATTTAATTTAAATTCGATAACTTATTTTTAGTACACAAATTTTAGTCTTTTAAGACTGTTTTTTTTCATATTTTCTAAATTTTAATGAAATGTTCAAATTTAATTTTACTTTTAACTTATATATATATGTTATATATTTATTTTTATTTTTATTTTCTGCATTTGAAGTGCATGAAAACTTGTATGTATTAAAGTTGTCAATACTATTTAGGTTTCTTATATATTTTTTAGCACATTTATTTTCTTATTATGACTATAAAATTAAAATATATATATTAAGAAACTACAAAAATGTAAAATTAAAAAAAAAAATTATAAAATAAAAAAAATTATGAAACTAAAAAAAATAATAAAATTTTGTGAAATCTTAGAAAAATATACAAAATATAAAAAATTAAAGAAACAAATATAGTATTATTAAGACATATAAAATAAAAACAAAAAAAATTTTAAATAAAAAATCTATATAGTGTATATATAAAATAAACACAATGTATACAAAATATATACAAAATATTTATATCATATATATTTAATATCTTAAATGTTTCTATATACATATATGTAAATACATAGCATTTACAATTTTTTTTATGCAGTATACATATATTTTTACAATATTGTGTTTTGAAAATTTGATTTGTGAAATTCCATCACTTTTTTTTACTATTTGTGTAATTCTATTATTTTTTGTATTTAATATCATTCATAATATACAGAATTTATTAAAAATACTTTATATTTAATTTCGTTAACTAATAATTTAGCACTTTGTGTATGCAAAACATAAATTACGTTGAAGATGTATTCAACTTACATGTACCCAATATTTCAAAGTTTTTTTATTTATTTCTAGAGTTATAATAAATAATACTCCGCAATAAGAAAGAAGTCAAACTGAAAATAATTATATAACATAAAAAATAAAATTAGAAGTAAAATGAATAATAAAAATAAAAAATATAAATAAAAATATATAAAAAAAAAATAAAAATTAAAAGCAAAAACAGGAAACAAAAAATAAAAAACTAAACAGAATTAAAAATACAAAATAAATTTGTATATAATATATAATAACAACAAAATAGAACAAACAGAATTTAACATTTTATAATTCCTTTGCTTATATGTAAAACGTAACATATAAAATATTTCTTATATTTTTCATTTAAAAGTTGATATGAAATAATATTATTTTTTTTATCTACTTATTTTACGATTGCAATTGCAAATTTTAATGATATTAATAACAAGAGTTTTTATAATTGTAAAATAAACGGTAATTCCGTTTCTCAAAAAATTTAAAATATATAAAATGAATGAAGCTTAGTAACTTAGATTATCATGTACTCAGTCTTGACACTTAAAATATTATTATATAAAATTAAACTTTTTGTAAAAAAACATATTTAACAATATATGTATATTATAACATCATTTATTCCAATAATAGTCATTCTATTGAACGTGTTAAATACGTACGAATGACAATTACAGGCTAGGAGCGATTAAGTATGGAAATCCCAAAGCAACGGCGTCCGCAAATGACATTGTCAGTTAAATACTCGCGTGATGCGTTGGATACCAAAAAGCTTATAGCACGCAAATATGCTAATCCACTGCATTCATAGATTTTAGCGTTCCAGATCAATTTGCCGCAATAACATATAGGAAGCTCCTTGATTAAATCAACTATCACAGTCGGTAACTTACCGGGTTCATCATACTGTATCTGATTTCGCAAAATAACACGTCCGGCCAAAACCCAAAGTGGCGGAACTTCGGTTGGGTATTCTATAGTGATTTGCTGACGATCTGAAAAGTAATTCCCAGCAATATCTAAAGATTGCAAGCACATTTGCTCAACGCACGATGGAAGGGCTTTCAAGCGATTTGCGTTCAATTGTAAAGAACGCAAGTTTTGCAAGCGACGTATTGAAAATGGTACTCTTTCCATCAAATTGTCATTTAAGCGAAGAGAAACTAAACGCTCCAATTTAACCAAATAATATGGAAAGTTCTTTATTACATTCATTGACAAATCTAAATTGATCAATGATTTACGAATCGACCCAAGTAACCAATTCCAATTGCAATTTTCACCAATTTCATTATTACTCAAGTTCAAAGCTCGAAGTTGCAATTCACCAAGCGCATTTGGTAGCTAAAAAAACAAAAAACAAAAAACATTTATATATTAAAAACATATTCAGTCCTTAACAAACTAATAAATTGTGCAGATTAACTCCAATTAAAATCCCATCCAACCCCAATACATTTGTGTTCCTATACAATCCACCCTTCACAATTCATCTTCCTTATCATATCCTAACCCATGTATAAGTATGAGTAATTCCTTTCATGTTAAATATTCTATAGAACTCCGAGAATTACAGCAGCAACAGGAGAATAGGGTCCAGTATACTTATTCAAAAATACAATAAATACTTGTTCATATCTATTGTAGTTGACAAAGAATAGAATAAATAATATTAATAATACGAAGACATTCGATGTCTTCGTGCAATGAAACAATGTTTTTTTTCAGAAAAACTATTTAACTATTTATTTGTTTTTTTTAGTTTTTGGACCACAGTTGTAATGCAAATAAACTTCACTAATGAATATGATCAAAACCAAAAGATTTTCGGTTTATTTATTTCGATAATTTTAATTGGATTTTTTTCTGTTTTAATTAGTCTTTTTTTGGCATAGAGCATCGAAAAAAATCTGCTGACCTTTTAAATTATCCCTCAAGTTATATGATTATATTATACATTTTAAAGAGGTATTTCTAATATATACGATACATTTAATGAAAACGAACCATTAAAATTCTACATAGACATTTTAAGATTTATAAAAATATTGTTTATGTCTCTTTGGTGAATTATTCATAGAAAAAACATAACTTTTATGGATAAATGATAATAAAAAAGTATAAACACTTTTTACAATGGAAAACATACACTGGCTATGTCAGAATAACAGAATTTATTTTATCTTATTATTTTTAAGATTCAGCAGTCTTTATTCAGCACTTTTTATTCAGCTAATACTAGCAACATGTTTACCATACCATATTAAAGCAAACAAAGAGAAGACCACAGAAAGATTAGTACAAATGGATCAAGAAACGAATATAAGCAAAAATATGTTTTAATTGTATAATGACTAATCAATCGCATTTCCGAACCAAACACCATATGAAAAAACAGACCATTGACCATTCTAAGAACATACTTTTATAGATATATATTACAATATTATCTAATTATGTGCAAACAACAATAACAAGAACAACTAATTCAAGGAGTTATTCACAGATAAAGTAACCATAGTGCACAACAATAAAGTGTTACCTTAATATATCGGATGTCAATAAGCTGAGCTATTTATCACTCTATAAATTTATTAATAATATATTTAGAATATAAGTTATGAAAAAAATGGTTGAGTTAATGTCTCGGTACTAATCGACTCAGATGTTTAAAGATTGATTACTCGGTATTTCTATTAAAGTTGATTGTATTGCTTGAGTAAACTAATTGAATCGAAATCTTTATAATTGTCTAATAAAAAATTTCAAAAGCTAACATTCGCACATAAAATAAACATTGAATAAAGCTGTAAAAAGGATTTTAGAATTTGTTTAGTCACCACATTGAAATATTTATAAGGAATTCCAGCCTATATAAAACTATTGATACTTAAAACATAATCTTAAAGCTTATTGTTTTTTTAATTAAATTATTTCGCTTATTTGGCTTACTACCTTACAGAAAGTACCGCGCCTTCCCCGTGCAACAAGAACTGCTTAATTGACAGCACAATATAGCTATGTGTTAATCAGTTACTTGTCACGCATAAATGAGTCAAGTCCCAATGTGTGCCTCAAATTTAGCTCTACCAACCATTATGTTGCTGATCTGTAGCTTCCTGACCTTGTAATAGATCCTTGCGGCCTATAACAACAACAACACAACAATTTGTTCATTATACTGAATCGCACAATTAACCGAAAAATTCTATCTGGAAATTATTCTATCGCTGCTGTGAAGATTAGATAAACAAATTTTGGAATTAAACCAATAATTTAGAGTATCCAATCGCTATGTTGAACGCCTTCAGAAATTCATGCTCTCCGCCTTATTACAGTATGTATACATTCTATGTACTTTTGGACAAAAAGCAATCTAATAAGAAATTTTTCGCATCAAATGAATAGATTTCTTAATTTGAATTTTATTTTATTTGATACTTACTGTGTTTATAGAATTTTGCCTCAAATCCAAAGATGACAAATTGGTTAGTACGCAAATAGTTATAGGAACTGTCTTCAAACCATTGTTAATTATCTCCAAAAACCGGAGAGTTTCTGGGAAACCCTCTTTGGGATATTCAGAGGGTTTACTGATGACCATTCGTTCAATCGGTTGCATCTTTGCGGGTATAGGTGTCGCATGTACAGTTTCCTGCAAATTAATATCACCACCTTCTAGGCCAATACGAAGTGTTTGCAAAAAACTTTTCAGCGTTAGTACATCCGACTGGATTAATATATCATAAGCAGGTACTTGCAAGCTTATTGTTGCCTTACCTTCGTTAACGAAGCGCGTACGTATCGTTTCAATGTTACCAGCAAGCTTGTATTTCATGCCAGCTTTGTTAGATGGTGTGAAATGTACTAGCTCCAGTTCTTTATCACCGCCTTCGCTGTGCTTATAACCCAGAACAAGTGTTGCTTTACTTGCTCGTGCCGATTGAACCGTCTGTGTAGGACGTTCAACGACTCGAGTTTCGCAAAGCAGCTTCATATCACACCTTCGTTGAAACACTGAAATTAAAATAAATAGTTTAACAATAATTCAATTTCTACTAAGCTTTTTATAAATTCACAAATTTAATTTTTTCTTTTTACTTCTACTGCTTTAATGCACTTATGATGTTAATGTAAGGAAGGCTTCCTTTCACAACGCCGGTAAATCATGGTAAATTTAAGAAAAGAGACAAAAAAAAATTAATGAAAACAATAACAACATTTTTATCAGCTGTTTACTTTGGTAATGCAATTTTTAGTATATTTCTTTTTAAATAAATTTGCAGGTTTTTGCTCTAACTTTGCAGATAGTAACAGTTTATTGCACAAATACAGCAATAAACAACATATAATAAACTTTATATAAATCCTTTTTATATATATTTATATATTAACTAAAGCACAACCACAAACCTTCGCAAATAGTAACACTACCAGAAGACAAGTTGCATCGGAATTTTGTGCTCTAAAGAAAAACAGCGAATAAGGCGAATTCACAATAGATTTCTAAGTGACACAATTAGGAATTCACAAAAAATTTGAATTTAAAAATATATATTGTTTTCTGAACTATATATTCAATTTAAAAAAAATTGATATTTTCAAAATTAAATTAATTGCATTCTATGAAAAAATTGTTAAATGTACATACACAAAAATATACTTTAAACAATAAGATTATTCCTGACACTACTGAATTGTCAATGGCTTTAGATAGCCTAAATTATATACTAACCAATAATAATTTTGGGTTGGCAAATCTAGATTTGCAATCGATATCCCATTTGCACGAACACTAGATATACCAATCGAAAATTACAAAAGCGTTAATTATTTATTTATTAAGTATTAAAAAAAAAACAAAATTACTTCAGCTTGTCTGAACATTATTGATTTATTCCAGATCAAATATTAGTAATTAATAATTAATCAAATAATTATTTATTTATTAACCATATATATTTTGCCGGCATAACCATATATAGTTCAATATATATATTGAATATATAGTTCACAAAACAATATATATATAAAATCAAATTTTTTGTGAATTACTGCTTGTGTCACTTAGAAATCTATTGTGAATTCGCCTTATTCGCTGTTTTTCTTTAGAGCACAAAATTCCGATGCAACTTGTCTTCTGGTAGTGTTACTATTTGCGAAGGTTTGTGGTTGTGCTTTAGTTAATATATAAATATATATAAAAAGGATTTATATAAAGTTTATTATATGTTGTTTATTGCTGTATTTGTGCAATAAACTGTTACTATCTGCAAAGTTAGAGCAAAAACCTGCAAATTTATTTAAAAAGAAATATACTAAAAATTGCATTACCAAAGTAAACAGCTGATAAAAATGTTGTTATTGTTTTCATTAATTTTTTTTTGTCTCTTTTCTTAAATTTACCATGATTTACCGGCGTTGTGAAAGGAAGCCTTCCTTACATTAACATCATAAGTGCATTAAAGCAGTAGAAGTAAAAAGAAAAAATTAAATTTGTGAATTTATAAAAAGCTTAGTAGAAATTGAATTATTGTTAAACTATTTATTTTAATTTCAGTGTTTCAACGAAGGTGTGATATGAAGCTGCTTTGCGAAACTCGAGTCGTTGAACGTCCTACACAGACGGTTCAATCGGCACGAGCAAGTAAAGCAACACTTGTTCTGGGTTATAAGCACAGCGAAGGCGGTGATAAAGAACTGGAGCTAGTACATTTCACACCATCTAACAAAGCTGGCATGAAATACAAGCTTGCTGGTAACATTGAAACGATACGTACGCGCTTCGTTAACGAAGGTAAGGCAACAATAAGCTTGCAAGTACCTGCTTATGATATATTAATCCAGTCGGATGTACTAACGCTGAAAAGTTTTTTGCAAACACTTCGTATTGGCCTAGAAGGTGGTGATATTAATTTGCAGGAAACTGTACATGCGACACCTATACCCGCAAAGATGCAACCGATTGAACGAATGGTCATCAGTAAACCCTCTGAATATCCCAAAGAGGGTTTCCCAGAAACTCTCCGGTTTTTGGAGATAATTAACAATGGTTTGAAGACAGTTCCTATAACTATTTGCGTACTAACCAATTTGTCATCTTTGGATTTGAGGCAAAATTCTATAAACACAGTAAGTATCAAATAAAATAAAATTCAAATTAAGAAATCTATTCATTTGATGCGAAAAATTTCTTATTAGATTGCTTTTTGTCCAAAAGTACATAGAATGTATACATACTGTAATAAGGCGGAGAGCATGAATTTCTGAAGGCGTTCAACATAGCGATTGGATACTCTAAATTATTGGTTTAATTCCAAAATTTGTTTATCTAATCTTCACAGCAGCGATAGAATAATTTCCAGATAGAATTTTTCGGTTAATTGTGCGATTCAGTATAATGAACAAATTGTTGTGTTGTTGTTGTTATAGGCCGCAAGGATCTATTACAAGGTCAGGAAGCTACAGATCAGCAACATAATGGTTGGTAGAGCTAAATTTGAGGCACACATTGGGACTTGACTCATTTATGCGTGACAAGTAACTGATTAACACATAGCTATATTGTGCTGTCAATTAAGCAGTTCTTGTTGCACGGGGAAGGCGCGGTACTTTCTGTAAGGTAGTAAGCCAAATAAGCGAAATAATTTAATTAAAAAAACAATAAGCTTTAAGATTATGTTTTAAGTATCAATAGTTTTATATAGGCTGGAATTCCTTATAAATATTTCAATGTGGTGACTAAACAAATTCTAAAATCCTTTTTACAGCTTTATTCAATGTTTATTTTATGTGCGAATGTTAGCTTTTGAAATTTTTTATTAGACAATTATAAAGATTTCGATTCAATTAGTTTACTCAAGCAATACAATCAACTTTAATAGAAATACCGAGTAATCAATCTTTAAACATCTGAGTCGATTAGTACCGAGACATTAACTCAACCATTTTTTTCATAACTTATATTCTAAATATATTATTAATAAATTTATAGAGTGATAAATAGCTCAGCTTATTGACATCCGATATATTAAGGTAACACTTTATTGTTGTGCACTATGGTTACTTTATCTGTGAATAACTCCTTGAATTAGTTGTTCTTGTTATTGTTGTTTGCACATAATTAGATAATATTGTAATATATATCTATAAAAGTATGTTCTTAGAATGGTCAATGGTCTGTTTTTTCATATGGTGTTTGGTTCGGAAATGCGATTGATTAGTCATTATACAATTAAAACATATTTTTGCTTATATTCGTTTCTTGATCCATTTGTACTAATCTTTCTGTGGTCTTCTCTTTGTTTGCTTTAATATGGTATGGTAAACATGTTGCTAGTATTAGCTGAATAAAAAGTGCTGAATAAAGACTGCTGAATCTTAAAAATAATAAGATAAAATAAATTCTGTTATTCTGACATAGCCAGTGTATGTTTTCCATTGTAAAAAGTGTTTATACTTTTTTATTATCATTTATCCATAAAAGTTATGTTTTTTCTATGAATAATTCACCAAAGAGACATAAACAATATTTTTATAAATCTTAAAATGTCTATGTAGAATTTTAATGGTTCGTTTTCATTAAATGTATCGTATATATTAGAAATACCTCTTTAAAATGTATAATATAATCATATAACTTGAGGGATAATTTAAAAGGTCAGCAGATTTTTTTCGATGCTCTATGCCAAAAAAAGACTAATTAAAACAGAAAAAAATCCAATTAAAATTATCGAAATAAATAAACCGAAAATCTTTTGGTTTTGATCATATTCATTAGTGAAGTTTATTTGCATTACAACTGTGGTCCAAAAACTAAAAAAAACAAATAAATAGTTAAATAGTTTTTCTGAAAAAAAACATTGTTTCATTGCACGAAGACATCGAATGTCTTCGTATTATTAATATTATTTATTCTATTCTTTGTCAACTACAATAGATATGAACAAGTATTTATTGTATTTTTGAATAAGTATACTGGACCCTATTCTCCTGTTGCTGCTGTAATTCTCGGAGTTCTATAGAATATTTAACATGAAAGGAATTACTCATACTTATACATGGGTTAGGATATGATAAGGAAGATGAATTGTGAAGGGTGGATTGTATAGGAACACAAATGTATTGGGGTTGGATGGGATTTTAATTGGAGTTAATCTGCACAATTTATTAGTTTGTTAAGGACTGAATATGTTTTTAATATATAAATGTTTTTTGTTTTTTGTTTTTTTAGCTACCAAATGCGCTTGGTGAATTGCAACTTCGAGCTTTGAACTTGAGTAATAATGAAATTGGTGAAAATTGCAATTGGAATTGGTTACTTGGGTCGATTCGTAAATCATTGATCAATTTAGATTTGTCAATGAATGTAATAAAGAACTTTCCATATTATTTGGTTAAATTGGAGCGTTTAGTTTCTCTTCGCTTAAATGACAATTTGATGGAAAGAGTACCATTTTCAATACGTCGCTTGCAAAACTTGCGTTCTTTACAATTGAACGCAAATCGCTTGAAAGCCCTTCCATCGTGCGTTGAGCAAATGTGCTTGCAATCTTTAGATATTGCTGGGAATTACTTTTCAGATCGTCAGCAAATCACTATAGAATACCCAACCGAAGTTCCGCCACTTTGGGTTTTGGCCGGACGTGTTATTTTGCGAAATCAGATACAGTATGATGAACCCGGTAAGTTACCGACTGTGATAGTTGATTTAATCAAGGAGCTTCCTATATGTTATTGCGGCAAATTGATCTGGAACGCTAAAATCTATGAATGCAGTGGATTAGCATATTTGCGTGCTATAAGCTTTTTGGTATCCAACGCATCACGCGAGTATTTAACTGACAATGTCATTTGCGGACGCCGTTGCTTTGGGATTTCCATACTTAATCGCTCCTAGCCTGTAATTGTCATTCGTACGTATTTAACACGTTCAATAGAATGACTATTATTGGAATAAATGATGTTATAATATACATATATTGTTAAATATGTTTTTTTACAAAAAGTTTAATTTTATATAATAATATTTTAAGTGTCAAGACTGAGTACATGATAATCTAAGTTACTAAGCTTCATTCATTTTATATATTTTAAATTTTTTGAGAAACGGAATTACCGTTTATTTTACAATTATAAAAACTCTTGTTATTAATATCATTAAAATTTGCAATTGCAATCGTAAAATAAGTAGATAAAAAAAATAATATTATTTCATATCAACTTTTAAATGAAAAATATAAGAAATATTTTATATGTTACGTTTTACATATAAGCAAAGGAATTATAAAATGTTAAATTCTGTTTGTTCTATTTTGTTGTTATTATATATTATATACAAATTTATTTTGTATTTTTAATTCTGTTTAGTTTTTTATTTTTTGTTTCCTGTTTTTGCTTTTAATTTTTATTTTTTTTTTATATATTTTTATTTATATTTTTTATTTTTATTATTCATTTTACTTCTAATTTTATTTTTTATGTTATATAATTATTTTCAGTTTGACTTCTTTCTTATTGCGGAGTATTATTTATTATAACTCTAGAAATAAATAAAAAACTTTGAAATATTGGGTACATGTAAGTTGAATACATCTTCAATGTAATTTATGTTTTGCATACACAAAGTGCTAAATTATTAGTTAACGAAATTAAATATAAAGTATTTTTAATAAATTCTGTATATTATGAATGATATTAAATACAAAAAATAATAGAATTACACAAATAGTAAAAAAAAGTGATGGAATTTCACAAATCAAATTTTCAAAACACAATATTGTAAAAATATATGTATACTGCATAAAAAAAATTGTAAATGCTATGTATTTACATATATGTATATAGAAACATTTAAGATATTAAATATATATGATATAAATATTTTGTATATATTTTGTATACATTGTGTTTATTTTATATATACACTATATAGATTTTTTATTTAAAATTTTTTTTGTTTTTATTTTATATGTCTTAATAATACTATATTTGTTTCTTTAATTTTTTATATTTTGTATATTTTTCTAAGATTTCACAAAATTTTATTATTTTTTTTAGTTTCATAATTTTTTTTATTTTATAATTTTTTTTTTTAATTTTACATTTTTGTAGTTTCTTAATATATATATTTTAATTTTATAGTCATAATAAGAAAATAAATGTGCTAAAAAATATATAAGAAACCTAAATAGTATTGACAACTTTAATACATACAAGTTTTCATGCACTTCAAATGCAGAAAATAAAAATAAAAATAAATATATAACATATATATATAAGTTAAAAGTAAAATTAAATTTGAACATTTCATTAAAATTTAGAAAATATGAAAAAAAACAGTCTTAAAAGACTAAAATTTGTGTACTAAAAATAAGTTATCGAATTTAAATTAAATTTTATAAAATATAAATTGAATATAGAAAATTAATAAAAACAAATCCAATTATAAAGAAATAAAATTGGTCTGAATAATATTTTATATAGAATCGCAAATATTGATGCTTCAATAATATTGTAATTCTTTAACACTTATTTGCGTGTCAACTACATTGAATATAATGATATATATAAAATGTACAAGAATGCAGTTTCGAAATATGATAATTTATTGAAAAAAAAACAGAAAAATAATTTATATTATTTTAATATATATGAATTTAAAAATAAATACTACTATTTTTTATATATAAGTGTGGAAATATACAACTAATATTTATATATATGTATATTGACATTGACATTGATAATTATATGAAAGCCATTTAAACTATAGGAAAACATTTTGCGCTGTGCTTGTTTAATATTATAAATATTATTTTTAAAATATTTTTAAACCAAAATACATAAGTTGTGCTCTCGAATATTAATTTACTAATTACTGATTAGAATTCTATATATAAGAAATATAAGAAACACATATTTTCAATTTAACATTGAACAGTACAAATTTTATGTATGGAAATATATAATATGGAATGTGATTGTATTTATGTATAAAATAATTTATGTAGAAGAGAATGTAACACATTTCCAAATACTTTTTGAATACATATGTATACATGCGTATTCACCATTTTTTATGAATATAAAAATGTATATTTATTTTTATCTATAACTGGATTTAAACTTAATTTTAAGATTTTAATTTATTTAATAAATTTAATTATTTTAAATAAAGTTAATATATATACATATGTGTAAGTGATTTCATTTAAATTAAATTTTAAGAAGATAGAAGTTTAGAAGTTTAATATAAAACTAAATAATCATATAATATAAGACATAAAAAGCAGTAAATGTTCTCATGCGTCGATATCCTTTTTAACTGAGTCATGTTGCAAGTCCATAGTTTTCCTTTTTCAGAAAGTTCTGTAAACAAAAAGAGACGTCCATTCCAAAAAGAAGAAATAGTTATACCGAAGGGTGCGAGGTATATTTAATCATTTGAATTCCTATAAGGAAAACATTCAGCAGTCAGCCGAGCACCTCAATGGAGTCATTAGTGCGCTTCGAAAAACTAGTAAAGCACATCGCTCTCCTCGCAGATAGGGCATCTTTCAATATAGCCATGTCGATCGTTTAATTTTATTTCAACTTCTCGTAATAATATTTCAATTTGACTAGTTTATGTGTGGCATGAATGCTGGGACTTTTTACTGATTTGAAAATCATAATTTAGAATGTTTAGTGATATATTTAGTAAGTCTGCATAGGTGTGACCAATTTCTATATAGTTGAATAGGTCTTAATTATTATTCACTGTATGGTATTGAGTTTTTTCAGGATACTAGTAAGATGCGTCGATGATTGTGATTGTTAAAACCTTGCAGCCATTCAGCGCTATTGGGGATTATATTTCACCTTCACATCCTATATAATATTGGGATTAAGACTTTCTAAATGGTTCTAATTTATCTTTATACTTTAATAAAAATTCTATAGATTAACTTGACTTTTTTTGAGACTGTTTTGACTTACTGCCTGAGTTTTCTTATTCAGAATTAAGTGAGTGCGTGCTATTTTACCACTTTTGCTGGGGATTCATACACGAGCTGCGACATTTATGTGTTATATATGTTTATAGGTTGGAACAACAATATTTATGATTATAGTAAGCCATTGACAATTGCAAAGTATCATAGAATATAAGTGTGGATTCGCTATATCGACACCACTGACAGTTTAAGTGCCACCTTCTTTGTCTCGTATATAATATGGGATCTATGTAGTTTCTTTTCCGGTCTTTCTTCTTTGTTTATTTAACTCATCTTTTATCTTAATTTTAATTTAATTTATTTTTACCCTATTTTATCTACATTTCTATAACTATTATTTAGAATTTTATTTTGATTTTGTTTGGATTTTTCATTTAGATTGATTATACTAATTAGAATACGTAATTTTTATATAAAAACACTCTGATGAATTTGGGTAGTCCCCAACGAAACGCGTAAGTGATAACTAATAGAGGATAGAACACTAATCTACAGAATCCTTCCTTCAAATATCTATTGATATTTTAGTTATTTCCATAACTAATTGCTTCCCCTATACCACTATTACTTATTTATTGATTACGTATTCTCTATTTTTAGTTATTTATCTATTTACGTATTTATCTAGGATTTCTAATCAATTTATTCATTTACTTATTAATTTAATATTTTTGATTGATAATTATGTATTAACTATTCTATTATAATCGAATCACTAACTTTAATTATGCCATCAATATAGAAGATAGAATAGGGTTAAGTATAGCTTTAAATTCGATTTTAATCGATTGTTTTGTTAGACATATTGTGCATACACCGGTGATTAGGCATCACTATGTCCGGTGTATTGCTATCTAGCGATATACTGTAGGCATGGCTTTGTAACCAATATTTGGTTATAAAGGCATGACAGTGACAAATCTCCAGCCGGAAATTGAGAGCCTGTAGGTTTGAGCACAAAAATGAATTCAAGAATTTACTTTTGAAACCACAAAATAGGTAAATATAAAAAAATCTATTGTAACTTTATCATTTTAGGCTTACTTTCAGTACATAATTTATTGGTTAATCTCAGGCAATATATATAGCACTCGAGATTAATTTATAACACTTAGATATTATATCAGAGTAATATTATCACTCTGAAATCATCAGCTGTTTTATGTCGTTTGACAATTCAAATGTATTTGGCATTTTAAATATTTTAGATATTGTATTTTTTACTTAAATTAAAATTTAAAATTAAATTAAGATATATAACAAAATAAGGTAAAAGTGAATAATTTAGTAAAATAAGCGGCACTGACTTATCAGCATATGTATAGGTGTCGAATAATGTTGGAATAACCTTAAATATGTTCGATTGTGCCACATAACTCGAGCAAAAAATGAAGGATCGAGAGTAAATCTATATATGTTCAGTAACGTTCATTAAAACTTGACAAAGATAAAGCAATTTCGTTTGTTAATTCTTTGTTTTTGAAAGAGCTTCAAATAAGAGCTTAGTCTTAATTGTGGCAAGTCTATTAACCAGGCTAATCACGCCATAGAATTAGAATAAAATTAAATACTCGTATCAACAATAGCTTTGCGAATACGAAACTAACAAATATTCAAAGTAACAAAGGTTAATGAATAGATGAGTCACCCCAAACATTTTGCCAAAGCAATAAAGTGCAACGTAAGAGCACTATATATTTAATTCATTGTGATTTTGTTATATAAGTACTGATGGGTCTATGTTATTGGTTGATTTAGTTTAATATAAATACTGTTTATTATTTTAAGAGTTCGCTACATCTTTTGGGAACTGAAACAAAGATTTCTTATTGATATATACTGTTAATAATTGCTTTGATATTTGTATATCTGGATATACTATATTAAGAACTTCTTCTTCATAATGTTTTTAGTCAAATTTTTTAATTATATTCAAAAATATATTCTTGTCTAGTATAAACATAATAAAATTATTTGTTTTTCTCATTTGATATATATACACTCTGGACCTGAATATCGCGTCACATTTATCTGAAATAGAAAATAGTTATCTAGATAACAACACAAATTCAATAAGTAAAAGGCATAAAGGAAGAAGTAATTTAAATTAAATGTCAACTTCCTACATTGGTTCTTTACACTTGCCATACAAGTACCATAAGTATAATTACGAATTTTGGTAAAAAATGTATCATAAACCTTATTTAATGATACTAACATATTAGAGATCTGTAAAATGAATGCTTTCGTTAACGAGTATCCTTCTTGATCATGTTGCATTGCTAGTGCCTACTATTCACTTTTTATTTAAACAAGCACTTATATCCACCTATCTTATCCCATCTATTAACTACACGGGATATGTTGCCGGCTTAAAAGAGCTATCACTATACTATATAACAAGTTTTATTGTATAAATATTCAAATATGTATATCAAACCATTATAATATTAAATTAATGATTTTTAAATAAATGTTAAACAGTTTCAATTCATAATTTATTTTCATGCATTTTATTGTTTTTCTAAAATTTAATATTTTTAACATAAGATTTCTTTTAGATTTGTTCACTATTTTCTGTTTCATTTGTTATTATAAATAAATTTGTTTTAAATAATACATGTATATATTTAGAGTTAACTCTTTTGAATTGTTGCATGTCTATAATAAATTATGCGTAACTTTTATCAACTAACCAAGTAATTTTTTCCTTTATTTTTTGTCTTGTGCTTGGAATTAATATATATGTATATATACTGTATGTATATATAAATTGAAGAATTTCAACGTTATATTCTGCTACAACTAATACAATATATATGAGTATATAACAAAATTACATTCTTTTCCCCCAAACTAGTTTTCAATAAAGTATTGTAAAAAGGATAAAATAGTGCAGCGAAAACAAAGTGCGCCAATAAATAAAAAAATTATATAAATAATTAAACACAATATAAGAACTCTTATATATATAAAGTTAAACCAAAAAAATATATATAACTTTATAAATATGAAAGTAAATAAAAAAAATATATATATAACTTTATAAACATGAAAGTAAACAAAAAAAAAATATATATATATATATAACTTTATAAATATTAAATTAAATAAAAATATATATATAAACTCATACAACCAAGATATATTTTATAAATACAAAGTCTTTGTTTTAATTTAAGTACATGTTTCATTAATTTTGGCAAGGAACAATTTTTGTTTTTTTTTAAAACAATTTAAGTTGAACAAGTGCATTAAAATAATTAATGTGTAATTTCAAATTTAATTTAAATTTGTATAGGAAATTAAAAGCCATACAATTTGATACAAATTTCATAGCATAAAAATAAAATAAATTAAATTATGTTAATTATCAATTTCATATGAGTTTTTTAGCACAATAATAAATTTTAATAAAGTTCAGCTAACTAAATTTTTAAAATAAACCTAACTAATCATCCAAATAAATAAATGTATAATTTAATAAATATTAATAAAATTAAATATATAATATTGCATCATGAAATAATTTAATACATTAAAGGCAGTAATAGAACCACAAAAGCAAATTGAAATAAAATTCATAATTTTTTTTTTTACAAAATAAAACTATCAATCAGCCAAAAACATTAAAACAATGTATGAAGTATAAATTAAAAAAAAAGAAAATCACAACTTCAATTTGCTCTAAACACTTTTAAATGTATTTAGACAAATTTAATAAAGACCTAATCCATAGGCGCTTTTAACACTTAAGAAAATTTCAGGCAAATATGATAAATAGACTTAGATTTTTTGAACTTGAACGCCCCCATAATCGCTAACAAGTACCCTCAGATGTATAGTTTAAATTATTTGAATCACAATTTGCACAGGCAGAAGACTAGTGGTATAAAGGCACCAATAGCTATAAAAATAGGCAGCATCAGGGATGTATCATCCATACTATATGGATCTGGGTGCCGTGGACCGCTAGTTTTTCGCACTTTCCAAAGTTCGTTTAACATTTCTTCATCATCATCCAGATCTCCTTCAGTCGGTACCGGTGGTGCAGTTTCTTGATTTTTCCGCTCTGCACCAGCTTCCGATAATCTGCCACTATCAGCTGATATACGATCATTAAATGCAGCCATCTCACCATCAATTGGTTGTGCCTCTTCAATAACTGGTGTCAATCGTGGTATATGATCTACATCTCCTTTCAGCAAGACGAAAGCATTGATTTTGGGATTATCATAGTTACTCTTGATAAAATCTAAACGCACAATATTGTTGCGTACATCGGACACTTCGTCCTTATAGTAAAGATGACTGCCTTTAATTGTGAAATAAGCATACTCCTCATGTGCAGTTCCACGACCAACTTGATGAAATATATCCAGTTCGTTAACAACAGTATGCCGCTTATTTAGCACAACATCGAATATCTTGCAAAATCAAAAATAAATCAGCTTCAGAGATAATTATACAAATATATTTTAACACACACTAACCTTCATATTTGGTTCATTAAAATAAACTTCACAAAATTTCATTATCAGCGCGTAATCGCCATCACCATCTAAAGGCATTTCATAGCCAAATGTAGCTGTGTGATAACGTTCTGTGCGATAAAGTACCTCATCTTGCTCTGGCACACGTCCAATAATTAACAAATGATTGCCATAATCTGAACCAGTGCCTACTTTATCATGTAAGGGATCCGCCTCATAATGTATACCATTCTTATCTGTGTGCTCATAACCGCCAGCGTTCACCGCATACACCACCTTCAGTTGTTGCGCCCTTACGTTTGTGGGCAGCAACAGGGCCAACACTAATATACACAAACATATGTACACTTTGATTCTATTTATTAAAAGTCGAAGCCGTGTGTCCATTTTTCCATAAAAATTATTCGTTACCTTTTTTCTTTTAACTTTTGTAACTGTTTTTCACTTTCGAAAAAAAAGGGAGTAAAGTGATCTAGATTTCTTATATTAATTTATAGTTATTATATTTCACATACGAAAGCAACATGCAGTAGTATTATTAACTATCAGATTTGTGAACTTCACGTATGCGGCTTCTTTCAATAATAATGATATATATGTGAAAAAACGTGTACTTATTTTCCTACTATTTTACGTTGCACAAAATCAATTCGGCAAATGAACAGCTGTTCGGCGCTGAGCTGTAAAACATATTAATGCTGCCAGTTCGTATTTTCGAAATAGTGATGCCAGCAAATGTTGTGTCATACAAAGAAAAACAAAGTGTACGAAATTTTATATTCCTCAACTATACAAGTAAGCAGATAATACCTTTCAATACAACGTAAAAAATGTATTTTTTTTTACATTTACTGCACATTTCATATTGATCTTAATACATTCGCACTGTCTCATTTAGGAACGTTCACATTATAATGAACTCATTTACGCAGCTTATAGAACTTTTATATGAAATAAATAAACTTCACGTTATAATAGGTGCTTTTGGCAGCTTTTAAGTGTGGTAAATAGCAACAAATTTCTGTCCTATAGTTGCGCAAAAGAAATGACTACTTTCTCTGTCTAAGCACCCAGATGTGTTAGCAAGTATAGAAAAAAATATTACCAACGTGAACGATCATTAGAAATTTCAATGAATATGGCAGATTGTAAACAAAAATTCAAATAAAATTAAAAATATGCAAAATTTTGGAAAATAAATATTTTAAATATGTATATACAATAGTTTTTAGAATTTTATGAACAAAGTGTAATTGAAAAGTGGTTTAAAACTTTTTACTTATTATTTTTACTTATTGCTTTAAAATTATTATTTATTTAAATTTTAAATTTAAGCTGTATTATTTATTTTTATACAAAATGTAATTTGTAATTTGACAGATTCCAACTGTGATGCCAAAAACTCGCTTAACGCCTATAATAAATTACTTGTTTTTTGTCATACTTAAAAGCTGCTGAAAGCACCGAATATATCACACAACATAAAAATTATATACATAATTGATATATTTAATGATTTATACACATTTTATATATCAATTACATATTCGATTAATAAAAACAAAGATTATATTAAATACTTAAACTTTCCAGTATGTTTATATATAGCTGAACTGTTTGTTCACATTTTACATATAAAACATAAGACATATATTTCCAATTTTGGTAATTTCTCTTGTGGAAAACTTATTTTTTAAAGTTGGATTCGATATTTTTCGCCTCAAATGAGCTGATTTATTGATAATGAGCTCATTTATATGAAAACTATTTATATGGTAATGAGAATTCATTAGCGGCGTTAATGAGTAAAACCGCCTATATGAGACAGTGTGATTTTGCTATTACTATGATAACTCTAACTCATACTGCACCTTTTGGGGGTGTAGTACGAAGATTTTTTATTACTTATTAATCATTTGTTTGTATTTAAATAATAGGTCTGTTCCACGAACTACTCGTAGTACTTTGAGTAGCACTGTGTATACACAACTGCGGTTCACCAGCAAATTTTCGAGTAAATGAGAGCATCTGAGAGAGCGTAACATTCCTGTCAAGCAACCACAGTGGTGATGGATAGTCTGGTGGGTAATATAAACTTTACCTCAGTCTAAAGGCCACCGAATATACAACCCTACCAAGGACAGCTTGAAGCGCAATTTAATAACAATTCGCTGACTGCTCTAGCCGGTGACTTGAATGCGCCTCACAGAAACTGGGGCGACAGTGGCACAAATAGTGCAGGCAGGGTGATTGCCCAATTTGCCATTGACCACTTACTGCAGCTACACATGTCTCACGAATTAACACACTATAGTAGAGGAGTTCGCCACATTATAGACCTTTTATGCATACCTTGTTTTATAAACATCATGTAAATAATATACATATTTTATCAATTAAAATATGATAAATACATTCATAAGTTGCCTCAAATTTTAATTAATTAACTGAAAATTAATTTTTGCAAATATTATTAGTTTTGCTTGCTTTTGTTAATAAAGTTGTTATATGAAATTTTTCATCAAATAATGATGAAAAATTTCTAACTGTCAAAATTGGCAGTTGGCAGCACTTTTTTGCCAACGAATTGGCGCTGCATTTTCATAAAGCCCGGGCAGTTAGTTTTATGAAAAATTTATAAATGTAATAAGATTTTAATTTTTATTTAAAAAAAAAAAAATTTAAGAAAAAAAGCAGCTAATAAACTCTTGTAGTTATAACTTATTTATATGGAAAACTCTACAAACTTCTGAGTTTGTAGGTAGATTAACAAAACTTAATTTATTACTATATATTAATATTTTTATTTACTTATTATTTTCTTATAAAGAAATGTATGACAAAACAACATTAAATAATAAGTCTATTTCAAAATTTTTTATTATTATAATAGTGGTTACAATCAAAATACTCAAGCGTGGAACGTTACAGCGTACGACTTGAACAATGGATCGCTGTCAATTATAGCGCAAATCTTGTTTGGGTCAGAAGTTAGTAATTGTACAATATGTAAATGTTTTGAATAAAAATGTTTTTATACTTTTTTCAAAAGTCCTATTAAATATGCAAAGCACCTCAATGGTAACAGCGATGAGGTAAAATACATATCTAGATTTTTTAAAATTTAAATTTTTTTAATAATTTAAATTTTTTAAGATTAATGTATGCAAGTGGGTGGAAAGACTTGAGAAAGATTGGAAACGCAGTCTATCTACCAAGCTAAGCACTACTGCATGAAGACAATAATGTAGGCGCAGTGCCGGTGTGTGACCACAAAACAAGATGAAGTGGAAATTATCTACAACGCAACAGCTTATTGGATGCATTAAGAGTGGTGAAATCAAGAAAAAGGAATGCGAATACCAGGAACGCTACTCTTTATTATACTGGGAGAAGTGTAACTCATCAGCTTAACATAAAGCTGATGTGGAACTCTTAGCATAAACACGTCTATGCGTGTACAAAATGCAGCTTTACTCCCCATGACGTCGCCCATCTGTTCTCCTGTCCTATAACACACACAAACTTTCGTCCAATTGACCTTTGGATCCACCCCATTGAAGTGACCGGGTTTCACCGTCTGGACCCGAGTTAATGTTCAATTAAATTTCATTTACGCAATCTACATCTTATACTCATTCCCTCCTACACCACCCCCAACCACTACCCATAAACTTCCCCACCCATGTAATCATCTTATATATTATCTTTCATGTTATCTGCTTACAGGTCCCAGCGGGTTACAACTACATGGTCACTTTATCGCATAAATTATTATTATTAATCTTTAAACAATTATTAATCTATTTCATAAAAACGCAGTCAATTGCATCATACCAAACACAAATTTCATATAAAACTTAACTTTAAACAAATATACAGCACACCCATTTTTGGACCTTCCTCAAATTTTAAAAAGAGCAAGCATTTCACTTTTTAAAAAATTCAAATCAGCAACAAACAAAAATTGTCTATTTTTAGCCAAACAACTTTGCCCTTTGATTAACAAGGCAACAACTAGAGCAATATTTTAGTGTTAATCTTTATGTACTATATATGCAGGTATATAAACGTTGATATTATATATACAATTATATAAGATGTTTTAACAATTCTCTCTTATCTATGACATAAAGAATAGTTAACACGAAATACATTGTTTTTTTTAAAGAAGTCAACATTTATTTTCTATAACTTTAGATTTATGCATAATTAAATCAATTAATTCATAGATTCCTTCTTGTTTGAACAATTTTAAAATTAATAAATAAATTACATCTATAAACAACTGTGCATACAATTAATTATTTAATGCAGCTACGTATTTGTTTTAGTTTTTTACAAACTAAATGAATTACTGTAAATTTTTTTAAACAATATATATTACCAGGAAACAACTATAAATTTAAGCTTCTTTTAACCAACGGCAGTATTTAACTATTAATTTATAATTTTAATATTTGTTCAATGATGTGTTTTTTGGTTTTTTTTTGTATTTTCTATTGCCCTCGGTTAGGTCAATCAATCGCAATGTGTTTATGATCTGGAGTTGATGATGTGTACGAATTCAGGCTTCAATGAAGCGCCACCAACCAAGAAACCATCGATATCGGGCTGTTGTGCAAGTTCTCTGCAATTTGCAGCAGTAACTGAACCACCGTATTGGATACGTAACTCATCAGCTACTTCCTGGGATACATTCTCAACCAACCATTGGCGTAGAAAAGCGTGAACTTCTTGAGCCTAAAATATTGATACATAAAAACGGAGCTTTTTTTATGTATATCTACATTTTGCATTTAAGCAATAAAACTTACCTGTGCTGGGCTGGCAGTTTTACCAGTGCCAATAGCCCAGACTGGTTCATAGGCGACAACAACATTTGTCCAGTCCTTGATGTGTCTGGCCAAGAAGCACATTTGACGTGCAACGACTTCATTGGTTTTACCAGATTCACGCTCTTCGAGTGTTTCTCCAATGCAAGCAGCTACCTTAAGACCCTCAGCTAAAGCGTGAGCGCATTTTTCACCAATCAAATCATCACATTCTTTGAAGATTTGACGACGCTCTGAATGTCCCAAAATGACCCATTCAGCGCCAACGTCTTTTAGCATAGCCGGTGAGATTTCACCAGTATAAGCACCTTTGGGAACTTTGTAAGCATTTTGTCCAGCAATAGCAATTTTTTCTGGGAATAAATCACGTGCATACATTAAATATGGTGCTGGGCAGCCAATATAAACCTCAGTGTTGGGATCCAATTGCTCTTTGCTTAAGGTCTTGCAGATTTCAGCAATAACTGCACGATCGCCATTCATTTTCCAGTTACCACCAACACAGAATTTACGCACCATCTTGATATTTGCTGTATTGCACTTCGATTGGGTTGAGTAATAAACAACAGCCTACAAAACAATAATTAATAAATCCCTAAATTTCAGTTGAAGAAAACAAATTATCGTACCTCTTGCCTTGCTGGTGTACGATTGATTAACCTTAAATTGACCTTCGAAAGAACAGAAACTGTCACTTCTCTTAGAAAAACTGTTGCCATATACAAAAATTAGTGTTGCAAAATGCAAACACTTCTCGCTCCAATATATGATATAAAAATAAATCAATATAAACCAAACAAAAAAATTTCAGTTTTAAATAAGTTATATAATTGTCAAGTGTTGCTTTTTTTCTTTCATATTTTTTTTTTATAAAATAAATTAGAAATCAGTTTATTATTTTTATTTAATATATATTTTTAAACGGGCAAATTTTGTCAATTGTTTAAATAATTCGCATTTTTGTATTAATTTATTTCAATATTGTCACCAAAATTTGAAAATTTATAAAATTGTTTTATTAACAATAGTTAGTTTTAATGGGTTCAAGCTTTATATTGTGGTTTTCACTGCTTTCCACACATTGAAAAAAATAAAAAAATATGCTTTAAATAAATTTGTGTGCTTGCAGATATTTAAACACCATATTTTTCCAATGCAGCTGAATCAATTTTTATTAATCAAATTTAGACTTGATCGTTTCCATTGGCATAAGTTGATTTATGCATGTGAAAGAGATTTTATGTGTCGTTTTAGGAGGGCTTTTGTTTGCTTTCATTTCAATTGTTAGCAGATAATATTTAGTTTTATATTGTTAGCAGTAATTAATTAATTAAATTTAATTTTTAATTGAATTAAATTAATTAATAAAAAACAAACATTTAAAAAAAATTCTTTTGTTTAAAAAGAAAAGAAAGAAAAAAAGATGAACTTTTGTTTATTTGATTTATAGATTTAGTCTTACGCAAGGCTAAAAGTTTTTTATGGTGTTTCCAAGGTTGATCAGGTCTTTCGATTATCAGCTAAGATTTTGTTTGTGTTTTTCGTTTAAAAAGTTTTTTTATTTAAAATAAAATACATAAAAATAAAAATTATTAATTAATTAATTTATTGAATTTTGTAGAATAAGAACAAATATTTGTTACTTCACTTTTAATACGCTGCAAAGGTATAATATACGTATATATTTTTTATATCTTTAAATTCTTATATTTATTTTACATTAATTTATTCATCTATTTATTTTTTTATTTATATATATTTAAGCTATAATTTCAAAATTAATTAATTGTTTTTTGACACTGCTGTTGTTAATGTTGCTAGCTGGCCTATAGTAGCTTAAATGTATGCAAAACAACACTGCTTTCTCTATCTAAGCAAGTAGTTGTGTAATTTATTTTGATTTTCATTTTTATAATAATTATTTATTTATGCAAAATGTAATATGCAAGATTTGCTATTTGCCAAAACATAATATTTGACAAATTGCAATAGCCATGGCAATGTCTTGCTTAGCGCCTATAGGTCAGCATGCCGTTTTTTGCCATATTTCCGAGCCACCTAAACACCTAATAATAAATGAACATATATCGTGGCAGTTTTGCATCAAATTCGTAGCGATTAGCAGCTGCTATTGATTTCACTATGAAAGAAATAAAACAAAACAGCTTTTTAACACGAATTATAAATAATAAAACTTTTTTTGAAAGACTTTTGTGCCAGAATAGCTAAAATCTTACAATCGGTTTTACGGTTGATCTTTAAAATATCTTATGCAAAACTTTTAACGATCTTTACCAGAATTGCCTTGTTTTTCTTATCAAAATTGGAAGCACGAACGCTTTTTGTATAGTTAATCAACTTCATTAGCGACTTAAATCAATGAAACTGCTTTAATGAACGCAAAGGGAACATACTGTAATACGGCGTTTACATTATGAGATTAAAAGTAGCTCAAAGCAATGATCGAAATTAAAGTACTAATCTTGTACTTTACTTCCCAATAAAAAAGTTAATCTCCTTTTGGTTGAGATTAATTTTTAATTTCCTTAGAGATGGTGATTATTTTTCTGTGCAACTCTGCAAATGTATCGTAGATTTTTTTACGATCTTATATAAATTAGGTGAGATATGTTAAAATTTATTCAAAACAAACTTGAAAGTTTAGAAAAGTTTGTACAAAATTGTAATAAAATCCTTTATTTGCAGAAATTTATCAAACATGAAACAAAACACAACAAGAGAAACTTCAAAATTAATCTCCAATGTGTAATGTAGTTTAAAAATGCAGATTAACGTAATCTCGTTCTTTTAATCTCACAATGTAAACTGACTACAATCTGTTAAAGTTTATTTACGTTTTACAGCACTGAAAAAATTGTGATATATGAAAGAAATTTTTAAAAAACTTATGGGCGGTTCATAAACATAAATAAAAGCGTAACGTAATTAATTTCCAAATAAATTTTTATATAAACGATTCTCTAAAAAGTACATTATAATATATGCATGAAGATTTTATCTATTATTCAATTTTTTTTTTCTTGAAATGCGACAATGTCCACACAATTTTTAATCTTCTCATATTAAGGTGGGTGGTGTCACTTGTTTTTGCACTAATAAGCTTTCAAACATGTGTGGCATTTATATTCCGCTCTAATAATATATCTTGATTCTGTGAAATGAAAATAATAATATTGCAAATATGATAATTATATTATTTATTGAAAGTATTTATATTATAAATATGATATTTGTTTATATTTATCTGTTTTAAATGAACACTTTTCCTTTTACTACTTTTTATTATATTTTACTAGTAATGTTTTACTGTTGGGTTGGTCATGATTGAAGGTCAAAAAGGTTAAACAGATAATCATTGTCTTTCAAGAACTCCAAATTATTCTTAACTTCTTTACTATTTTCTTTCCCTTGAATACAATTACAGTATCAAAAATTATAAACATTTAATTTAATATTAATGAAATATTTACTTGTTTCGATTAAGCATGTTGACATCAGCTATATATTCTAAAAAAATGCATTGAAAAAAGTTATGATATTATTCAATAAATTATTAAAACAATAATATAAATATTTTGTTTGTTAAATTTATCATTATTTGATTTATTAAGAAAAATATCTTTTTTCTTCATATCATTGAACTTGTTGAAAGGCATTGATTGACAAAATGTTAGTTACACTGTCCGTCTGTCCCGCTTAAAGCTGGTAACAATCATAAATCATAGCAGAAGTGCTAGTCTGATATATAAACTATAATATATGTATATTTATGATTTCTGCTAATTTACTTTATTATGGTTGGGTGTCAATTATACCCAACCCCAAATTATATTCATTGAAATATTCAAAATTAGATTATTTTTCAATAGTTTTATAAAATAATTAAAGTTATCCAAAAACAAATTTTTTTAACTGGTTTAATTTGGCATGCAGTAAATACGAATTATATTCTTTCTTCTAAATTAGTTTTTTCATAAATAATGCAAATTTCGCTGCAAACCTGAATTTGGGACCCGTGTATATAGCATTTTATACACTGGTTCTCAAATCATTATAAATAGAATATAACATGCATATAACATTTACAACGAACATAATTATAAATAAAATTCTTAATGGTATATCGTCCTTTCATTTTCATAATGAGCTCTTTCATAATTCATGAAATGGATTTAAAATCTCGTTAGAATTTATGTGACCAGTAAAAACTTAACATTTTCATTTTTCGATGTAAGCAAAACTTTCACCCACATCTGTAATAATCATATTTTTACAATAATATGATTAATTAATTCAATTATTCTCAGCTGGTTTATAATTTCGTTCTAATATAAACACAGCAAGTGAATTTGTTTAAAACTTTCACAGCCAATTAACAAAACTTCAGAAAAATGTGCGAACCTAGAAGTCAAATACGGCTTTGGGTCAGTTGGTTAAGATGCGCTGAGTCTGAGCTTCAAATTTGGCAGGACACCAGTTTAATCCTTGATACTTGTAATCTCAAAAAAAAATTATTTGTAAGTAACTAAATATAAGAGATAATTCAAAGACCACTGATAATGGGTATTTGGCAATACTCGAAATAACTGTATGGTCAGCCAAAAATTCAATTAACTAAAATAATATAAAATGAATTTTGGTTGTTGTAGTTCACTAGTGTTCGAAAAAAAACCTCTTTTTAATAATATAACCAAATAATTGTTTAGTTTAAAAAAATAGTTGATATCACAAACGTATGAATAAAATCGTTAGTGTAAACACCAAAATATTGATGCCAGTGCAAATTTTTGATTCAAATCGTTCAAATATATATATAGCGCTAATAAATGGCAACATTCTAAAACTTAAAAAAAAAAACAACAGAGATTTCAGTAATTTTATTTAGAAGTGCAAAAATATAATTTTATGCAGAAGTGTTTAAAGATCCGGTTTTAGTATTACCAGCATCTGAATGGGATTACAATGATGCTTCTAATATACAGGTCGCCACTACCTGAAATGTGCCTTAATAGTATATTACGAGGATCATTGTAAGCTCGTTCAGATGTTGGTAATACTAAAACTGGATCTTTAAACACTGCCAATTAAACAGTGAGCAATGTATGAAACTGCTCAATATAATCTAATCTCGCAATTTAGTAACTTACTGTTATTGTACAGAAAAAAAAAGTGTTAAGCTCTATAGTTTTGATGTAAAAAGTCTTAATGGAAAAATATTATTTAACCTAGATTTGAATAATTTCTATCGCTTAGGGCCTTTGTCCCATTGCACTGGCCCTTTACGCCGCTACTGTGCAGGCATTTTTGAAATATATAAATGTTTATATTAATATATAAATCTTTCTTTTACGATCTTATTATTGGTTTTTTTTGTGTTTTTCACCACACAAAGTTTCTAATAACACGTATCTTAAAACAAATTTTAGTTGTATTTCTTTATTAAGCCAATATAACGAACATAATTAAGTTTTTCAATATGATATATTATAGTAATGTACTGACCGACAACTGAGAAAGCCTGGTATATATTATATATACATACATATCACCTGGATACTCAAAGCAAGAAGTAGCATGATACAGCTAAATGGAAACAGATTTGATATATATACGAGTAGATCTGCGCTCTGTAGTATGTGTAATTTAGATGAGACTGAAGATATTGTGCATTTTCTTGGTCGTTGTCCTATTCTACAAGAGTTCCGATTGGCTTTCTTTGGTAAAGCTATTCTATCTTATGAAGGCATTATAAATGTTTTAAACGGTTCGGAGGTAGAATGGGTAAGAGTAGCAGAATATGTAAAAAATTGTATAACATATCGGTATTATTTAATATCACAATATAATAATTAATATATAGTTTGTGGCTCTTCTATCATTTATAATGTGTTTATACTAGTTTATTGTTATACTCACTATTTCACAACTACTTTTAATACTACTATTACAATATAAGTCGACGGACGACATCGTGTCACAGTCGCTATTTTAATTATATTTATTTTTATATTTATTTATATATTAATTTAAGAAACATCATATTGTAAAAATGAAATTTAAAATGAAAATAAATATACATACATACATACATACATATTCTTACAATAATTTATATTAAATATTTAAATTACAAAATTTTGGTCTTGGTAAATAAACTTGACAAATGAAACCTTGGAGATTTAAGTATTTTGCATAGATGTAATTATTGTAGAGATATGGTGTTTAAAATAAATACAGACAGTTTCTTACCCATAAAAAACGTAAAACAACCATATATGTAAATTCACGTCATAATCGGTGAAGTAGTGTTAACGCATATCTACATATATAATAGAATATATATTACATATACACATAATATACAAAATATCTTTAAATATGGTATTTTACTGTAGGTAAATGTAAATATTCCGCTAAATAAAAACTTTTTGTCACAATGCATTTTGTCTTTTTCACCACGCAGTTTAAAATTTCAATGCGAACAAAATAAAAAATGTCTCTATGGTGAATATGTATTAGGAACGTGCTCAAAATTTTCAATCAATTTGTTGCACGAAAAAATTTAATATAATTCTTAAAGATGAAAGTTATAACTTAAGTTAAATATATATATAAGTTATCCACCATGATTTTTGACAAACTGTTGGAACATTTGTTAGATCGTATTTCTGAAAGAAACATTTTATTTCAAATAGACTAATAGTTATGATAAATATTACATGCAAAAGTTTATTATATTTCAATTATGATTTTGTAAAATATTATTAATAAAGATAATATTTGTAATTAGTTACAATTTCATGTGCTGCCAGTGGCCTAAATTGACAATTTTTGATGAAAATTTGTATCACACCATTGAAATACATATTCACCACAATTGCCATTTAACACATTAATCTGCGTTCATTGCAGCCAGCCAAGATAATTGAACGTATAAGCTAAATATATGGCAGAATGTTGTGTTTTCGTAAATATATATTTATGCAATAATTTTAGATAATTTATGTTTAATTATTTTTAAAATAAAATACAATATTACAATATTTTTTATTGCACATTTATTTATTTATTATAAACTTTTTTTGTTTTGATATTATAATTAAATATACAATACTTTCACTTTGTATTAACAATTAATTTAGATCTCAATATATACATATATAATAATTTCATTTTATTGCTTTTTTACATTATAATTTTTTATATACCTCATGTTAGTTTTAAATTAAAATTTGTTTATTACATTGAATAACGATAAAAAATATTAAAGTACTTAAAATCTCATTTGCTCTTCTCTCTCTCCTCTGATTACTCGAATAAAGCTTGAAAATTTCCTCCAATTATTTCTAAAAGGTGGTTTTAGTGGGTTTTAATCACATACTGTGACTTCCGATGGTTTCCACCTACTGCGAAAAAAAAAATCAGCTGATTGCTTGCGAGCATAACTAATGGAACCTTTAAACTCTTCACAATTTTTCCATATTATGCTGACTAAATAGTACCTAATATATTATAGGTAATTATAATTAAAATATATTAATATGATATGATCACAACTTATATAATACATTAATAAATTAATACAGTGATAACGCAATATACATATTATATCTCCTACTCTGATTAGATGTAGTTTATTTATACTTTGGTGAAATTCACCATTTCATCGCACATGTGTTGACATTATTCAGTGGCAACTGTTTATCCAACGTTGCAGTAAGTCTCAATATTATTAATGCAACTATTAATACGAAGGCATCGCAATATAATATTATATATCTTACTATTAATATTTTTTGCTACAATTTTATGTCCTGAAAATTATATGCACATTATGATATTTTTGAGAAATTCACCACGCCATTGGACATGTGTTGACGTTCTGTCAATGGCAACTACAAAATATTTAGTTTATACACAAACCATTTTGACGTTTCCAAGTCACACGTGCGAATGATAATAAAGAAATGACATTTAGGCAAGTTAAACGCGGTGCGTTGCAGGCTTTAAATTATTCCTGCGGTTATATATGATTTTGTTAATCTAAGACAATTTTGTTCCTAAAAATTGATGCAAAGAAATTAAAAAAAAAGCACTTCAAAAGTGCTTATGTAAAAAAGGTGTTACGAAGTATTGTTAATTTAAAAAAAAACAAAAGACTAAGAAGCTCTGTCTGCTATTTGAGAAGGTCAACAGCACGAGCACATTTTATAGTTTGCTAAGTTAACATTATAATCTAGTAGTATGGAGAAGGACTACCTAAAGTTTCGAAGACTAGCTGGCTGCAATGAGCTCTCGCACCCACCACTATATTCTCCAAATGGAGAGTAAGTAGAATTACACATCAAATTCTTTTCATCTATTTATTTACTCTTGTTTTTGCAGTGCACTTTTCACCTTAAGCCACAATCTCGTACAGGTGTTCTCTTCAACGACAGGGCAGTTATTGCGTCAACTTGAAGGTGCAAATGATAAATTAATATCTATGGAAATTGGCTTAAAACAGAATGATATGCTTGTTGCTTGCTCAGAGTCGGGCGAGTTATTGCGTTGGGAGTGGCAAAGTGGCGACCTTATGAAGCGATTAGAAATTAAATTGCCTAACATAAAAGTGTTGACATGTAACCAGTTAAATTTTTATGGCAATGCGGACACGGCCTCACTATTTATTACATATAAAAGTGATACAACACAATTTGTGCAGTGGATGCTAATAGACACAAATAAAGGAAATCAACGTCGTGTACGCTGTTCACTTGTGCTAAAGTAATTTGTTATAATAAGTAAATTAAGTGAAAAATTTTGTAATTACAATATCATTACATTTTTATATTAGAAAACAAACCCCTCTTGTTAGTGTGGATACCGAAAATCACAATTACATAGCTTTGGTGCAAGGATTTTATGTATATTTTATTGACTACAAAACATGGCAATGGAGCAGGTGAGTAGTTGGAATGAGCAATGAAATGTTATATTAAATATTACGATTCTAGATTAAAAAATGCTCACGAAGTACCGGTAACTGTTGTACGTGTGCATCCCAAAGAACACATGATCGCAACAGGTGATAACCTAGGCAAAATATTTTTATGGCGTGAGTTTATGAATCAGCAAACCGTGAAAACAGTATGTGTTAAACAAAATAACAACAACAAAGAAAAAATCGCTAACTCTTAATTTTTTTATTAGTCACTTTACCATTGGCATCATACAAGTGTCACAAGCATTGCATTTTCAGCATCTGGTACGAGTTTTTATAGCAGTGGTTTGGAATCTGTGCTGGTCAAGTGGAACATAGCGAAACCAGATATTCGTCAGTTTATACCTCGGATAGGTGCATACATAAGACATATTGTTGTTTGTAGCAACAATAGTCAAGTGGCAGTATGTACAGCTGACAACGCAGTGCGTATTATGGGCGCCGATGAAAAGTTAATATGTACACTCCACGATTTTACCTACATACCAGATGACAAAACGGGTAAGGATAGGTTCCCAGTAGGCTTGCGCTTAAATCCACGTTCAAATACACTCGCTCTCAATGGACGCATTGGACATTTGCAGTTCTATTCAGTGTACACAAAAAGTTTGCTATACAATGTAAGCTACTCAGTTTGTTGCATATGTCCTTTAATACATTAATGCTTTTTTCACTTACAGTTGGATGTAGTTATGCAAAATCAGTTATCTACGGAGGCTAATAAAATACTGTACAATATAAGTGTGGAGCAGGCGGCTTTCAATATTGATTGGATGGTGACGGGAGAAGTGTTTAATGATAATGAACACTTTCCCGAGTTGCGTTTAAAATTTTGGCGTTTTAAGGATGAAATACAGAAGTATATCTTTCTTTAAAATTTATAAGCCAATGCATTCCTTACTAATATTTAAACCTATTTCAGTTACTCACTTAACACTGTTATTGAATTAGCACATGATGTTGGATTGTCAGCGATAGAATTCTCAAGTGATTATAGCGTAGATAATCTGCTTTGTGCCACAGCAGGCAAAGATCATAAAGTTAAACTTTGGGCACTTGGCACATCGGATGATATACATAAAACGGACAAATACTGGTATAACTTAGCACAATTTAGTTACAAAGATTTGCCAATAGCATCCTTATCATTTTCACAAGATGGTTCACTGCTTGCTGCTGGCTTTGGTGATACGCTTTGTATATATAATATGGCTACATTAAAGCTAAAAGTAGCGCTAAGTGGCACTGTAGGCGCAGATGGAGCTATACACAAAGCACAAATAGTTGTACCGAAGGTAAAGACTACATTTGATGATGAAATGTACGAAAAGCGCGCAAAAGTCATGCAATTTTTTGTGAATCTTCTGGAAGATAATGAGAAAAGTGCATTAAATAATTTACAAGAATTGCTTAATACATCTGATACAAGCTCTACAGTGCAGCAGCAACCAGTAACATCTTTGTCAGCTGTTTCTCAGGAAGATAAAAAAGAGCTGTTTCGTGAAATATTGGACATACAAGAATTAAATTTTTATCAAAAGGTTTTGCTATTTCAAAAACTGGGCATCACCTGTAAGCCACGTGAAGGAATGGAAACAAGATTAGCTAGCTATCTACGGAAAACAGTGTGTAATGAATTTATCAATGTGAAAATAAAGGATTTGCATAAAAAAGTGGCACAACTTAGCAGACGAGAACGGTTTAGAGCGAAATATCGTCTGCATTTGTACACAAGACGGAAACGAAATTATGATGAGGAAATAGCTCAGAATCTGGTTCCTATACTTAGTGTGCTCAATATTCAGGATATTACCAAATCATCTAAGGAGAGTAAAAACACGTCTCGTCAAGAAGACATAACTCAACAACAAAAAGAGAGAAAAGAAGCATATGATCGGACGACGCATAGAATACTGCCAATACCACAGGTACCTGCAGTTATTAAAAAAGTCCAATTCGCAACTAATCAGTTTGCACATATGGTAAGTTAAAGAATTTATTAAAGTAATAGTTATTTGTTTTTCTTATTTTTTGGTATGACACTATTGAAGATTATTTTAAGATGATTTAGGGTGCGGTGTTTACTTGCCGTGTAAGTTGTTTAAGCATATCAAGTTGGATTTTGTTTCGCAAAATCAGTTCAAACAATTTGTAGATAAAAAATATCTAATTTCTAATTTTCAAGATAACTCAAGTTTGAGTTCCCGGGTATTCTAATATAGTATTCTAATGAGCGGGTAGATGAGCTTGCTAGATTGGGTGCCTCTTCTACGGATACCGCTATTTCAATCCCTGCCCCTGGCAGTTACAGTCGGAGGTTGATTTAATACCATTTCTTACGACAGACTAATAGTGAGTGGTCCTTTACTGCCTCAACAGTCTGGTCAAGGGATACTTGGCCAATTTATTCCAAATGCAGAACATCTGATTTGATATACAGAAACAAATCAGAGGTATCTAGGTTAATATTTACCTTTGCAGGGCATTGGACCATAGGACGGTATGGAGCTAGACTCGGCATACCCTGTGGTATCTCCTGCAACGCATGTCAACCAATTTTCGAAGAAAGGGCACTAGAATACCTGTTGTGTCTATCTCCAGGTCTGGCCAGAACTATGCTTAGGTTTTTGGAGGCCACCTTCTTTAACACACTCAGCGATATCGTCAGTATAAGAATTTTCGAGATATCGCCAGACTCTTGCCTTTATAAATGCTTCTGGCTGGATTTAGTTCGATCTTCTTCTACCCTCTTTTACGACGAATTGTATATTCAAAATTTTTCAGCTAATTGAGGAGGATTCGTTCCTTCCTCCACTTATATATATATATATATATATATATCCACAATGGATTATTTTATTACCAAATTTTTCACATTAAACCATATTTTCGAACATGGCTAATTTGACAGCCTTCCTTTCCTTCCCTATCATAAGCCACATCTCTTAGCAACCTGTTGCTGGTTTTCGGCCTTTGCAGTAGTTCTCTTTAGACGCGTACGCAGCGTCTCATCCACAATGGATTATTTTGTTACCAAGTTTTTTACACTATTTCTATTCCACAAAAATCTGAAGCTTGTATACTTGTATACAATTCATAACAGAGGTCTTAAGTAAGATATTAAGTAAGATATTTTTAAAAAAATCAGATAGTGTTACTTTTTGCTATGATCAAACAAAATCAAATCTTGTATTTTATTTCTTTTATTTTTCATGATTTTTAGATACTCGCCTGCACAGAGAATCGTGTGTTGATCTGGAATTTACTTACACTACGCATTGAAAGTGTTATGAATCTGTCCATGAAACACTTTTCATTCGATCCTCTTAATAGTTTAGTAGCTGTAATTAATATACATAATGAATGTAAGTGTAGCTAAATTTATATTATAAAAAGCTATATGCATAATAATAAATATAAAATATTGTTTTTCTCTATTTTAGTGTTTGTGTTTCAACCTCATGTGACGTGGCCCTTGTATCATCGTGCTAGTATGCCTGAAATGCACGGTACCGTTTGGTTACCACGTCGTTACGTTATACCAAGTTCATTAAACATTAACTGGCAGTCTCAGTCTATATTATTCTTTTTAACTGAAAAGCAGGTTGGTAATGTTATTATTATATTATTCCTATTTAATTTATTAATTTTGTATTTCGTGTACATTAGGAAATTATTTATCTAAGCGCTGATGAAGATTTAGATGCAGGTGCACCAAAACCTGTTATATTTGAGAAAACATCAACACCTTTGGGCGTGCAATATACAACTTTTGGAACATATGCCACTAAGCAAATTATTAATAAAAAACCTGTTAGACAACGCATTGGACCTCTTGTGCAAAGCAATGCTGGAAAGGAAGCTATAAAAGCGGTAAGTTGATTATATTGTGTATTTAAATTTGTACTGTATATATAATTATATATAATTTATAATATTTAGTGTTTCAAGGAAACATTAAACTTTTAGTTCGATTTACTTTTTTTAATGCAAAGCCCAGTTGCTCGGTCCGTGTTCTGTATCAAATATAAAAAAAAGTCGTAGGTGCTTGGACAATACCGGCAAATAACGCTAATATGATATAGCTAATATATGTGCGGCCCGTGTCTAATAATACGTCTCGGACCAATTTGAGTCATTTCTGAACTTGTTTGTTCAGAAATCTCAGGTTTGATATCAGAACCATTCATATTTCCTTACGCTTTAAGATTTCAAAGCATTGTTTTTGTGAGAATTTCAAACATCTTATGATGTCTACAGCTGCCTATAGCTCTTTTCGAGTTTGTGACTGAATACAAACATAAAGATATATAAGTTTTAAGAGAACCTCCATAGAGGCTGTTAGACATGTCATTATAAACCGTGTCTTTCAACCATCCTTACAAATAATAAAAATTTAAAGAGATTAGTTGAAATTTAACTAGTCAAGTTTGGGCGTCGGAGATAAAAGATTTTGGAATGTAGACTCGACTTATCTCTCAATACTTTCAATAATTTTTCTTTATATGAATTTACTTTATACAAACCATTGGCTTCTAAATAAATAATTATTTTATTTATTAAGTATTGATAATTTATTTATTTTAAACTTTCTCAGTGCTGTTGTTTTATGTATATGTATATATGGATATTTGTATATTTGTATAATCATATAAAAACAATTGAAAAAAATGTTATACACATATATGAATTTAGTGAACTTTAAACAGAAATTATTTTCCTAATAATAATTTTAACTCAAAATTATGGAAGTACAATTGCATTACCAAATTTTTTTTCTAAATTATTAAAAAGAATAAATTATTAAATTAAAAATAAAAATTAAATTAAATTTAAGGTTAATAAAATATTTTGCATATTACAAATACAAATTAAATGAAATTTTAAACAAATAATATAAAAAAAAATAATGCATTTTAATAAATGTATAATAAAATACAATATATTATATTGTATTATTATATATTATTACATATAATATATCGTAATATATTACATTATGTTATTATTATATTCTCTAATATATTATATTAAATAGATTAATATAAAAAAAGCGTATATGTGTTTAAAATAGCAAAAAAATTTTTACAGCACTAAATGTTGTTAAAATTATTTATTTATTTTATTGGATTTTTATTTTCTTCTATAAGGCATTTAATAAAAAATTTGACTAATATATATACATATGTTAATATTTTGTTAATTAAAAAATAAATTAACCTATTCAAAAATATAGAAATAAAATTTAATTACTTAAATAATAACTTATAAAAAAATGAGTGAAAAACCCTAAAGGTCTACGTCCCGGAGCTACTCGTCAATTTCGACGATCAAGTGCCGTTTAACTCCCTTCAAGGGGATTTCATGAGCAGGGTTACAATAATAACAACATATAAAAATATAATGCAAATACAAATCTAATTAAAAGAACTATAAAAAAGTCCTTACCTTTAAAGAACATTCAAAAATTAAATTTAATAAAAAATTAAATTAATTTATTTGTATTTGTAATAAATATAAATTCATACAAAATAAAATATAATTTTTAATAAATCAATAAATTTATTAAAAAATGAACTCATTATAATATATATGTACCTATATATTAAAAATATATAATATTTATTTAAAATATAAAGTTGACAAAAACGACATAACATACATAATATTCTTATTATATTATATATGAGAACGTAAAAAAATAATAAGTAACTTAATTTTATTTAAATATTTATTATTTTCAAATTAATATAAAATTGAGTATCAAATGTAAATTTTTAAAAAATTTGAAATTTTTTTTTTTACTGCTTTGGATGCATTCTTTTGTATATAGAGTATAAAGAAATATAGCTTAACTTAACTCAAAACAATATATAAAATATATAAAAAAAATTTAAGTCCCATCAGTTATCCAATTTGTTTAAATATTGATTAAGAAATATTTTCTTTATTTTATAAAATAATTATAAGCCTTAAATATTTGCAACTCGACTTAGCCGATTTTCTTCTGCATTAGTTTAATTTCCTTTTAGATCTTGAAGGAATTATTCTGTTCTCATTGTTCTTGTATATACATTCTCATTGCTGTCTTATTTATGTATGATATCCATTTTCACATCACCCATACGAGGGGCTGTTGGAACATGTACATGTCGACAACGTCTCATCATTAGAAGATCATGTTTGAAGTAGCGCAGACAATGCCATTGTGGAATTTTGGGCATTAAAAGTTGTTGCTAAAAATAGAATAATAAAAAAAAAATTTAATTTTATTAATATAAAAAACGTTATTTACATCAGATATTTTTTATTTTATTTATTATAGATAAGTTTTCAATATATATATTTCTAATATTTTCTAGTATTTCAATATACATTGTAGTGTTTTCTTTAACTTCTTTAAAAAAAAATAATTATGTATATATATATATATATATATTATTTTTTATATATATTATTTTATATATATGTTATTTTATATATATTATCCCTCCTATTATCTGAACTTGACAAATTTGTCAAGTATTGACAATTAATCAAGATTTTATATCATGCCTTATTTTTTAGCATTTTATTATGCTTATAAATAATTCAATACTATTGTTATATTCTTACAATATTTTAATAAATAATTATAAATATACACAAAATTATAATATATTATTATATTACTAGTATATTATTCTGATATAACTTACTTAACTTATTTTATTGTTATTCTTTTATTTTATCTTTATATTATATTTAATTTTTGTATATAAATTTAATATTTTAAATTTATGTGATTTAATAACTTATAATATATATATAATTATATATATTTCTATATTTTTTACTATTGTTTTTATTTTTTATTTATCGCTTTATTATTTTGGTATTGATGCTATTTTCTTTAAACATGAAGTTTGTATTTAAATTATTTATTATAATATATTACTTATTATATTTTTTATAATATAATATTATTATATATATAACATAATATTATTATATTATTATTTATTTTATTAATTATATATTTTAATTTATTAATTTTAATTATTAATTTATTTTAATTTAATTATTTAATTATATACTTTATTTTACATAATTGTTATAATTATAATTATTATTTTTGTTGATATTTTATATTTAATTTACTTAATTTGGTTATAATTTTAAATAATTCAACTTTATTTTGTAGAATAAAATTTGATTATAATAAAAAAAGCATAATATAGTAAATTTCAATGAGTTGGTTTGAAAATAATTTAGACAAATAATAATTTTCTAAATAAGTTGTAATTTTTATTAATAATTTTTTTGTTATAAGAATTAATAATAATTAAAATTTAAATAATATTACTAAAAATCACTAATTGTCATTGTTGGTTCTTTAAAAATTATTATATTTAAATTGAATGAGTTTTGAGTTTTGTTTTTATTTTATTTTATTTTTTATTTTATTTTATTATTTTATTTTTGTATTTTATTTTTTATTTTATTATTTTATATTCATTATATTTTTTTATTTTTGTTAATTTTATTTTATTTTTTTATTTTCATTATATTTTTTTTATTTTTGTTAATTTTATTTTATTTTAATTTTAATTTTATTATTTTTATATTATTTTTTTTTTATTTTTTTTTTTACTTTTTTTATTTTTTATTTTTGTTTATTTTATTTTACTTTTTTATATATTTTTTATTTTTATTATGTTTTATTTGTTTTTATTTTTGTATTTTTTATATAAATTATTTCAATTTTTAATATTTTTATTTTGTTTTGGTTCTGGTGTTATTATTTTTTTTTTTTTAATACTAGTTTTATTTTTAATTTGCTTAATTAGTATGTTATTATTTGCGGTTTTTGTTTACTTCATATTAATTATTAATTATATTTAACTTACTTTACTTTTTGTTTTCTTTGAGTTAAAGTTTTTCCATTTTATCTATGGTAAATATTTATATATTAAGTATATATAGTAACATAATGCTTTATATATATATTTTTTTAAAATTTAATTTATTTTTCATAATTAATAATTTATTTTTCATTTAAATAATGTGTAACTTGAGAACTACAGATTATTTAAGACAATAACTATTAAGCTGTCTGTCTGTAGTAACATAATGCTATATTAAAGTTAATAAAAAAAATATTGAAGTTTTACTTCTGATAACATGTCATTACTCATATACTATTTTTTTTTTGGGTCTTACATCTCCAACATCTATATGAGATGCTTGTAAGAATTAATGAAGATATATCTTTTACTAAATTTTCTTGTTAATATTTGTAAGTTAATATTATACACAATTCTCTACAAGTTATGGATTAATTTACTTTAACAATAATTTCTTTTAACCCTTAAGAGAATATATTCTGCTGTGCAACCCTAGAAATGAAAGCAGCTAAACGTTAACGTGACGTGACATATATCATTTAAAGCTTCATTGGCTGATTCCCTCGTAAAATTCGATTTGAAAAAAATAAATTAAATCTGCGTAATTTACCATGCGTGCGCCTAATTTTGAACACTCTGGACTCAATTACTACTGACAAAATAACCCAGTGGGGATTTCTATTTAAATAATTAAATTTTCTTTTGTATTCGCAACTTGACCTGAACTCTCGACTCGAAGTCTACACACTTAAAGATACTTTTTTGTCAATCAATTGTGGTTTCTTTTCTGTCTTCACTTAGTAACTAAGCCACTTCGCCTCTGCCGGTTCCGTTCACTAGTGAGCTAATTTCTGTCCGCACATGTGATTCTTTATATTTATTTTTGTCAACAATTGAAATATTATTATTATTTTTTCTTCTTCAAGGGTCACCTAAAAGTCTGACTTTCCCGTTTTGTTGTTATTTTTAGTGCAATTCAATAGCATTTAAAATTGTATCTTCTATTGTTGGTGCTCAACGTGCAAGTGAAAACTTAATAATGCTAATTTTTTCTAAATTAAAAAAATAAATCAAATAGATTGATGAAGAGATTCCAAGCCCTGATAAGCAGGTCAGGAAAGTCTTTATACTAGACAAAGTTGTTTATGCCTGGTTGAAAAGGTTTTGTTTTTAATTCATTTTCAAAATTTATTATTAATTAATGTTTTTGTTTTTGGTTTTTTATTATTATTTTCTTATGTATTTTATTTTTTTATTTTGCATTATTTTTGTTTGTTAATTTTGAAACAATTAAATTTTCTCAGTTGATAGGAAGGAGTGAGAAACCCTGCTTTATGAGCTATTAATTTTATTATTTATTTCCTTATTACAATATTTAAGTAGATAAGGTAAAATGTGTGGGAAAATAAGATGCAATATTATAATAATAATTTATAATATATTTATAATATATAATAATTTAAGTAAAAAAGAAAAGTTAAAATTTTTTGTTAATAAAACTTTAGAAATGTTAGATTCAAGTAATTATGCGAACATCTTAAGTTAGTCCAAAATAAGCTTTTGGGGTAGTAACTTTGTATATGTATATATATGTACATTATTATACATATATAATATTAAAATATTATAGTTTAATATATTAAGCAATTGTTTATTCTATATAGAAAAATCAAAAAATAATTAATATAATATTAATTATAAATTTTAGATAGCAGTACTTTAGTACTTTATCATAATAAAAGTACTATCTCAGAAAAGGCTATAGAGCAATTAAGGGCATAATAATGACTTTTATATACATATATTATATACTATTCTGTATATTATATACTATTATTTATATTATTTATTTATATTAATTATTTATTTATATTAATTATTTATTTGTATTAATCATTTATTTATATTAATTATTTATTTATATTAATTATTTATTTATATTAATTATTTATTTATATTAATTATTTACTCATATTAATTATTTATTTTTATTTATTATTTATTTATATTAAATAATTTATTTATATTATCTATTTGTTTATATTAATTATTTATTTATATTAATTATTTGTTTATATTAATTATTTATTTATATTAATTATTTATTTATATTAATTTTTTATTTTTATTAATTTTTTATTTATATTAATTATTTATTTATATTAATTATTTATTTATGTTAATTATTTATTAATATTAATTATTTATGTATATTAATATTTTATTCATATTATTTATTTATTTATATTAACTATTTATTTATACTACTTATTTATTTATATTAATTATTTACTTATATTAATTATTTATTTATATTTATTATTTATTTATATTAAATAATTTATTTATATTAACTATTTATTTATATTAATTATTTATTTATATGAACTATTGGTTTATACTAATTATTTATTTATATCAATAATTTATTTATACTAGGTATTTATTTATATTAATTATTTACTCATATTAATTATTTATTTATATTTATTATTTATTTATATTAAATAATTTATTTATATTTAATAATTTATTTATATTAACTATTTATTTATGTTAATTATTTATTTATGTTAATTATTTATTTATATTACTTATTTATTTATATGAACTATTGGTTTATACTAATTATTTATTTATATCAATAATTTATTTATATTAATTATTTATTTATATTAATTATTTATTTATATTAATAACTTATTTATATTAGGTATTTATTTATATTAATTATTTATTTATATAATATAAATTATTTATTAATATTAATTATTTGTTTATATTTATTTATGTATTTCTTTTAGCTTTTTATTTATATTAATTAGTTATTATATATATTATATATAAAAATATTATATATTTTTTGGTTTTCCTACAAGATTGTAGTTGGCTACAACATATCCTGTAAAATGCAACTTAAATTTTATGAAAGGTTCGTATTGTTCTTAAACCTATGACTTTCATAGGTTAAGTTATGTTTACGAGTGGATCTGCGGCAGATTCTACGTATACCGCTTATAGGTTTGTTGCGTTACTTTATGGTTCTTATTTAAAGATGTTCTCCCACATCTAACACAATTACTTAGAAGACCGAATTGCATCCCTTAGGTCACTGTAATAATCTAAACTATATATTTATTACTTATTTGTCCCTATATTCTACATTTATAAAGAAACATGTGAAAAAGTCATTACTATTAATTTATAGAGTTATTATTTTTTGTTTAGTGTTCATAATGTTATTTATTTAAAAACTAACATAATTTAATTTGGTGGTAAATGTAAACTATAGTTGACTTTTATTCAAGGTCTTTTTGAGTATAGATAGAAGAAACTCTCTTATTTAATTAAACTTTTATTAATAAAAGAAATTATTGACTATTGATTTATTAAAAAATAATATTTTTAAGAGATTGCATATCTGTTTTTCAAGAAACGAGAACATGATAACATATGGAAGATGAAATTGAAAGTTAAGATAGATGCGATTGCTTGTCAGAGTTTTTTTCAAAGATTTGTTTGTTAATCTAGTTGTGATTTTAACCACTGTTAAATAAATATATACATTTTCTAATAAATTAAACACATCTCTAACTAATCAGATTAATCAAATCTAACCTATGGCGTTACTTTATGTCGATTGATGCACTAATGGAAAATGAGTGTAAGTAAGGTTTGACTATAAAGACCTATTCTCACGTCCTTATTACTTTAGGGAGTGGAAGGCAAGAGAAACTGAGTTTATTGAACTCATTGCTTCTATTGCTTAGTTTAACTTAATTTCAAGAAAAAAATATTAAAGGTATTCTGCACCAATGCAAGATCAGTGTAAGTCAGGTTTGACTATAAAGACCTATTCTCACGGCCTTGTTATTTTAGGGGCTGGAAGGCAAGAGAAACTGAGTTTATTGAACTCATTGCTTCTATTGCTTACTTTAACTTCATTTTAAGGAAAAAATATTAAAGGTATTATGTGCTTACCTCATTCACTTTTGGCACTGGTCCACATTGGCCGAGTTGCAGCACAGTTGAGAGCATCAAAATGACGGTGAAGCAAATATAAAAAACTTTTGGCAACATTTCTTGGACGTTTGGAAAGGAACTCCCAAGTGTTCGTTTTTTTCTTATTTTTACTGTTTTGCACGGTCTACTTCTGTTTTGTTTTTTTTTTCAATCTGAAACAGATTTGTTTAGGTTTTTATTGAGTTCAGAACGTATGAAAAGGACTTTGCTTATGGGGGAAAGGATTTTTGTTTTTACTTTCAAAGCCTATAAAGCAATCCTTTTATTTTTTGTGTGTTTATATATGAATACAGCAGTAATCCTTATAAATCCTTTTTGTTATTATTTCTGTTTTAGCAAATTTTTTTTTTTTTCACTCTATTTAACAATATTTAATTTATTTTTTGCTCTCGCTTTCGGTTTATTATTTTTTAAATATTTACAAATAATTTTTTTAATCAATTTTGGCACAATTTGGTTTGTTGTTCCTGCGAGTACGAAATCCAATTTGGAATTGTCGAATTTATTCTGGCGCGCACTCGATTTTATACGTGAAACGCGGCACACTCGCACATTCGCGCGCTTAGCATCGCTTCTCGTGCATGTTTGGGCGAAAAATTCTGCTTAAATTCTGTTCAGCGCAGTTCGTTTTCCACATTGAAGGGAACGCGAACTCGTGTGTCGCGTCGCGTTGGGGATAAGTCGTTCCGTTTCGCTGTTATATCAGTTTTTTTTTCATTCATATTTTTTTTTACTATATAGTAAGTAGTTTTTCTCCTTAAGTGCCGCCGTTACACGTTACACTTAAAAGAAAAAACCATTCCTAATAATTGTTAAAGGAAGTCAGCCAGCCAGCCTGCTCAGGTTGACTGGATCCACTGGAGTGGGTCAACACGTGTCCTACATTTTTATTTTTATGGATATAAGATATTTCAGGAAATAAATTGGTTTTTTTTTGTTATTAGTTTAGGGTTGCGTGAGTTTCTTAATTTCAGAAAAGGTCACTATAGATCTATAAAATGTGTCAATAGTCTTTTGGGCAATTGTATTAGATGTGTTAGTTGACATCTTTAAGTAAGAACCATAAAGTAACGCAACAAACCCATAAGCGGTTTACGTAGAATCTGCCACAGATCCGCTCGTAAACCTATAAACCTTAAACTATAAAAGTCAAAACATTTAAGAACCCTACGAACGTTTAATAAAGTTTAAGTTGCTTTTTACCGGAAATGTTGTAGTCAATTAAAATCTTGTTGAAAGCAAAAAATATATAATATATTTAATAAATAATTAATATTTTTAATTTTTATACCCTGTTAAAATATGTGTAATGCCATGAAAAAATTTTTGAAAACGACATTAATCATATATTATTGTATAATTATCGTTAAAAAATCAATTTAACGATGACGATCTGATTGTCTGGCTTTTGTCTGTCCATTTATCTATTTGGATACCGATAATTTAGACTTTCTGTTTTTAATATAACGAAATTATGTAAAGGTCTTATAAATCTAAATTACTGATAATTTAGTCTCTCAGTTTTTAAGATAATCTAATGAAACTTTGCATTAAGTCTTATTATTAATCTAAATAGATTAAGTAAGCAAATATCCAGTCACATTCTCTGTGACTGTCCAGCCTTGATCTAGGCCAGAAGGAGATTGAGAACTACTCTTTCCTTCTTACATTAGGAGGTCCTCAACGACCGACATTCTGGCTCTCATTCGGAAGGCGGAATGTTTTCTGTTCGGTTAGGGTCTGTTGCAGCACAAAAGATAAACCAATGTTCGCAGTGCTTTGCTACGTTAAGAGTTGCTATTCCATTGATTCCTATTCCTAAGTAAGCAAATAAACGATAATTTAATTCCTTAGTTTTTGAAAAGATCATGTTAGTAAAAAAAAGAAACTAGTTGATTATTGTTGATAAAATTAGTAAATTTTTTTTTTTTTGGACTTTTTAACTAGTATCGTGAATTCGCCCAACAGCCGGTATTGCAACCAGAAGAGTTACAATAGAACCCAAGTTCATTTTTATTTATACAAAGCTCTTACAAGAAAGTTGTTATCCAGAGCTATTAAAAGAAAGTTAGTACATCATAAATTCTTAAAATAATATTTCATTTATAAGTGTTTATTTGGCAAATTTAAATAAATTCAATTCACTTAAATTTTCTTCACGGGGTATCTTGTAGTACTGGATCGGCGTAGGGCTGATAATGGCTTGGCTTTAAGTAGACGAATGTTTGTTTTCAAAGTGATTAAAACTTGAGAATCGTTCGCGTTAAAGTGATCCTCGTGTAATCCCACGAATACAAAGCGCATGATCTTAATGGCCAATTTATATCATCATAATTTGAGGTTAGACTTTGAAGAAATTTCTCATACAACAAAGCCAAAAAAATGTTGTGTTGTGTGGCTTATAGCATCGTCCTAATGAAACCACATATTTTTCGCAACCATATGTAATTGTATTATTTAAATCTGATGATTTTTGGTACACCTACAGATTAAATACCACACAATACAAAGATTTTCTATTCGATTAACTATGTATAAAGAAATATATTGGATAGTTAGACTTTCCCTTCAAACAAATATTTGTACTTTAAACATAATCCAGTGGTTAGGAACCTTATATGACTCTGTATAATAGATGAACAAACTTATTCTGGTATTGATTCTGCTGGTTCCTAATACATTTTACCATTTAAAATTAAAAATAATGGGTATATGTCATATATTCATTTGTGTGAATGAATTAATTTTCAATTTTATGTAAAGCAAAAACATTTTATTCCTTTCCCTCAAACGTAGTAAAATGACTATTCTTCCTTTTTAGGGCCTAGCCTACCTAGTAGTTCAGTTCCTTATTCTTGGTTAATTTCAAAATTGATTTTGGTGTGAATTCACAAATAATAATATTCTTCTACAATTGTTAAGAATTTTTTTCAGTGTACTTTTTGTATTTCATATAAACAATGCAATATACAATACAAATGTGGCATCTTCTCGTAAAATATTCTTTTTATTTTTTACGTTGTTATTTTCCTGTTGGAATTTTCTAGGCTCTTCTCTTCTCTGTATATCCCACACAGTCTACATACCCACTCTGCAAACGCATACCTAGATATATACGAGATATGTAAGAGTCCATTTTTATCCTACTAAGTTCTTTGTGTGTAATTTGTTTTTGTTTTAAGTAAGTATAAAACCTCTTTCAATTCTAACTTTTAATTCTTTTAATGTGATTAGAAGAGTTAAGTGCGCGATGCAGCATAAAAATACTCAAGTGGACATTTATGTCAGTAAATAACGCAGAGTCAATTAGGAAACACAAGTAGTAATCAATTTTTCCAAGTACTTCCAATAGAAGTAAGTTAATAAATAGAGCAAGTAAAGATATTCAATGCAATCTACTTTGCTTTTAATTTCTTTAAATGAGCTCTTTAACATGGCTCATTGATTAATTATTTATTTTTGATTACTTTTTAGTAATCATAATAAAAATTTTATTTAATTTTCTTTGTGTGAGAGCACATCAACGAGGCCACCACTAAATTAGGTTTTAATAAAACGGAACTTTTTATTATAAATTTCTTTTGATTTTAATTTTGTCTTAAAATGAGTGAAATTGAAGAGTTCATAAAATATTAAGTAATAATAGTAATGATATCACATATCTAATAAGTTTGAACTAAGAAACAAAAACTTCTACGAGCAAAACTGTTCAAATTTAAAACAAAATAAAAATTAATATTAATTCAGTAAACATATATAGCTGTGGTTTATGCGTTTCTTTTAAGAACAGCACCAGCAATCACACAATAAATTGACAAAGCTTGAAATTTGAATAACACAAAGTGAGTGTTTGTTGGCTTTGAGTGCCAAAACGTAAGTCAACGATTCAAATCTCATTCCTGACAATTGCACACCAAAAACTATATCTATAAATTATAGATGTCTCCAAAGACCAAAGAAAAAGGATAATGGATATTTGATAGTATCCGAAACAGCTATATGATCAGTTCAAGCAATTAACTGATTAAAAATTAATTTTTGAGATTAATTTGAGATTAATTTGATTTTGAGAAAATTTGTAATTATAGACATTTAGGACATTTATTAATAAAAAAATCAAACAAAATTTTTAATATATTTTAATAAAAACATACCAAATAATATGTCTTTACAAATGATTTATATTAAATAAATAATTAATAGTTTTTATATATGTTTTTTAATTCAGATGCAGTTCACTTTTTGTTAAATAATTTAATGTTTGTTTAATATTTTTTAATATATTCTATATTTCGACTCTCTTTGAGAGTCATCACCAGAATCACGATCTAACATTAATTAATATTAATAAAACTGACGTAGGTCATCCTCTTTATTCTATTGTCTATATTGCACTGTCTATATTGCATTGTCTATATCTTAAGCATTTTATACAAAAATATATATATATAAAATTTTATAATTCTATATATAATACATTATTCCTTTTAATAATTCTATTCTAAATATTTTTAAATGAATGAATAATATTTATGAAAAATATTATTTTAAATTTATTAAAAATGTGTTTCAATTCAAAAGAAATTAAGTTTCGTAAAAAAAATTAATATATGAAAAAACTATTAATAAATAAAAAATAAATTTTTTTAAATAAAAAAGAATTGGTCAATAAATAGAAAAAAATTATTAACAAAATTATTAATAAATAAAAAAAAAATGAAATGATTAATAATTAAAAAAGAAATGAAAGATAGAAAGAAAAGAAAGAAAAATAAATACATAATGAAAGAAAATAAATAGAAAAAAGTTATTAATAAATAAAATAAATATAATTAATTTATTTTTAAAAAATTAAAATAAAAATAATTAATTCAAGAAAGTTATAATAAAAATAATTATTAGTTAAAAAAAAGTATATATATATATAAAAAAATATATATATATAAATTTTAAAACAAAAATTTAATAAATTTAAAACAAAAATTTAATAAATTTAAAAAAAAAATTTATTAAATTTAAAAAAAAATTTAATAAATTTAAAAAAAAAAATTTAATAAATTTAAAAAAATAATTTTCTTCTATGGTATATATAGCTAATTCTGCATTTTGTTCAACATCCTCCGATATATTGTCCTATTGTATTGTCTTTAATTGAATCAGAATATATATTTTTATTTAATATTTAATTTTTTATTTATTATTTCATTTTTATTTCATCACTGGAAACGTGGTCATTTTATTTGCCTACTTGATTCTGTCTATCTTCATTAAATACCTGACTTAGATGGTGTGTTTGATAGCAGTTCTCTCAACTTAAGTGATAATAGAAAAATTCAATAACTTATAAAATTGAATTACTTAGAATTAACTTTTATAAAACCAGTAAAAATATTTATTTTTCGTATTAAGTCAAATGTCCCAGAAGTCAGTTATATTTCAGGCGCCACATAACTTTCTAATTATTTTTGAATTAAAGTAATTTCACTTTTCCTAATAAAGTGCCGTAAAAGAGCATAAAGATGCTAGCCAAGCACTATTTTTCATCTAAACATTCATATTGTATAAATATATTTTTTTTTTTTGGGATTAAATTATGTACTTTATTTTAATATAAAATTTCAATTAATTGTAAATTAATATGTGTATGTGTTATGTATAGTTTTTTATTGGATACATTCAAAAGCATCTTGCATCTTATATTGAATTTAATTTGCATTTACTAGAAAACCAATTATTTTGTTTCAAAAACTACTTCGATGTGACATATTGACACACTTCTTACTTTTGAATGTAACGAGTACTTAATAATGTTATTTTTACGCATTAAGTCATCAGCTCTTTTTTTGGATAATTTATTTATTGGTCACTAGTTCAAAACATTGCACTATAGAAAATGTCGTAGTCATAATTATCTCAATTTGCATAAAAGGTCTATTAACAGTTGCATTCAATATTTTTGTACAAGATTATTATTTTCACTATCTCCATCAGCATCAGCATCAGCACCAGTAGCATCATCCGAGAACACTTGCCCGGAATACGTCATATCGAGTTTAGTGCTTGTCGCTGCTTCCATTAGATTTTCTCTTAATTACTTTAATTTTCTTGGGAACTCATAGAACTATATCGTCTGCTAATATTGTGTCTTTATCTACTTCATTCGTAAACACGCCATGTATTTTTGTCATAATATTTTTCTGGAATAAATTTAGTTCTGTGAATCACAAGTTCGTTCAGGTTTAGCTCGGTTTGAACAGGTTCAAACATCTGACAGAGCTACTGATTATTGTTTTTATAAATATTTTCTTCACAGTTGGCAGCTGCCTTAGTTTCTCATGATTCATTATCTGCATGCTTTCATTGAAATTATTAATATAATTTTTTTTCTACTCTTGGTACTGTTGCTATTCCAACATTTTTAAACGGGGCATGAAAAGATTTCCTTAATTTTTATAAATACAACAAATACAAAGTATCTGTCAGATACTTGCATCTCAGCAATTGACTGTTGGTTCGTGTTTGTTTTGAGTTCAGTTTTTGCTTTTTTTTTATTTAAATGTAATTAAAATGAATTGTTGACAAATTTTTATGGAAATGTTTTTATTTTTCAATTAGAAATGCTCTTGAAATTTAATACACAAATATTTTGGACTTGTTTGGGAAATTTTTTTTCTCTGAAGTGAGAGTGCTGACAGTAATTAAAATACTACAAATAAAAATATATTTTTGCACGTGCAGTGATAAGGCGCTGCAATTCATATTTATTACATATTTATTAGATTTTTATCATTATTTATTAGTATTGTTTACAATTAATTCGTAGTATTTTCACTTGTGTTTATTTATAAAATTTCCGCATAATTGTTGTAAAAATAGAAAACACCTCGGAAGTAATTAAGTAATCAATAATTCTATTAAACGTTTCGAAACTAATTGTTGGGCATTCCTCATGTTGCTTCCATTTTTAAAAATGCAGCACTATATATTATATTACCCAATGAATTATACCCTTCAAATGCATAGCATGACTTAAGAAGCCCAAGATTCAACTATGCCCATCTCTTTCTTTATGCCTATCAAACAAGACAAGATAAACATTTTGGAAATAGGCCTTAATTATTTGTTAATATGACCAATGTTGTGTTTATATCTAATAGGTACAGGAATAGAGTCCATAGTTTTTTGACGTTATTACCTGTCATCAAGCCTTCATACCACAATGCAACTATAAATGCTGCCATTGGAATTCCAAAAATATCCGCCGGTACCAGTTGAAGCTATATGTTTGGATATAGTTTTCTCTTTGGGGAGAGCGAGGTATAGGGACAATTTCATAAATTAATTAACTTCCTTAATAAGGTATAGGGGTATATTTTTGTTTTTTTTCGGAAAAGGTTTTTTATTTCTCAACATAGTCTTCTTTTAACTAGCACTGAAATAAAAGATTTTCTTAAGAAACCTCGCTTAAGAGCGATGTACAGGGACAGTTTGATAATTTAATAACTTCCTTAATAAAATATTTGTTTTTTTTTGTAAAAAGTTATTTATTTTTCAATATAGTCTTCTTTTAAGTAACATAGCACTCTTCTAATTTTTCTTTTTTATCAAATTAAAGATTTTCTCAAGATCAGCAAAATAGGCGTATGTTTAACTGGTAACCTCTTTACTTGACCGAATTATCTCATCGTCAAATTATTTCTTTAGGTTCAGAAACAGAAAATAGTCACAAGGTCTTGATCTGAAAAATATGTTAGATGGAATAGTAGTTCGTTGCAATTATTTTTGCTTCAAATCGATGTCGTGTCTTTCCAATGGATCTGAATAATATTCGCCGGTAATTGTGTTTTTAAGGTAATCGATGTAAATCCTAAAAAACTGTCACCATGAACTTCTTGACTGACAGACCCAGGTTTGGCTTGTTTGGTGCACGTTCAATCGGAGAAGTCTACGACTTTCACTTTGGACGCCACATAAATTTCCAATTAATTTTCAATTAATTATTTTACTTTTCTTAATAAAATGCCGTAACCGAGCATTAAGATGCAAGCCAAGCACTATTTCTTATCTAAATATTCAGATTTCATATATGTGTTCTTTTTTTTTTGGTTTAAAATATGTACTTTATTTTAATATATAATTTCCACTAATTGCAAATTAATATGTGTTTGTGTTATGTACAATTTTTATTGTAAATAGTCAAAAACATTTTACATTGAATTTTAATTATAAATATTCTCCTTAATTATTATTCATACTTTCAGTAATTTTTTCACTTTATCATAGCAATAACTCTGGAGAAATTATTGAACAATGCCAAGTGTTCTCATAAATTATTCAAAATCCTTTGGGAACAAAGTCATTTTGTAATGTTGGGGTTATGCGATAATTTATATAAAATAACTTAATTAACCAAAACGAAACCGAAGAAAATAAATAAATAAAAGTATAAATATTTCCATTCATTAAACGCTATATTTAATTAAAGAAGTTGCCCAATAAAGAAAAGTTAAGTAGAGTTAAAAAGTTGCTTCCTCTCACCTTGAGAAAATGTACGCTTTATTTTTCGGTTCCATAATACATACTTTCCCAATCTTTTTAGTCTTTTTTTTTGTCATTATTAAATATTAATTTTAATTTTTAATCTCATTTTTATTCACGCTAACTTTTTGTTTTAATTTTATGTCTTACTGTATATGGTATTTTGAGGTTCAAGTTCAATGTAATCTCCCGTCTGAGTAAGTTCGAATTCTCTTCAATCTCGAAATAAATCTCAGTCTGCACTCAAGGAAATAAATAGCTTGGGATTATACTAATGAATTTGAATTATTTATTTTTTTTTTAAATTTACTAGTCACATTTATTTTGAATCACTGATGGTCTAATTTAATATCTCTTCCTTATCTAAATGGATGACGTTTCCATATTTCGTATTAATGGGGAAATGGGGTTTTAGTCAACGATGCTTTCTATGTACATCTTTTACTCAGTTTGCTTTAGAAATTTCATTTGAAAAAAGCAATTATAAATTTTTATAATCATTTGTTAAATAATATCTTGCATGAAAGTCTTAGATATAGTATGTATAGTTAAATGTACTTCATCTAGAATTAATAAAAATTATCAAAATGACATGAGAAGTTGGATATGTTAATATAAATTATTTACAACAAATTCCCAAAGTGATTATGTATAACGAACTATATATTGATCGTAATATACAAACATTAAGTCTCCCTATAACTTTTTAAGAAGTTCCTAAAGCTTTAAGCTCAGTGAAAGCCAAATACCATACGTTCATAAAAGGCTTTTGTGGAAAACTGGACGCTGGAGAATATCTTATTTAACCTGCAAACTTGATAAGGTGGGAAAATTGTTACAGGGTGTTAATAGCATTGGAATTAGGTAGGCAAAGGAAACCGAATATGATTATTATTCCACGAGAATGACTCGGGCCTCTACATTGCATTCAGACCAAAAGACTGAAAGAAGAAAATATATTTTAAATAACAGTTTTTCTAAACAGAATATTAGGACTTTTTTTAAATTTTGAATGGAAGAATTTGACAACTATAGAATTTACTTTCTCAATATAGATGTGAACCATTGGCCAAGTTCTTTCACGATTAAAACAAGTTATAAATTCCTTTCATAGAAGCTTCAAGTTAACTGTATCATTTGTTCCTAGTCGTACGGATATAACAGAGAACTAATATGCTGATAAACTAGCAAGACTGGTTTATTCCCTGTTAGAATTGTTCTTGTCAGATTTTGCTCCTATTTCTGTCAGCCACAAATAAGGACTAAGTTATGATCATTTTTTGCGACATGTAAATATAATTTGGTTAAATCTCAGTTGAAAAGTAATATGTTCTACATACTTTAAACTCTAAACTGTTTATTTGATACGAATAATTATAGCATAATTGTCTAAAATAATACCGGTTGGGAATACTTAACCATAGGATGACATTGACTCAGGTAGTATCTTTTATAGATGGTTTAATAGATCTGTAAAGTTGTTCGAGAAAAATACATTATAACATTTGTAATGCCACTGTTCAGGTTTATTCAGATCTAGATCTAAGCATAAGAGTATGCTTTTCTTTTTTATCACTATCATAGAATTCTGTCGTGTATATCAATGCGTAAAAATAATTATAAAAATCAGATGTTGCAACATTGGATACAGTTATTAATACTTTTGTAAATGATACCGTAGTCATTGCTATATGGTATATACGAAACCAAAATCGGTATCTATCATTTTAAAAGCTAGTCTATGTAGAATTTTAGTGTAACTCAGAAATTGCAAAATAAAATTTAATAAAATCAACAGAGATTACTTTCCTTCTTTCCAAGAGAAATAAAACTTTCCATCTATTTATTGAAAATAATGACTTGATACCTCCTTCAACAAAAGCCAATTAGCTGCATATTAACATAACGAGATTAACATGACGATAGTATATAACTTAAAAAACATAAAATATTGGGAATATAATGAAATAATATATGAAGTCAAATACTGTAAGGGTTTATAAGGCGGCATGCAAAACTTTCCATTGAAATAAATGTCTATAAAATGGCACTGAAAATGATATGTAGTAATAGTATTGAACTTTTTGGGGAACTGTGGTAAATTCATATATGGAAACCTTATAACCTTTCAAGTCGAAACTTCTCAAAATATGTGCTGATATACTATGGTAGTGTGTTACTAAAATACATTTAAATCGATAACTAAAAATTTACATAGCAAGAGATGTACAGTAGAACTCTGCTAGTTCGAATCTCCGATAAATCGGATCCTCTCATAATCTGGATAAAGATAGAAAATGAAAAATGTGTCTAATGTGACTTGTTGTCTGGATCTAATATTGCTTCGCTAATCTAGATAATAAGTTATAAAGATATCTAGTCAATAGTCTATCCGAAATATCTTTAATAATTTGGATTGATCCTAATATTTATATAACCGGACTAGTGGAGTTCGACTGTCATAAGTAATAGGTCACAAACCTAGAAAGCAGGTTTTAAAAAACCAAGAAAACTGAAAATTAATTTTACAATAAATTTTTAAAACAAATGAAAAACATTTTGAATGTCAATGAAAATAACTTTTCTTAATAAAGTAAATTCTATAGATATTAATTAAGATAATTAGTTAAGATAATTATATGTCAGACGTCTCATTTAATAATTTACGCTAAATACTATACTATATTGTGTTTGTGGGCATTTTTTAAATTATTTTAAAAGACATATATATTTTGATTAATACAAATTTAAGTGAATAAAATTTAAATATGAAAAAACTATTTGCTATTAAAAAAAAAAAAATATTAATTGTTATTTTAATTTCCTTTGCAGTTTGTGAGTATGTCCACCCACACAATGCCGCCAATGCATCTACTTGCTGCTGATCTGCTGCAGGCAATGTTAAGCCGATTTAGTGAGACCCCAGTGCAGAGCAAAGAAAGAAAAATTGCAGCACAACTCCGGAATGGTGGTCAGCGTGGAGGGGATGAAAATGGTGATGATGATGGAGACGATGACGATGATGATGTAGATAATAATGATGCAATGATTGGAAGTAGACGTATCAATGGTGGCATAGTAGGCACACAGAATGGTCTTGTTGAAGTCGATGATACAGTAAATTTAACGAGTGCAAAGACCGTAAATCAAGGAGAAAGTAAAGCATTAGCGTTAAGGAAACATCTTTTGCTCAGAAATGAAGAAATCAGTAAAGAAAAAAATATATTAAAGCTAAAATCTATGGACGAAATAAGTTTAAACAAAGAATTGTTACACATTGCGGAACAGGAAATTGAGTTCTAAAATAAATTTAATATAATTACTAGTTAGAAGTAAAGAAAAAAATTAGTTATTTAAGTTTAAATATAGTTGTAATTATGGAAAAAGTTAGTAGACTTATCGGCAAATTATGAAGATACCTATAAAAATTTACTATCCATTTTCAATTTACAAAAATATCTAATAATTGCTATTATTAGTTACAGCTTTCACTAGTTAGTTTAGATTTTTATTTATGCAAAATTTTAATTAAACTAACAAAAAAAAAATATTCAATAAATGCAAATATACTACAATATTTGTTTTACATAGCACTAAATGTTTTAATTGTATATATCAAGGTATGAATATATATTTTCCATTGAATAACTAAAAAATATATATTATATATAATTGATATATATAATAATATACCTAAGATTGCATACTAAATATATTTTCTTGCTTTTATATTGAAATTGTAAAATTTTAACTGATCAAAAGTACTTTTACGATATATAACGTCTGAGTCAGAGAAAGTCATAACCATAAACTATATGTTTTTATAATCGTCTTATATTAGTTTAATTTGCAACTAAATTAAAACTATGAACTTAAAAAAATTGTAAATGTGTGTGTTTAATTGTTAATACATATATATATATGTATATATATATGTTTTTTAGCGAACTAATGCATATACATATATACTATGTAGTGAAAACTGAATATGTTTTGAAAATTTTTACATGTTCTTTTTGTAAAGAAATTAATCTTAATCATCTTAAAGAAATTAATCTTAATCATCTTAAAGAAATTAATCATTTTAATTATCAAGTTAAATAATTTTTAGAGTTTCTATTCTACATTTTGGTTCCATGATGAGAATGAGTCTAAACTTTTGTCTATGCATATTACTTATAGAAGTATTTTGTACTGATTTATAAATAAATTTATAAAATAATTAAGTTATTTATAAATAACAACTCACAAAAATAAATCTATTAATCGATACACATAATCAAAAACTATAGCCAGAAATTAGTAAATCAGTTGGATGTTCAAACCAGTATAAAATTTACTAGTAAAAAAACAACTTTTCGATTTTTAATGTGTCTTATCAAAGACTACTTGACTACTTGTCCAATATATGTCCAACACCAACCATAAAACCGAGAACTACTGCAAAGAAAATATAGCTTTTTTTAATTGAAGTTTATTTTACTAATAATTTCCATCATAATGTATTTGTAAAGCTTAACTTTTGTTAATTGCTCTCTGAGTACATATATATATTAGTTCCTCTAGATCCTATGAGAAGTAAATGGCCACCAAAATGAGTACATTTGCACTTCTCTAATTTATAAGGCCTATTTTACATGTGAATGAGCTTTAAACTCTTATACTCTCTTTACCTTGAAATGTGTTTGTTCTTAAATTTATAGTATACCATATATCTAAATAACGATAAGTTGTAGATTATTAGATCTATTTTGATAGATTTTTTCTTTGGCGTTAGACGTATATTTATAAGTTTTTTGTGCTGATACCGTCCAATGTTTGATAAACTTTTGTGAGAGAACTTTTCAATAATAATTTTCTAAAAGAAAGCAATTTATTCTGTTGCATTGCTTCAATACTAAAGATTTTTTTTGTTAACTTTATTTCAATTTTGAAAACCAGAAGAAAAGTAAATTTTCACTAATAGCATTTATAGATTACTGCTTCATTTAACCAGTAATTAAATAGATTTACATTAGAGAGGTTTCGAAAAGTAGTGAGATATTTCTCATATCTAATTATTCGTAAATAATATATAATTTTTAAGATTCCAAGTACCAAGGGTTGAAGTCGTGCCCTGCCAAATTTGAAGCTCAGAGTCAGTGTTCATTAGCCAACTGACCCAAAGCCGTATTAAACTTATGTGTTGGAACTTTGAGTTTTATTAATTTGCTGTGAAAGTTTATTAGAAAGAAATCATAAACCAGCTGTAGAATTAAATAAATAATTATTTTTATATTTTCTAATTGTTAAATTTCAATACTATGCTTTTGTATTGATTTTGTATTAAAATATTTTTATAAATGAAAATGATTATGAAATACAAGTTTTACTTAATACCTATTAATTGTAGTTTTATCACTGAATAATATAATAATCATTCACTCGCTAGTTATCGACGGACGAATAAAATGACGTGTGAACCAAATCAATCCCCCATCTCTTAGTAAAACTAGAAAAAACTTATGCATTCACCTGGTATATATAGTATATATGATGTCTAAGAACCTGCTTTTTAATGATAACTAACACTGTCAATTAATCGTATTTAGGCCTTGTGTGTGAGTTCAAGTAAATTGAGGTAAAGTAAATTGAAATTTTCGAGCGATTTTTTGCAAAGCATTTATTTAAATATTTATTTATTTATTTATTGCAATTATTTATTATTTTTGGTTAAAAGTTTTCAAATTTATTTATTTATTTACATCTTAAAAATTTTTCACAATGGTAAGACTTTATTTTAATTTAAAATTAATTTTTATCTTACCCTACTTCAAATTCTGGTAAATACCAACATTTGCTATCATACCGACATAATTTACTATTTCTCTTAATTTACCATCAATTTACTCGAACTCGCACACAGCCTTAATGGTAATTTATTGTTATCGTCTCTCTAGGTTATTACCCACCTAGTTGATATATGTGAGAGAAAGCTTTTATTGTGCCAGAAAGTGTCTTTTAAAGATTATAAATACATTTAAGCTTACTTTGTACATCTCTATATTATTTAATTACCTCTGCAATAGTATGAAGAAAAATACAAATTCTATAATTTCTGTAAAATAATAAAATTATTAATGGAACTTACAGAGGTACCAGAATTTCTAAAGGTCTATATATGAACAATTACACCAATAAATTGAGTTGTATAGTCAGTCGAGGAGTTTACTGGATTAAAAATAAAATATTTGAATTTAAAAATTTTCTCACTATAACTTCCTGTTTTTTTCGAGGCGAGGCTAAAAAACTCCCCTTTCCTGGATGAAGTACATGACCCGTAACCACCACTAGGTATTGCTTCAGGTCATGCACATCCTGATTGTAAGATTTAATCTTACGACGCTGCTGTTGTACCTGCGTCCAGATGCCTATTTTTTGCGCGGAGTACTGCCTCCATGTGCCTCGCCACCACGGACCAGTTGCTCTCACTAAGGTTTGGTAATTATAAGTGTAAACATAATGTTTGGGAGCCTTGAAGCATTATTATGCATAAAATAAACCGTTATGTGAAAATATATACTTCTTTATACAATTAGGTACATAACACATAATTTACATACATTAACATTGCATATAATTATATATTTAATATACTTAATAAGAATTTTTCAAATTTTATACATAATTATATTATGTATATTGTAAGTATATATTATAAATTAGATTTTATTATTTTATAAATAATTATACATATTTTATAAGCAATAACATACAATATTTATTAAATATATAATTATAAACATGTAATGTAATGGATGATACATTAGTATAAAATATATAACAAAATAATAATATATGTGTAATTATACATAAACATTATATATATAAAGTATATATAAAAAAAAGAAATATTATTTAAAAAATTTTATTTTTTTGAAGTGTGATTATATATATTTTTTATTTTGTTTAAAATAATATTATTTTATCAGTACTTAAATTATTTATATATATAATTATAAATTTCATATATGTTATACCTTATTATTCAATATATAATAAGATATATATAAAATCAAATTTTATTTAATTTTATGTGTGTGTGATTATATATTTTATATTATATTTATTTTTGCATATTTATTTTATTATATATTTTATTTATTTTTGTAGATAATATATATGTTTAATTATAGTGTTAATAATATATTTTATATATAATTATATACATTGTATTACTTTATACATGAAAATAAATATTTCTCTGTATAAAATAATTTAAGATCTTTCTCATATTAAAGCGATATAAATATAGAGGGTGATAACTCCATGCAATAAACAGAAGAAATGTTGTCTCGAATATTGCCAAATATCCATCATCAGTAATCTTTGGAAAAATCTCTTGTTTTGAACTATTATCTGTTATAAAAAAAAATAAATTAATGAACAAAAACTTATAAAAATTGACTAAATAATGACAACTGATGAGTTGCAATTCGACAAACAATTTTTGTAGTGTCATTCATTCTGAACAATTTCTACACTAGTATTACCTATATGTCGATTAACATTTAAAGACCATTTAAGCAGATCTGTTTTTTTTGAGTTTCTTTTGGAAAGGCTGAGTAGCTCTTTAAACCAGATATCGGTGTATTCAGTTGTCATTAAACATATTTTGAATTCTATAAATATAAAAACATAAAAAGTTTACAACTTTAAAGCCTATCTATAGACCTAAGCTATATTGATATGTAGCATATAATTTACAAAGATTTGATGTCATATAGTTCGTGGTCGTATTTTATATATTTCGCATATAGAATAAATTTATTAATGTATATACATATATGCATTATTGTACATATTCCAGTTTATAATAATAATACTTGAAAATTATTTATGATTATTATAATGATTGAAAACTTTCGGTATTAAAAACTTATTATAAAGAATTGTATATTAAGAAGGTTTGAAATTATTTCTCACATCTCTCAACATGGAAGCAGTAAAAGATAGATTTTAAATTAAATTATACATTCAGTTGTTGCACCTCCGACATTTTATAACTCTAAGCAGTGTTAACAAATGTCTTAAGAATACAAAATATATGCATGTTCCATATACCTTACAGATGTATGTATAGGTCTACCTGGTAATCAAAGCAATAATTTGAACCATATGTACATTATATATCTTTTGTGTATATTATTGTTGTTATTAATATATTATATTAATTTTTATAATATTATAAAATATATTCATTTTAATATATAACATAATGCGATAGAGATACATCATGTAATATCGTAAATTCTAAATTGGGGAAAATCGACTCTTTTAAACTTGCTTGTTAAATAATTTTTTGTCAATCTGATTCATTATATATATTTAATGTCAGTTATAGATACGATGTAGAAAAAAAAAACGATATTATTTAAACTATTCAACTTAAAATTTAATGACTTTAAACTTTTATTTTTATAAACTATAAAATATATTTTTGTACAAATAATAAACAAAAACAAAAAATGTGTTTTTAAGCTATAATAATAAAAGAAATCTTTATATGTAAAATAATATTAAAAAACATTGTGATTTATTAATAATCAAATTTTGTGGAAATTGCTAAATGTATATTTCTTAATGCAGTTAATGTTAAATTTAATGTATTAAAAATGAGTTTTGTGAAATAATAAAGAAAATGATATATGCAAACAATAAATGTCAATATTAAAATAGTTGCCGCTTTCTAGGTATAAGTCCAGCGTGAGCAAGGACATTGTAGATCTCAATGCGAGGAATTTTTTCAGCTTGTCTATCAAAAACCTAACATAAATAAAATAAGTATTATTATAAATATTTTAAATATTCTTAGTGCAACTAGTAATTTGTTGAATCACTTACAGGTTCCTCGCCTGGTCCAAACCAACTTGATTTTGCCAAAGCTTCTCTGACGCGTGGTGTTTTATAAAATGCATTCTTCAGCTCATAGGGCAATGTCTGCTCATAGGCATCATTCTCAATGACAGCAATATGCTGTAGGCTGTTTCGATTTTGTGGGCGTGCTAATGTGAAAGTAATTGAAATGATCAGAAGACCGCATACTAGGAATAATTTTGAAGACCTGAAATAAAAATAACCAATTATTTTTTTATAATCGATATTTTTTTTATTAAAATTTTTATTTATTATTATTAAAGAATAAAGAAGAATTTAGGTGAATTTTTTCAATTAAAATCAGTGGTAACTGATAAATAATACTTTCACAAGCGACCGAATGGGTCTAAGCCAGCCGTCTACGCAGACGTCTACGCTACGCAGAGAAAGACTTGTTTCTTTTGTTTTTGCTAGAACTGTGGAGTGCATACATTTTTCAAGTGGTTAGGGTCAATAGTTCGAGATACTCTAAAATATTGATTTGGTTTATGGTTTTTAGAATATAATGATTTAGCTCGCCGGTTGGTTTAATTAGACTAAAAATGCGGGTATTCCAGCTGAAAACCGATTCGTTTCAGAAATAGTTTACAGCCGCAGGTTTCATGAGATTATATAAGTTATTTATTACATAATATGTCTTTGTAAGAGCAAGGTTTTAATTAAAAAATTGTTTTAAAATTTTTTTAAACTGGAATTCTTTAATTAATTGAATTTCAACGCGATTCAGTATATTAGGTTTATAATTTCATATTTACGAATGCATCGAAAATTGAAAAGGAATTAGATCCAGATATATTATTCAAGAGCCTAAAACAAATACTTAGCACTTCAAGCATAATTGTTAGTAATATTGAATCGATGGAACTAATTTCTGAATTCAAATGAAAAGGAAAATCGCCGTGATTCTAAGTAACGATAAAGCTGCTCTTTAAGTCCAGATCAACTTTATTATGTTATGAAAAGTAATCCATGCATGTTAATTATGACGTTATTTCATTATTTGCATAAGTAAGTAGTTGGGTTCCTTTTCTCCAAATACAGTCGGTATTTCACAGTTCCTGTAAAATAGTTCTGACTCTTTGAAAATGTTCACAGCTAAATATTGCCGGACATATATATAATCTCAAATATTACATTTAGGAAAATGATATATATAATCTTTTCTTTCCAATTTATTGTTTTAATGACCGAAATAATTAATAATAATATTAATAATTTTGTTTTTGAAACGACTTAATTGGTCAATTATATACTTTTTCAAGAAATTAGTTTTTAAAATTTTTTATTTGCACTAACATTTCCATTTTATTCTATAGTCGTCTTCAGGGTATGGAAGATGTGCCCTGGTGATAACGAAAAAATGAAAAAATATTATAGATTTTTTTCTAAAATAACTGAACGAATATCTATAAATGATATTATATATATATATATATATACTATATTTGTATCTTAATTAATACAATATATATAATATATATATATATATATATATATATATATATATATGTATATATAAACAGATCCAAATCAAGATACATATTTTTGCATACATTAATAATACAATAAAAATTAGTATAAAAAAAGAAAAAGTGGAACTAAAAGAAATATTTCGCTATAATAAAATATAACGCTGAAGCTGTAACCAAGAGACTAAGACCACCCTAGAAGTTTAATTATGAAGACATTTTTTATTAAAAAATAACCGAAAATTTGTATCTTCAACAACTAGCGGTGAACTACTGACTTTAAGGGCAAGGGCTAAATGTCTGCCAAAGCATGAGAAAGATGTACCATAAAAATTATATTTATTAGTAACTGATTCACTTTTACTTATTTCAATTTGCACATTTCCTGATAACTGATTTCTACGTTTCAACTCATTTTATTGATCAACATTGACCTCTGCGATTGACCAGGAATGCGTGAAGCGTTACTAATTAAACGAACGTCTTTGCGACTCGTGATTTGTGACTTCATAATATTTGTATTTACCGTTTTTTTGTGGAACAACTTCATAGATACTCTTAACTTTTAAATGAGTAGTGCAAGACACGTACGGTTTCATTATCACAGATTGCGTTAAGTGCGATGAGGTGTCGGCGCTACTTAAAATTGGTAATGGCAAATGCGTTGGTTGAAATTTTTGGCCTTCTTCTGGCAGTTGTATTGCAGTTGTTGGTATTGGAACTACTATTGGATAACTGTCTATAATAGTTTGACCATATACGACTCATATGGCATAAGTGAAAGTCAATGCAACGGAGTTGTACGAAATTAAATACGCACTTTTTTCATAAATTGTGATTTTATGAGTGCGAGCATTCGCATTTGGCACTGCTGACTTGAATTAGTTCACCTGTAAGACAGGCTAGAGCAGGTCTAACTGCTGAAATTACAGGAAATATTTTGTAAAACCTTTTAGTTATATAATTTTAGTTTTCAGATTACATATAATTGTTTTTAATATACATAGCAGCATGCATATTATAGTTTTTTTTTTAGTTTGAGTTATCACAGTGACTTCCTTGTAACTTTATGGGAAATCCGAAACTAAATGACGGTTTTGTCATTTGTTCGCGGCATAACTAAAGAAATATTTGTTATAGTTCAATTAATTTTTTTTTAATTAAATTTTTTAAATTATTATAAACTGAAGTATAAAAATTGTAGGGAATGGAGAAGTTGACGTACCTTTAAAGTACATATCTTTCGCTGTAGTCAAGGTAAGGCAGGCTTAGTATTGAATAGTAAGAGGTTATTAGGTGAGAAGTGCAATCTTTACTTCAGTTGCGTTTTACTAAATTTAATGCAGCTTTTAAATTTAAAGTCTGCTAATTGCTAATGCAATTTTCAAAAAGTATCAAAATAAATTAAATTAAATAGATTGTTAATATAGTAAAAATATCAGAAAAGCTTATATCTTTAACATATATTAACTTAACGGGGATTTTAAGCTAATACTAACTTATTTAACAATTCACTTATATGTTTATTATATAATTACAACGATCACTGTGTACTTCTTGAAACCTAAATGAACCGGTCTTTTTGCAAAATGGGTTGCTTTTTGCAAATCGTCACCCTACAATACTGTAAAACTAAGAGAGTAACACTTAATAAATCTTTAAACTACACCATTTGCATATTGGATATTATTATAGACATCTTTTAAGGATATGCTGTAGAGACTCATCAAAATTATGCATACTTTTATAGAATCCGTACTATCTAAAAACCAATTTTTTATATACACAAGCCAATTTCTGCTGTATATACATCAATAAAACCTTTTACACTTTTCAAATATAAAGAATTATTAATTTTATGATTCTAGAAGTATACATAAATGCAATACACTTGTAACTAAGATTGCTCAATTGTTTACTCCAATATATTGTTTTTACATTGCCATTAAATATGACATATAACATTATTCTAATATCTCTCGCAAGACCTTTTAAGATAATTTTCAATGATTTGTCGTCGCAAAACTTTGGTAATACTTTGGCCATAATTTAATGTATGATGGAATCGTAAAGAGTTGGATGCTTTGATCGTTTGCTGAGTCCCATAAAATAATTCAGTCTCAGATCGCATGATCCAGGTGCTCAATTCACGTGACCAGTACTAGATATTACATGTTAGGAACATTTTCTAAGCAACGAAGTCGAAATAGGATTTATGGCTTCTCCCACTGTCGTATTGAAGTCATATATCTTCTATATTCATATCTACAATTTATTAAGTATGGAAATATAGCTCGTAGTAGTTTAATTGATTTTTTTTTTGTTTTTAAATCTTTTTTTGAATAAATTTAAATTTTGTTGTGGAATTTCTTACCGTCTCTTGATTTTTTATATGTTTTCTTTGTAGGTAATGCAAAATCTTGATTTTAATGTACATAGATAAATAGTAGTAACATATAGATTTTATAGATAGAATCATATAGTTAGATATTATTGAAGCAAACATTCTAATAATACTCTGCTAAGAAGCTCGTTGTGCTTCACATTTATAGTAATTGCGGTTAGAACGTCATATTTTTTGTAAAGGGTAAAAGATAACATTCTTGTTAGCCATAGTTTCCAAACAATTTCAGTATATAGTCAACTCAGTGCCCAAAATAATCGCAGTTGTTGGCACTTCTGATCGGGTGTCGCAATTGAAATTCAATTATTACTAATTATATTCTAAAACAGTGCAAAATGATGTCTGATGGATTTAAGTCATCTTCGACAAGATGTGTGTCTTAAAGGGAGAATATTTTCACCTCAATTTTGAAAACCATTCAGACACATTGATCAATGGAAGCATATGCATCGCTAAGTAAATTTAAGTATGGGTCTCCCATTAGCTTAGGCCTGGATCTGTATTAGTTTGGGCAATAACACTACAGGTGTTACGTTGTATTTCAATTTATAAGAGTTTTGGCAGGACCAGTGTCTCGTAAGATTCGTTTTTGTTATAACATTTATTATGCTCTGTAGCTCATTGTATAGAAATCTAAATAGCCTTTATATTAAATGGGGGCTATTCTTACTAAATTTAACCTTATAGCCGCTAAATTTTTAAGGCACATTTTATTTTTTTTGTTGCAGTAAATTTAGAAGGACCTTTCATATGATTTTTTTTCCAGCGTTATATTATTAAATAATTAATAATTGTGTTTCGTTAAATTGAACGGTCATTACATTGAACGGTTCTTGAACTGAACATTCGTTAAATTAAATTCTTGTCAAATTGAGTACTTCTTGAATTATGTATTTATTTCATAAGACGTCTACTGATTTCTTCATTTCAGTAAAGTTTTCTTTGCTACAGTATTAGAAAGAAGTAACCAATGAATGCGCTTCTCCTCTTTGTGCTTTTACGAAATTATTCTTTTTTATCCTTTTTTGTTGTCCTTTTGCATTTGCGCAAAGAACATAACATCCTTTAAAACACCGCTTTCTGTCATATATGTATATACATACCATACATACATACATACTTACGTACATACATATATTCACTGACAGGTTCAACATTTTTCAGTTGCTTCATTGGGCCACGATTGATGTGTTAGTGCAAATGACAACAGCTTTGCAAAAGGCCAAAGCATTAATTGGAAAAAGCTTGCAGTGCTTAAGACAACATCAAAACAAAAAAGTACCGAAAATATTTCAATTACCAAAAACAAAATAAAAACAGTATCAAGGTCATCAAAATCTCATATGTAAACACGGCTAAGCAGCTAAACAAAAAAAAAAAAAATCAACCAAAACATAAAACATAAATAATAACAAGTGAACAAGCAGACAGACAAAATCACAATCAACAAGCAAGGGAACAATAACAATTCACTGGATTATTAACATTACATAAAGCAACAAAAAGTTAACAGCAACAACAACAACACAAATACAAAAGAGTAAACGCACCATTAAGTTTACTGGCTCATTGTAACAGTAAAATTAAAAATAAATCCCAACTAATAGGAGGGCAGTGCGGTAACAATAACGAAAACGCAAGCAGAGCGCATAAAAAACAGATAATTATACATATGAATAATATACTATAATCACTTCCAATTATGTATGTATGTATGCATGCATTTGATCAATTTTGTTGTTTTTTTTCTTTTTAATTTGCATAAACGCTTTGTGCTTTGAGCACTACAAGTCACAATTACAACAACATTTGGCAAAAATGGATTTTGCCGATAGACAAGGCGCTTAAGTGCTTCTATATTTAAACTAATATTTTTATTTCTCTTTATTTCTTATTAGACTTTTTGATATGATTTTTTTTTTGATATAACAACTTGCAGTCTCATTGTTGTTGTTATCATGATTATTAATGTTATTGAATTTGCTTCTTGGAAATAAAACTTAAATTATTTCCATTATTGACAAGCAGCACAAAAGCGAACCATTGTATTGAAAGGTGACCGACCGTGTTCGGCAGTGACATTATGTGGAGCACGAAGCTCCAAGCACTTGCAGATCATCCTCTGGTACTCTACAATAAGAAATTGAGACACTTTAGAAGATAAAACTGTTGTATCTTATTATAGTATCTTCTCCTTCTAGTATCTTCTCCTTCTAGGATATTATAATACTATATTGTTCATCGCGCATTCAGTTATCGTTTTTCCAACCAAAGACAACAGATTTTATAGTTTTTTGATTTAATTACTTGCCATTAAGATTCGGTGTTCTTAACACACGTATAATCCTTATAGTGGAATTTCCACAAGTACCAATTCAAGCTACATGTTTGGATATAGTTACCTCCATGAAAGGGAGCGAGGCCCATTTAATACCTCCGCTGTTCTTTCGAGCACAGCATCTGGTGAAAAAACTCAACATTGAATGAAAGTAATAAATACAGTCTATCTTTTCATTAACTTTGGGTTAACTTTGAGCCACCACGATACTCCCTTTAAAGGGGCCAACGTTAGTTGAACAGTTCAGCCGAAGCTGTGTGTCCTAAAACACGTGTTATTAAATGTAAAGATGATTTTTACCGTAGCCACCAAGATTCTTCCAATAAAGAGGCTAACGTTAATTCATCAGGACAGCCAAAGCTATGATGGACCCTGACACGTGCCAAACATAAAACACCAACTTTAAGCCCTCCAGGTGAAACTCACTCACTACCATTTATACTTCAAACAGAATCACGTGATCTCTACTACACATTAATGGTCTCTTACGATGGACATGCCTTATATCGGTAATATTCTTACCCGTTTTTCACGTGGTTAAATATTTAAGGCAGCAATAGATCCACCCCAATCGATTTAAATGTTAGTACACTTTGCCATCTCTTACAATCTTTGTTATTTCAAAATTTCTAATCGTGTTGCTGCAAGAGATAAGTAATTTAGAAATTCATTGGACATTATTTTCATTAGTCTGGGTTTTATATTCTGCTCCTCAAGCATGAATATATTCGTTCAGCCGGCAGCCTATAGAATTTTTAACACTTTTCGAAACTTATTTTATTAAATATTTTAATAGTTATTGATTCGACAGCAACACCAACTTTTCGGTACACCAATATATGTTCCAATCACAGATTTATAGATTCTCTGATCGTACTTTTGTGAATTTCACGTCGGTAGATTTCCGCATGACAGTACGAAGTACTATTAAAGTTTGTGGTTGTTATGAGAGAGTATAAAAATTGTTCAAAACTTCGGAAACTATCTAACCAATTTTATTGTTATCAAAATATAAAAATTAAATTTTTAGGTATGTTTGCATACTTAGGTTTTGCTTAGATACTTGGAAATCACTTGATCAATTCAAATTAATTTTTTATGTGTTATTATAAAATAGGAGAGTTAGTTTTAGAATTAGTTTGGAGCGATCATTTGCTGTGGAGTAGCACAAAAAGACGGTTTTTGATCTATAGTTATTGTTGGATCGTGGAATCATGGTGTTTGAAAGATATGTGTGCACAAAAATATGTGTCTATCAAAAGTTTTAAATTAAATTATTCGGTAAGCGTTTAATCTACAATAATACAACGTTACTCACTTGGTAGTCTTCACCAAAGAACACATGGATTTATGTTAACTATGCACTTCTGCAAACTTTTGTCTAAGAATATTATTCGGTCAAATGCGACAAGTTATGAAAATCTACTAATATTAACAGGCAGAAACCTCATTTAAATAGTTAGAAAATATATAGCAAGTGACAATGGATTCGGTATATTCTTTGAAAACAGATAAAAAAAAAATATGACACTGTAATGACTCTTGAAGAAGAAAGTCCCGAAGCACTATTGAAGAGGACAGTGCTGAATGAATCCAAAGGTCATTGCAGAAATTAAGGACACTTTGTCCGAGATAGCTGAAAAGATCTTTGATTCTAGTCTATACTCTGCATAAGACTGCAAACATTATTATTATTTATCTTCATGAAAATATCTCAAACAGTAATTATAATATTATAGATAAGTACAGATATTAATATTATGTATTCAAGTTCAGGAAATAATTGATTAAGTATTACAAATGTATAACCTCAGTATGATTCCTCAAATACTTGAGAAACATTATATCACTTTGTAAACATATATATCTCTATGTACGTACATATGCATATATACAGATAGTTGGGTATTTATATATATATATTATTATTCATTGATATTTTATATTTATGTTAATAAATTAAATTTTAATTTCATATGCCAATAGTGTTGGTGTTACTAATGCAATTAAAATTTTAGGCATTTTGGATTGCCAAAATTAGCTTCAATGCTTTGCAATTGTTTCAATTTGTATTACTAACTGATAATTATTGTTAAAATTGTTGATTTCAAAATAATAATAACAGTAACTGAATTTTAATTAAGTTTTTATATATAGTTTGTGATGAACGAATACTAAACGTGATCCGAATCCAGTAATTTACACTATCAACTTGTGAGGTAGGTTAAGGCTTCGACTTAATGTAGTCGTAAAGATAGTAAGTAGGGCAAAATTATTAATATTGAATGCAATTCGTGGAATAAAATAAAATGTTTCTTTTTTTATTACCATATTCGATTTCGAATGTCAACGATTATTCAAAATATAAAAAATATTAATATTAACATATCTATATATAATATCTTTAATATCTAATCTATATGTATAATCAAATTTTATAAAACCTAAACGTATATATTTTAATAAATGAGAATATATTCTTTATCTATCTTGAGATCCCTTATATTGCCAATGTCAGTGCAATGCTTAATGTTTTGTTGGTACTTCTTCCCGATCTCAGTTTTTCATCAATTTTTTTTTTAACTCACATATCGTCGGCTTATAGTTGTAAAGGTAATAAAGTCCAATTCACAGAATCAGTTTATTTAATAGAAAATATGCTTTTAAAAAAGGATTTATTAAAATTAGAAAAATTATGGATTTATTGCATTCGGAGAAACAAATTATATTTTAAAATTTTTAAAGGTCTCCGACCTTTACAGTCGCGGATTTTTGATTTCTAAGAATATGACCTAGGTATGCCTTCGATCGAAGTCGGCTTAGTAATTACCGAATTGTAACGTTGTTGGCCCACGATATTTTAAGAATTTTTCTATAGATTCATATTTCGAAAGTTTACAGTCTACTTATATCAGAAATGGTTTACGTCCAAAATACTCGGAAAAGATAAATATTCGACAAATGTAATATCTTACAAAACAAATTTTTAACTGAGTGCAAGGAATCTATAAATGTAAAAATCTACACTTAAATTAATAAATAAATAATATTTAATAAATAGTAAATAAAAAATAAATAAATCTTAAATAGTTTTAAAATATATCCTTTTTTATTTTAAGTTCTTCTATAAACTTTCTGATTTATTTTGTATCCAACAGGTAGGATATTTAAATTTGCATACTTTTTCCATCTTTTAACCTCTAAGTGATAAGCTTGAATTGATTTATAATTGTTTATTCTAACCATACCTGTTTAACTACAATAAAGGCTCTCAATATATTGCAGCTCTTCTGCATCTGTGAAAGAAACTGTACATCTGAGCACATTTAGATGAGATACTGACGCTTAGTAGGTTTTCAAAAGTTTCAATACTGTTCTTGAATCAAAAATAGTACACTCAGTGGCTTGATAATTTTTTTTTAATATAGTTGTTATTGACGAGTTTCTTGAATTGGATGAGATACTGTCATATAGTAGATTTTCACGAGTTTCAATTCCATTCTTGAGTTGGAAATAGGACACTACAATGATACTCTCTTGTAAAATCTTCATTTTAAATGAGTTGATTTTTTAAGCTAACAATTTATATATAGTATATTTATTGGATTGTAATTTCTTTGAAAAAAAAATTCTAGCCCATCCTCTGATCGATCTTTCGAATTTCAGGCGTATTTTTGTTCATTAATTTCAAAACAAAAAAAAATTGTTTGGCTATATTATGAAATCTTTTTAATTCTAAATTTTTAAATTAATATTCTTTTGGGGGTCCCTAATTTTCAATTTTTTTAAAAAACTCAGTAAACCAAGGTGTATCAGAAACCTGGTTTTCTTACTTTTACTTTCGTATTGACTCTACTATCAAATTTTGAATAGAATTGACTCATAAAATAAACGTTAAATTAGCTGAAAACTGCCTACCAGAACAGAGAGAAAGAATACAAGCACAAAGAGAAAGAATTGGAAAAAAAAACACTTGAATTACATAACCTCAATCAAGGAACAGGTTGAAATAGCTTGGACGAAAGAAAAAACAAAAACAAAAACAAGAAATAAAAATATTCAAGTCGGTTTGCATAACTGAACCGGCAGGAATGAAGTAGCAGCGCCTGGCGTGGCGTACAGGTTGGCACTTGCGGTTGCAACCGCAAAAACAAGCACAAAACAAACAATGAAAATGCAGAAGTTCGTGAGCTCGCAATCGAAAGTAAAAGTAAATTTGTGCGTAACTGCGTCACTAAAAAAAAAAATAAATAAAAAAAATAAATAAATAAAAGCATGAAAAATAAACAGAAACCTTGTTTTTTTTTCGATTACACGCACCGGTGACGCCGGTTCAAATTCCACCGGATAAAGTTTTGTGGTTTCTGGTGCATTAATAGAGTCACAAGGTGTTCAAGTGGGGTCTGTTTTACTTTTCAAAAAAAAAAAAAAAATAATAATAGTTTTGATTTCATTTAAACGTTGTAACCTTAAAGATTAAGTAAGGCAAAATTATTTTTAATGTCAAATTTCTTAATATCATTAAATGAAGATAGACAAATGAATGTGTGTATGCCAACTGAAAATGAAAGTAAGAACAAGAAAGCAAATTAAAAAATCGACTTAGATTTAAAATGGTATAAGACCATATCCTAACAATTTAGATTTATAGTTTTTTTAAACAAAAAATCTTTTTTATATTAATTTTATCAATTGAATTTTTGGCTGGCCATACAGCTGTTTCGATTATTGCCAAATACCCATCACCTATAGTCTTGAAAATAATTTTTTTGAGACTGCAAGTAACAGGAATCGAACTCGTGCCCTGCCAAATTTGAAGCTCAGAGTCAGTGCTCCGTAACAAACTAACCCAGAGCCGTACTTGACTTTTTTCAGGAGTTTTGTTAATTTGGTGTGAAAGTTTTATTAACAAATTCACTTGCTGTGTTTATATTAGAAACCAGCTGTAGAATAATTGAATTCTTGAAGTAAAGAACAGCAAAGATCTTTAAGTTAGTTTCAGAACAAACTATAGAAAAATGTTGTGTCAGTAGAAAATTATAAAATTAAGCAAGAGATATTAGAAGTTTATAGTAATGATTTTCGTACTTAAGTCACCAGAATTATTTATAAATGCAAGGTTTTCGACTTCACCTAGAGAAATTCATATGTTAATACTTCTAACTCCAATAATAAAGTATGTTCTATCATTATTATTAAAATCTTTTTAATCTGGCTAATGCAAATAAATGATCAAATCAATTATCCAGGTTAAGATACAATACATATTGGATTTTGGTAATGTTAAAATAAAAGATATAGAGCAAATTTACAACTAGGAGCTAACATAAGTCTATGTACAAAACATATCAACAAAATAATCAATAGGAATGTGTGTAATGACAATATCAATTTGTGTATATACACCTCCATGATGTCAGGTTTTCCCATCTTTTATTAAATTGCTCAGCACAATCAGTATACAATAAATGTTTGCTCTGGTGTTTCAAGTGATTACTTGAAGCACCTCGTCTTGTCAGAGCGTCTGCGTTGCCCTTGCCGCAAATATATCTATGATCGGGAACCCAGAGTAGAGAAATGTTAAACTACGTCGGCAACTCATTTAGAGATGTGTTGGAGTCAAAAATCGTTAAGAATGAAAATTGGACTGAAATCAAGAACGTTTGCCTTTCAGTGACTGAAAATATTCCTATGATTTAATTTAATTTAGAGAATTTAGAGATGTATAACAGTTAAAAGCCGTTCTGAATGTAAATTAATAATATGTATATATTTTTTTTATATACCTTATCCACTTATAGACAAATCGTAGAGTAGAGTAATGTTAAGCTGTGTCGTCATCTAATTTAGAGATGTAGAGATGTTGTTTTGTCATCTATGTAATATAATATTAATTAATAGTATGCGTATATTTCTTTTATATAGTGTATTCACTTTTAGACTTTTAGCTTCACTAATAGCGATGACTTTGATCTCAAAAACTGTCAAATGTTCTGAAAGCTTATAATAAATAGATTTATTTATTTTTTCCGAGAAAACTCCACTAAAAATGGTGACTATCAGTGAAAATGGTTGGACTTTCTCCTAATGAGGGAAATGGTCTCATTAGGATCAGTTAGGATCGACTGCGAGTGTTTGTAGATGGAAACTCGATATTAACATGACATTAAGTAAGTTGTGGAAAAGTAATTTTATATGCTAGTGCATGCCCTACTATAGCATATATATACTATATTTATTGTTAGGCTTACAGATAACATTTTTATACACATTATTAATGTGAAAACTAGGAAAAATAATTAAAAAATATATTTAATTTTAATTATATATGGTTTTTGTTACCATCTTGCCAGAAAAGCTTTAATAAAATTATATGTATGAAGTTGTCGTTAAGTTTCTGGTTTGGTTGGAGATATTTTCAAAAAAAAAAAAAGAACTGGTTGAACTATTTTCAATGGCTTCAATTTATGACAGCGAATACATTTACAACATTTTTCCACATTTTTTTTTTTTTCAACAAATCTTGTGATTTATTTGGTAATAAAAAGTTGGTAATCGAGAGTCGCTACCGCAAAATTATGCACTAAAAATATTTAAACAATTATTCAAATGTGACAAAATTAATTTAAAACGATTCGTTAGTATTCCCTGTTGTTGTGGTTGTTGTTGTTGTTGGTGTTGCCTTGCGGAAATAATATTTAATAGAAAAAGTAAATAGTAACAAAATGTTTTTTATTTTTTTTTTCTTTTAAAAATTTACTTGTCTTTGATGGCTTGAAAGTTGGCGGGAAAATCGCATAATGTGTTTGTTTTTGTTTTTGTTTTTCGTTTTTGTTAATGTCTACAGTTTGCCTGTCTATCTATCTATCTGTCTATCCGTCAGTTGGTTGGCTTATTAACTCGTCAAACTATTTATGTACATGTTTGCTAATTTGTTGGTTGACTCTATGGCAAGCCACTCGCAACATTTCCAAATTAATTATTTTACATATTCGCTTTTGTTAACATTTTAATGTCTTATTGCATAAGGCAATGCAATGCATTAACAGCGGTAGACATTATTAATTCCACCGCAGAGTCACGTTCTTTACTTTTAATTTCTATACAAAAATTTAATTTGCAAGGTTTATTTTTTTTTATTTTTGTATTTTCACAAACATTTTTTCACTTCTAAAAATTTTTTTTTAATATCATAAATTTTTTTTTGTTTTTTCAAACATAAACAAAGCAAGGACACAATAAGCATACACAGTAACTAAAGCGTTAACATTAAAGTTCAAAACATTTTGTTTTTGTTTTGACTTTTTTCGTGAAAATTTTTAATGCACATGTTAACTCTTGTCTGTCCGTCCAACAACATTAACAACAATAACAACATCAGTTGGTCAGTTGGTCAATGTTTGTTAATATTTAAAGTGCAATTTGCAATTGACTGGCGATAGTCGTTGGTTGTTGTTGGTATGGCTTTCGGCGTTGTGAGTGCCAGCATAATGTGGATATATTATGTTATAACATATTATGCATGTAACATGCATTTTATTCAAACAAATTGTTTAAAGTTTGTTTTTTTTTTTTAATTAAACTTACTTTCAAATAATGTATTTTCAAAGAAAAAAGAGATTCAGCCAATAATAAATTAAAAATTAAATAAAACTGTCAATAAAACAAAATTTAGTTATCCATAAAATTGTACACTTCATTTACGCAAATAAATGTAAGCAAATATTTACTTTTATTTTTTTTTGTCAATTTTTTACAACAAGCATGCAAATTTTTTCTCGCTGCTAGTGGTCCATGCCACACATAAATAAAATTGAGGATAAAAATTAGTTGTTATAACAGTTTTCACACAGTTTAGTGCATTTAGTGGATTGAAATTTCACTCATGATAGTTTTCATGGTATTGAAAAGTTGGTGATATCAATACCATCTGTCAATATTTTACTTCTGTTATGTTCTTTGGAACATTTGGGACATGTGACTGCTTTTATAACAGTTTTCACACTGTTTAGTGCATTTAGTGGATTGAAATTTCATTCATGATAATTTTCATGGTATTGAAAAGTTGGTGATATCAATACCATCTGTCAATATTTTACTTCTGTTATGTTCTTTGGGATCTATTATAATTATTGTTAAGAGATTTGGCACTGCGATCGTCAGGTCTATTGTGCCTCCTTCTAGGTTTAGAGTAAGTCTCTAAGCTCTGTTGCATCAATAAAAAGTAGTACGGAACCTACTTTACAGAATTTTATTGCATTTTCCCTAAGAACATACATTCTGAGGAGTCTATTCCGTATGTACATTAGCGCAGGGCATTCTAATAGCACATATGTGGCAGACTGCTCATTCTCTTCGCAGAATCTACAGCTTTCATCCATATGTATACCCAGTCTTGTAAGGTGATAATTTAGTTTACGATGCCCTATTAGGATTTTTGTGATGATTTTGATAGATTCATACAATTCTGGTATCTCTTAATGTTATAGGTACCCAGTACTCAATATGGGAGTTAAGTTGTCTGAGTAATAGTTTTCTAAGAATGGCAACTAGTTTGGAAATAAATTGTAAAAATTGTTTATTGGCGATTGCTAGAATTAAGAGCAAGAAAAAACGGTTATATAAAATTAGACACGACTATTTAATTGTTTTTCGGGATTCAACGATTGCCAATACAATCGTTAGTGAAAGTAAAAAGTTTGCACATATATTGACAAGTTAGTACCGCTTAACAAAATGGAAGGAAATAAATACTTTTTTGGAATAAATAAATGATGAATTTAACATAAATATATTATAATGTTATTTATATATAAAATGACCCGTTATGATACCACAGGTTTAGCGTTTTTCGTACTCAGAAAAAAGATCAGCATACGAATAATGTTGAAAGGCATGACTTAACCATTCAACTGAAACCGAACCAACCTGACAAGTCATTAAACTTTGTCAAGTCTCTTATTTTGCAGGATAACAATTCTAACAGGTCGGTAAGAAAAGTGGCTCAAAGATTTTAAATCTTCTTCTAGCTAATGATAAACACTGACACATCAAATGAAGAATAGTTTTCTCTTTATCCACAGAGTCACAACACTGACAAAAGTCATTATAGGGAAGGCCCAATCTCCGAGTTATTGTCTTCCGAGTTCACATCAGCTCGGATATTAAGCAATTTACGAATTAGTTGAAATAATTGGAACGTTTCTTATCCAGTTAGTGCCAAATTAATCTTGAAATTTGATGTTTCGAAATATTAAGGATGTAGTTATACCAGAAATTTGTTAGTAACTTTGTTGTCCGATATTTATATTGGGGATTTTAAGACCTGGGACCCATTTTGCTGCGTAATAAATCGCCATTAATTTTGCCTTAAAGACACTGCTTTGGCTGGATAGTCGAAACGTAATTTTAAGACAAATCTAACTGAAAAATATGTCATTGCTGACTCTTTCAGCGATTTTCGACTCGTTAGTGTATATGTCTACTGTGTTGACAGAGACTATATATAGAATCCAAGTTTTCTTACTAGATATAACAAAGTCGAACCCCCGATCAAGATCTGGTCTAGAGCAAATGTAATCAATTGAGACAAAGATTGGCAAATCCTGATTAAGTATGACAAAGCAGAATATTTAAATTTAGATCAAGTGAATTTTTGAACTGTTTCGGAGACTGTCAAATCGGATCAAAGGATTGCTGTTAGATGTGTTAATAAGCTTTCAATCTGTTTAGCAGGCGTTATTTTAAATTCCGCATTTTTCGATTCCATAATCAACCGGTATTTCGTTTTATTGCATATAAATTTTACAACACTAACATAATAGTGTAGTGTCAAGAGTATATTGGATATCTTCAATTTGTGCTAGTAATTCTGAACTAATTGTGGTGGTCATTAGTTATGATAAAGTACACATGAAGCAAAACATAAAAATATTAACAACACAAGTTCAATCTAATCACTGACTATTTCAATATAAGATGTTGCCGTCGAGGCCCCTTAAATTCAATTGATTCAAACGTATCTAACGTATTATGAACAAATGAAGGAAAACATTGGTGACCATAAGATAGAACGGATCAGTTGATGCTTAGTATTTTAAATGGTTTTCATGTAATCTAATAAAATGCTTATATTTTTTATATTAAATATAATGATATTTCATAAAGAGGTTTCGAATAGCAGAACAACAACAAAAATTTTTATTTATTTTTGTTTAATTGAATTTTTGATTGACGATATAGCTGTTTCGAGTATTCCTCGAAAATATAAAAGAATACTTATATTTTTTATAATAAATATAATGGTATTTTATAAAGAGGTTTCGAATAATAGTAAATTATTGTTATTGACATGTTCAAAAATATAAATTAAAGAACTTAGTCTAAACACAAAAGATGTCTAACTATTTCTATCACGTGCTATAGCTTTTAGTTAGTAGTGAATTGCAACAATAAAAATATTTATTAAATTTTAATTAATTGGCAAAATACTCATCATCAGTGGTCTTGGAATTATTTCTTATATTTTATTATTTGTAAATAGTATTTTGGGACTTTGTTATAGTCTCAAGAGTTGAACTTGTACCCTGTCAAATTTGAAGCTCAGAGTCAGTGTTCATTAGCCAACTGGTTAAAAAAATAATTTTTAATCTAAAATTATTTTATTGAATAATAGAAAAATATTAAAAGTAAAGTAATTCTATGAACACAATTTCTATAATGTAAATTAACTAGTTTGGTAAGTGATATCAAACAGTTTCTTAAATGTAGTTTTATATATTAGAGTTAGAGTTTATTAGAATTCATTATTTAGTTTATAAAACATGGCGAAGACTGTAGAACAGTTTAAATAATGGTTTTACATTATTTAAATTGGTTAATTGAATAATAAATATTTAGCCAAACCAATTTCATTTACATAATAGTTTTAATTTTATAACTAAGCTTCAGGTAAATAATTGCTTTCTGTTGTAGGTTTTCCGCATTCCCAGAATTATTAAAGGTTATGTGAATCGATCCTATAGTACCAGTTTTTAACAAATAGTGCATAAAATTGAACAAACTTAATAGTTTTTGTTTTTTGTAAATGAATAACGTAAGGAAGACAAATTTTTATCGCTCTTACAAGTTAATTTTCCGCTTAATTTAGTTAAGGTAAGATTTAGTTGAACTTACCTATTTCTTAACGATATAGCCCCCACAGGATCATTTCTATTGCAAGCAATTTTTAAGCTACATTATGACCCATTCAATTAGTTGCAGATAAGCTCGAAGATACCAAAACATTTGGAAATTTAAAAAAACAAAATAGTTGTTATATAGGTTTTAATATACTAAATATGTAAGAGACTTTCCAAAACAATTGATTTGAATGAGAAAAAATATTTGATGGCAGTAGATATATCTATTAAAACCTTTATAGAGCAATAGTAAATGTTGTAGGAAAATGTATTTACGATAAAATTAAGTGTCTTAAGATACATAATTAAGATGAATAATATAATTAAAATTCATTTCAGTAACAGTAACTTAGTGAAAGGGGTTAAGTGAATAGATTCGTAAAATAGATTTTTAGAAATGGGTGTAAGTACCTCTCAGGGAATGTGGAATGAGTTTATTTACTTCCTTCAATGTTAAAGCAATGAAATACAAGTAATGGTTATAGGTATAATATATGAAATATCCTGACATTTGAAATCTTATATATTTTTATTCAATAATGTTTTTAAATGGCAGATTCAAAACAGTCACCTACATTTTGCCTGCTGATCTTGTGGATATACAGGACGTTATATTTCACAAACTTATTAAATATTGAATCAGATATATTTCAATCCAGTGTAGTTTTCAATTCAGATGCGATATAATATAATTAAAGAATCGGTTGAACTTTGTATATTCGTTTATATCATCTCAATATTATTAAAGCCTTGTGTCTGAAAATTGTTTGTTTAAATTTAATAATATATTCAAAATCAATCAGTTTTGATTATCATTATTAGTAATTTCTTAAACTTCTACTTCATACAATAGAATGATTTAATTTAAAAACAAAATGATCAGAAACCATCAAGTGAAAATGCTTTGCAGGGGATGAATACCTGGGATTAGTCTCACCTGCAAAATTCTAACGAAATTCAAGACTCCCCTTTTTATTGGTTTTTAAGATTTTGGCATTGTGAGTAAATTTATCTTTGAAAATTAACAACGATTTCTAAAATCTTCAGCTTTGCTTTTTTGGTTCTAGTTTTGGATTTTACAAAGGCAGAATAGAAATCGGTACAGCCCATGTAATTGCTAGACTATAGAGCTGTTGTGCCTGTTAAATTACGACAGAGTAATTTTTGTCTACCTCTGTGCCTGGTTGTCATAGACTTTGAGTTGTATATGCTGCTCTGTTTTTCGGTCCCATTCTTACTATATGAGCAGCCCATTGTAGCTTTTGCGACTTAATGTATCTCACTATATATACGTTTCTTAGTAGTTCTTCAATCTCATTATTTGTTCGGTTTTGAAAAGTTTTTGCATCAATTTGGTTTGACCCGTAGATTTGGCGAACTATTTTTCTTTCCAAAATTTTTAAAGCTTCTCCACTATTTTATTTACTTAAAAATAATGATAAAAAAATTCGATCATTAATAGTGTTTTGGTATAAGTATACATATTTGTATTCAAAAATATGGTAAGCTGCACTTGCAAGAGTAAATCAAGGTTATAAAATAGTGTATACTTTTTTCAAAAAGACGTCTATTATAAAACTTAATATTTGTATAACACAATCCATAGAATTCTTGTAAAAAAAAGACCCACATAGTAGTGAAGAATTGTTGATCATTCTAAGATCTAACATATCCGATTGCAAAATATGCATGAAACACAATTATACTAGAAAGAAGACCCAACTGAATTACTTCGAATTACTAGACTGTATCAAGCATACGCAGAACTAATAGGCGATTGAATACCTTAATTACTAGAGAATTATATAATGAAAAAATGCAATATTCAAAGTACAAAAAAAAAATATAATGAGGTGGTTTATGATAGCTATTGTATTGTAAGTAAAACAATACCTTAGAAAAAATTTCGATTAGGATTTGATAAAAACAAGAAATTCAAAAATTGTTGGTTTCCTGTAAACTCAAAAGAAAATAATTATTTTTAATTAAAAATAAAATGTGATCGCACATGGTTAATATTGGATGCACTTAGCAGATACTTTAAAATTTTTAAATGTTTAAGATTAATAAAAATTCAAAAAAACCAAACACAAAAAAAAAACAATAATAATTGCACAATAATCAGATACATTTAACATAATCAGATATTACATAGATAAAAAATATCTGCAATTGTTTTATAACAATCATTTCACTTTAAAAACATCTCAACAATTTTAAACAATATCGTTAAATGTATAATCAGTTTTATCTGTAATTAATATCTGCATTTGCAGAGTAACGATAAGTATTAATCCGATATATCAGATTGCAAAATGCGGCATACACATCCGAGAAAATATTCACCATTCATATACATATGTATAGAAAGATACAAGATACAAGATACAAGATACTTCCACACTAAATTTATTTTAATTTATTAAATAACAATAAGATGGTTTTTTTTGTTTTTTAAACTCACATATTTAATTATTTTAATTTGCAACCGACTTAGTTTAAAATTTGACAAATTATTTTTACTAATTTTTTTGACTTTTTCTTTTGATTTAAAGCGCTTGGCGTAGTTTAATTGGTCGCGTCCAATTGCCAACTGACGAATTTTTAAATCAAACCTGTGAAGTAAAGCGCAGATCATCCAACGAAACCCGCGTTGGCATGTCCAGTTTTTGTTCGAGTTGGACAATTTGTATGAAAGATGTAAGCTGCGAAGAAGCTTCAAAACAAGAGTGAAGCCACTCAAAAATCAGACGATCGAAGCAATAGCAGCAGCAGTGAAAGAGTAAGGTGAAGCGTGAAGACTTGTCTGCACATTTACAGAAGTTGGGCAGAAAAAAAAAAAAAAAAAAAATTAAACGTTAAGTACACCTCGAATTTTGAGTTTTCCGTATTATATGAGTTTTGGACGCTTAAGAAAACTGTCATCGTTGCTGAAATACATTATAATTAAACCCTTCACTTAGTTATGTATAGAGGGTATATTACATATTCCAAGTGAAATAAATGTTGGAAATCCGTACCTCATACACACAAATGAGCCTATGATTGACTATCATATTGAAATAAAATAACTTAACCATCATAACCATAAAACTGCATTATTAAAAGTAAATGCAATATTTCGTTAATATTCCAGAGATGAAGAAATACAAATTTAGCATTGAAGTTCCTAGTAAGCAACCTTAAAAATTTATTTGAATAATTTTAATGTAACATAGTCAAGGATGCTTAAGGAGAGATTTAAAACTTTAAAATGAACAAAAATGCAATGAACCAAATGTTTGGAACAAGTTTTGGAACAAGTTTTGGAACAAATTAAAGACATTATTTGAAATTGCTTAGGTATTACCAGATCTCATGATGCATTTAATGAATTAATTAATTAAAATTTTTTATAACAAATTTAGCTTATGGACAAGTACAATACCATTTAAAAAAACATATTTTATGGATGTTGAGATAATATGCAGTATTTTAGCTTTGTGACTCTTTTGTGATACATTAATTTACTTAAGTATTCGATTTTTTATTTGAAATATTGAACACAACGTTATAATTCTTATTTGGTTTGAATATTTCTGTCATTAAATGTATTGATTTACATATTTCTAACTATGATATTTTAATATAATTTTGAGAGCTAGATACTTTGTTTGACTGTACTAAATCCGTGTTTTAGTTCATATTTTATTGTATGCAGTTTTTTGATATATGAGAACAATGCTATAAGCTAAAGAGATAATTAAAATTAGATATTGGAGCTGACAATTAAAAAAATTACGCCGATGCATTATTTCTTTTAATTTTTAAACAAATATTTATGTTAACTTTTGCGGAAAAGGTTTACCCCTTATCAGTTCTGTGTGCATCTGTTCTAATTTTTAGATAACTTTAATGCCAAGTTAAAAAACTGTGCAAGATCGGAAGAAGAAGATCCTTAGAAAAATAGATTGTTATCGTTTAAAATAATCATAGAAAGATAAAGATTTAAAATTTCAGATCAAGCAGCGATGAACAAGGGAGAATTTCATATCAAATGTATAAGAAAGTTATGATCATTATGTTAGAAAAGGAAGACATCAGGAACAAACCTTACTATAAAATTTGGTAATCGCTCTATTACTTTTTTGTTTGATTTGTAAATAATCGAAAATATAATCACGGTTTCCACTTGAAAATTTTTTTCTGTACCAAAATTTAAAAAGGTTTAAAAAGGTACCATTTCTGTAAAAAAAGGTCCAAAATTGGACCTTTTTGTTTTCTCGTTCTGTGTTTTTCATAGTGTTATAAATGAACAAAATATAAAATAGTGCAAAGTTGCATTTATAAAAAAAATTAATTGGAAATATCCACAATAAAGTTGGGTCGTCAAAAATGTACCATTTTTTGAACGTAAGTACCAAACGAAAAAAAAAAGAAAAAGTACCAATTTTGGTACTAAAGTACCATAAGTGGCAACCGTGAATATAATAAATAATATATATATTAAGAGAAAAATACATCAAAATTTATCAAAAATTTTAAAAAATTTTGATAATTATAATTTTTCCACCCATATTTCAATCAATTATACACTTAAGATAAAATATTTTTATTTAAATATTTGTATATTGTAAATTAAATATTTTTAAAATATAATAAAAGCTTTAACAAAAATTAGTAAGTATTACTAGCACAAAATTTAAGGCCCAGTGAAAATAAAATTTATTTTTATTTAATATAATAATTATTATGCCTATATAATAATTATATAGTCAAAGATGTGCGTATATCATATAAATATATAAAATATAATTAATTAAAAATTAAAAATTAATTATTTGAAATGAAAACTTTTATATTTTTACGAAGTATATAGTTAATTAATTTAATTAAAATTATTTAAGTTTATATTAAATTACCATCAAATTATTATATATGAAATAAATATGTATTAATACGAATTTAAATTTTTAATTTTTAATTGAAATAATTTTTTAATACATTGATGTTAATTTTTTTTGTATGTTTCTGAATTGAAATTCTATATAATTATAGTTTTTTTTTTTTTTTTTTTTTTTTGGAATGGAAGGAGGAGTGGAATGCCTACGCACTGACCACCTTCCGGTGGTGAGTGCCCGACTCGCACGGGCTAAACCACTCCCCCTCATTCCTAGAGACCTTGTTCTATCCCGGGACTACGTTAGTATTACTTCGAGGTAGGGTCCCTATTAGTCATTTAAGACTTCCATCGGTGTGCCCTGCTTCCAGGCTCCGCTACTGTTGCAGATAATTAATCTTGCCCTACAGTATATAATTATAGTTGCCTATAAGGGAAATATTAATTTTTTCCTTTTTGTATTAAATAAAATATTGTATTTTTTAAAATATCTTTTTATTAATTTTATAATATTTAAAAAGTAATCTCAAGTATTTATAAATTTATATAATTTGATTTTAAAACAAAATTATCGACGAAATCTTCGAGCATATCAGTTAAACGCTCACGATATATTTGATCTGTCCGAAAAGCCTCTAAGCATAACTCAACGCGTTTGCGTTCAAAGAAATCACTGAATCCGTCTGTTGTTCCGGTCAAGTGCTGTGTCAATTTCGGTGGTAAAATTGTTAGATGTGAGAAAAGGCAGCTTTCAATCAAGCCGTATATGCGATATTCTGCTACTTGTTTCTCATAATCTGATCTCGGGATATAGTCTTTAATATCCAAACCGGCACGCAGAAGAAACTCAGTCATTAGATGATAATAATGATTGAGAAGTTCTGTGAAGTATTTTTCACGAAAATCTCGACTACTCGGTATGGTCAACAAAGTTATGACGTCTATTAACGGCGGTGCATAACGTGCCAGTTGAAAGTCAACAAAGCGACAATCTATCGGTATATTGCCATATTTGCCATACTTAAACATACAATTGTTTGCCCAAAGATCACCATGTGAAAATACATTCTGGTACTTTTCAGACGTCTTTGATAAGGTGAATATAACCTCCATTCTTTCAGTAAAATTTACTAAAATGAAATCCAACTGTTTCTGATATTTTGGTAGCAATTTAATAATTTCTTTAAAAACTTTATTTGCCTGATGGAAATTCTGTGAGCGCACATGATTTTCTGCAATATGCAATGGATAGGAATTTTCAACCACAGCATTTGGATAAATTGCATTCAATTTTGTGCCAGACATTTTCACTTCATGCACTATAGAAGCTGCATGCATTGTCGCTAAACATCGAAGTGCGCAACTCAAGTGTTCATGGTCCAATAAACCACTACGCTCCGCTCCCATTTTGTAGCCCTGCCCACACAGATCTTCGAATATCAACACATTATTATTTGCATAGTAGGATTTTGGTGCTACAGCACCAAATATTGGCGTTAATCTAGGCAATACTTCACGGTATACATGAATTTCCTTCTTAAAAACTCCGAAATTCTCCAGATACTCCAGTCGAGATTCATTGTCCTGTGCTGCTGATTTCATGAAGAAACATACCTTCTGCAATTTTTCACATCCGGCATCGTCTACTGTTAGGAACTCGACATTGAGAAATTGATGGACGCCAAGAAAACCTGCCGGTGCATCTGAAGTTGGCTTCAAGTCATAGCTGAGCACACGTACCTCTGTGTTTTGATCTTTCTTATGCCCATTGGTTTGTTGACTCTCCCCAAAATAGCGCTGGCACAGATTTTGCACATCATTCGTGCTGAACTCATTCGTTGCCAGCATCTTGAAGTGATTGAGTTTGTGGGACTTGATTTGCTATATTTAAACTCTCGACACCGGAAAAGTTCTTATTTTGCTTCTTTTTTTTTATTGAAATTCTGCAGCGATCTTTTTTTTTTGGTTTTTTCTCGAGGTTGTTGTCAGTTTGGAGTTACTTTTCGTACAAATAAATTTTTGAATGTTCTTAAAATTATTTTAAAATATTTTTGCGCACTTTGTTTCATTTTATAATATTTATATTTACCGCCGTTGTAATAGATATATTGGTTTGTACTGTCGGCATAAACGAATCGTCATATATCTTATACGAAAACGACAGAGCAACAGCAAAAACAAATGATTTAAGCGAGGAATATTAAATCTGTCCATTAAATATTAAAGCCAATACAGTTAAGTAGATTAGAAAGGTTTTATATATTAAAATGTTATAGAAAAATTTGACATAAAACAGATGACAGTTACATATAGCAATCTCAATCTAGATTTACTCTAATTCTACTCTAGATTTAATTGGACGCTTTTAGAGTAATCTTACATTTACGTAGTTGTGTTAGTAGACTTTTATATGTTTCGTAAGTACATACATCGAGTTAAAATACATTTTATCTGCCAAGTCTATATATGACAGCTGTTAATTTCAGCTGTTAATTTCAGGATAATTTTTAAGTGCTTTGGCAAAATATATATAGTGCCATTAATTAACTGAGTGTTATATATTTTGCTTGAGATTTGCCAATCAAAAATGAAAATTGCAATAAAAGTGACCCCTAACTGGAAATGGTACCCCAGATTCCGATTTTAAAAATTTTCTAAGGAAGAATTAGTCCAAATGTACCTATATAATAAGCATAATGGCCTTTAAAATATATTTTAAATACAAATGACAGTTCTACTGAGTAACAGTATCTATCTGTAAATAAATAGAAGTATTCGATCTTTCATTTCAAAGTTTTCTCCACTTGCAGAACCAATAGTTCATAAGTTTACAGTTTATATCTAATCATTCATCCGGGCTTAGATTGTAAGCACATTAATTTCATTCCAAGCCTCTGGAAGTTACAAACTAATCCGCCGTGTGCACATTAATGTACTAGTATATAGATATTAATTGCTTTCTGATCGGAATAAAGCAAAAGTTGATGGAAACATGTTTTATATAAAATATGCTATTTTATAATTGATAATATAATATTATGAAGCAATTATTTTTAAATTGTTTAATAAATTATTATTTTAATAATGTAATGTATTTACCAGCAAATTTAGAAGTAATCACTGAAGTAATTCTCCAAGTAGTAGTTAAACATATATAAATCAAAAAGTAAAATTAATAATAAAATAATTTTATAGAATATAATCTTTACTTACATTTTCAACTGTTAAGTACTACAGCTTCCGCTCACAAATATTAAATAAATTTTTAGTCCCAAGGAAAGGATCCTAAAAAAGGATTAATTGCTGTGAATTGAAATGTACAATTTGAGAGTGATTGGTAAATTTGAAAATTACTACGTTTTCGGTAGAGGAATTGTTAGTAGAAAAATAATTAATAATTAATTCTTAAAATTTTAATGGAACTAGGAAAATTTAAAAATTAATTTCAATTCGAATTTTACCATGTTTAATATCTTTTCATAGGTATACTACAGCTTTAGACTTGCTTGGTTTTTAGGAAGAGTTTGTGCTTTAAGGTTGCCTTTCTTTTTATTTTTAAATATTTTACAGATCTTTCTATTAGTGATTCCAATGTTGATTTGGGCCCATTGCACACTTACGTAATTTCTAAATTAAGATTTTTTATTGCTCATTAGAGCAATACAAGGCATTCATAAACTTCACATTTTATTGCATATATAATATATAATTCAGAATAAATATTTTCAATAATTTATTTTAAAATCCTGTTCATTCGTGAGGATTTAGTTGATTCGTCTCTTTCTAGAGGATCTTGATCATTTACAAGACCTGACACTAAAGAGCATTTTAAACTTCGCCAAAGATTTTAGGTGGTTTTAAACCCTAAGTTTTTTTATAGTTTTCTATATACGGTAAGACAATGGGCCAATAGGCCTAAGTGGATCCTCACTTAACCTAGCATTTCAGAATAAAGTCCCCTTGTGTATAAACACGATACGTGAGATATGTATATATTTATAAGAAATACATAATATATATACACATGTATTATATATTATATATCATATATTATATAGTATATATTATTTATATATGCTCTCCATATAAATATATATATATATTATATATTATTATTACATAATATATATATATGTGTGTATATATAAATATTTATTGTAACTATAAATTGAGTATTGAAGGAGGGATAAAGGATGATCCGACAAATTTTTATTAAACTAATAAATTGTTCTTCTTTATATTTAAAAATAATTATTTATAAACTATGTTAATATTATACTTTTATTATAAAAACTCTGTACTCTTTTTGTCTATGTTTTTGATCGGTTTGTATATTCTCATTTCAATACCTTTACTTTCATTTGTTAACCTTTAAAAAAATATAAATTGATTATACCCTGAAAGGTATATAATAAAAACTAAGCGTTACAGTTATAAGGTTTAACATAGAAAGTAAAACAGTTAAAATACTTTATTATATAGAAAACCTCTCCCATCTATCATTGAAAGTATTCCTTAAAAGGTTAATACTAAATATATGATTTCAGAGAGCATAAAAATATGTGATCCAATTAATAAACGATTATTTCAGTTTGCTTGCTTTATTATAATTCGTATTAAAAAATAAATTTATTATATTGAAAATACCGACTCTTTCTGAAATAGCTCCACGCATGACGTTTGAGTTTTATTTGCTCTGATAAAGTTTATACGTATTCCCATAATGATAAACTTAAACTTGTGATATGTATCTTCTCTTATTCGTCGTTAAAGTACTTGAACTTGCTAGGTGTTAAAATTTATTATTACAATAAAACTATAAATTTGTAAACTATTTAAAATAAAATAAAGTCAAAAGAATATATATATAAGTGTTAATACAGATGCAAGAATCTACAATTTCATCATGAAGTAAGAGCATAAACTAGAGATAACTGATTTAATATTTAGAATCAAAATTTATAAAATAATGCATTTGATTATTAACATAACTCAACATTTTAAGTCTTAATAGCGATAATAATTTCTTTATTAGTAATAACATACAATTAATTATAATTAATCTATATTAAATGTAATTGAGATAATGAGAAATAACATGATACTATTGTTCAGCATAAATACTCTCAAACTTATCTTTAAAAACTTAATTTTATAGATCTATAACCGATATAGTACAGATAAATATATAATACAGGGTTGTAAGCAGTTTCGGTTCAGAACTGGAGTAACCTTTAGTTGGATTGATATAAATCAAGAATTATTTTAACGGCTTGGCCTTCAAAAAACGACATACTGAACCACTGGTTCACTGATTCTCAAGCTATAAAACTAAATGACTTTATTAATTGATGTGACCCAAAGCCGGGGTGTAAAATGATGAGTTGAATAGTAGGATTTTTGTCGTTAATGTCACAAAAGACGTTTGTATAATCAAAAATATGATTGCATTGGTTAAAAACTATGTAGATTAAAAAAAGGATATATTATTAATTATGGGTAATAATATAAGAGATATAGTTGAATAACGATTATAGCGATCAATAATTTTTGTATAATGTTTTTAGTAAATTTCTAGTATAACTCAAGCATTCACATAATGATAGTGTATGTCGTTATGTGTGTGCCAGTTATTCAATGTTATTCGATGTTCTTATATTTTGATTCCTTAGATGTTTAACAATGTGTTTTTGGTGGTATTATATATAAATTCCATGTCCGTGTCTCAAGTTATCTCTGACTAACTTAACGGGAATTGTGATAACAGTTGATACCAAATCCAGGGCGTGATTTCTTTATCCCACTTTGGGCTTGTTGATTGGAAATAGAATGGCTTGACATGAATTGGCAATTTTTATGATTTATTCGTGATCGCCCATTATACTGTCCAAGTATATGTGTTTATGATTGAGCTAAACAAATGTTTTTAAAAAGTCAGTAAAAATCAAGTACAGCTGTGTTAGTTGTTGATTAAGTCAAGACCGGATCTCTCCGATCGCTTTCTACACTTATTATTATATATAAAAAATGCCAAAAACTTTTTAAATATTTTTTTTACATCGATTATAATTTTGTAGTTAATGTAAAGAAATATTTGGAGAAATCTTTAGGAAATCATTATTGCAAAAGCGTATTAGACGGTTTCGAGTGTTTATTTGCTTTTATTACCCATTTTTTTCCATTATTTACTCAAATTAAAAAAAAAATAGCACAAAAATAATTTATATTAAATAAATCCATAAAGTGATGCTGATCTTAGAGACTATAAATCTTTTTTATATTTGGTAATAGAATTAGTGTGGGAAAGATAAAGTACGAGTATATTTGAAGACTATTGGGAAAGTTTTGTGCATTCATTCATTTCATAATCGAGCGTGCTTCGTTCTGAATTTTTAATACTAAATACAATTTAATTGCAGATCATAAACAGTTCGTTTATAATTATTTACACATATCATATTCAAGTAATTACTCAAGTATATAGGTAAGCGAATGTCACTTCAAATGTGAAAAAAGTATATATAAAAAATGGTTGCTAAATAATATAAAAACAACTAATAGTTAATATAAACAAAATATTTGATATTAAAAATCTATAAAGAAATTAATTTTTTTTGAAAGAATTTTCAATAAATATGCCACAAATATTCTTATATAATATTTTTGATATCGATTAATAATAAAAGTCTACATAAAACCCAAAAATTTCAGGACGTACTTTTAAAAATTTATTTATCCTTCATATCACACCAAACACATACACACGATTTTTCAGTAAAAAAAAAAGGAATATGCCACACAAATTCTTTTTTTATATTTGATTCAATTTAATATATAAATTCTACTTAAAAAATAAATATTTCCACTGTGATATACCCTTCAGAAGTAATTACAAAAAATTTATTAATCAGGTGTCCTTCACGCTACTCATACGCACCGTAGTACCATGAAATTAATGAAAATTTAGGTATGAGTTTTGAGAAAATTATTTTTTTGAAATTTAACGGTTAATATTAGTACTTAAATATAAACAATTTCAATTTTAAAAACAATTTCATAAAAGTTCAATCAATTATCTTTGAAACGCTGTAAATTTCAAGTTTCTACCTTTTATAGAACTTGAGATATAGCCATTTGAAAATGTGTCTACTATGTCAATTCTCAAAATCCCATGGGTTCATATCTCCTTGGAAAAAAATCACAACATTTTTTCCCGAGATACGGGTCTTCTTATTTTATGAAAGGAGCTCATTTCAGTCAAATCGGAGATCATGAGGTCATTTTTTGCCAAAATTCGTTCGGTTTGTAAAAGAATGACACATAGCTTAGGCAGAATTGTGCCCAGTGGTACGGGTAGAGAAAAAGGGTGGTCTAGAAAGAGTAAGAGTTGTCTTATATATTATATTGTCAAAGGGAGGAAGAGAATCAACCACTCATACCCTCTGAAACACAACATTGAGTATATTTGTATTTCTTTTTAATTAATAATAAATTTAAAATTAAATGTTTGGTTTTGTTAAATGTGCCTAAATAATTTTTTTATAAAAAATAAAATAATTAATAATAAATCAATGTCCATGCTTGGAAATTTAGCACAATATATTGAAGGATACTAAACATTATTAAGTCCCCTCAAAATTAAGCGCTTTAAGCACAAATATAATATAATTGTGTGAATACTAGCAGTTGTAGTTTACGCATATTACCTTCATGAACTTAGATTAGAGATTAAAATGATAATTATCCTTACATATGACCTTTCCATAGATTGAAATGACAAATTTTGTCATTTGAGTTCAAGTACTGACAGACTTTAGTTGCTTTCAGTTCTGTTAAAATTTGACTTTACTTAGTATTTATTTGGTATATTTAAATCTAATCGGATGTTGCGCTTAAGAGATGTTGTTGGAGAGTATTTGCAGAACTCAACTTTGCATGGAGCTAAATTTATTGTAGACAAAGATGCTTCGTGGTTGGAACGTCTATTTTGGATATTTTGTCTAGTGGCTTCTTGGTTTGCTTCTTGGCAGTTAATAAAAGCCTCATTGGGTGAGTTGTATTACATGCAATAGTTTATGTGGAAGGTGTTTAAGTACATAATAAAAAAATTTATGTTTAATACTATTACTTAAAATTTATCTTTTGAAAAAAATCTCATTAAAATTGCAAAAATATTATAAAATATTATAATACTGAAATATATTAAAAAAAAGTTTTTTAATATTTATGTTACATAAAATTAATATAAGCTATATAAGACAATATGCTTGCTTCATGGAAGATCTGTTTGTTTTTTTTTCTTTATTTTCTCTAAAAAAAAGTAAACTCTAGCTTATTACTTGCAATATCAAATACATTATTATATTAAAACAATCTGATTCATTATTTATTCTCATCAATTTTCTATAGAGGCTTTCGAAAACAATGCTATCAGTTTCGTGGTTGAGTCATCATATCGTGATTGGGACACTAATTTTCCAGCTATTGTGGTTTGTGAATCAAAAAATATGGATCGTATACAAGAAGTTGCAGAACAGTGAGTTATAAAATTAAACGATGTGATTTAAAATAGCAATAAATAAAATAAGAATACAAATATAAATTTGTATGTACACATATATATATATATATATATATATTAGAGTGGGTCGATATGTTACTAAAGAAAAATTTCAATAAAAATGTGTAATTAGATACGATTCTATGGACCATTGGAAGTAAAACTTACCAACAAACTACATGTCTAAAGTGAATTTTGTGTATACGCATTTTATAAAATAGATTGCATCGACTATGGGTCATTAATTTTAATTTAAAAAACCTAACCCAATTACACCGATAATATATCCTAAATAGTGGTTAAACCATATAGTTTCGTGGTAACTTTTACTCACAATGAAAAATGGAATCGTGTTAAACTATATGGAATCGTGTTAAACTATATACTTTAAAGGAATGAAAATTTGTCCCTTCCCATCCTAATGGTATATATTTGTAAAATTCTAAAAGAAATTAAAATATTTCAATATGAATAAATCACATTAATTATTATATCCAATAGACTTTGGGGTGCCGATCATGATTTTACACTTGAAGAGGTCTTGAGCGAGATAGCATTTTTTCGTGGTGAATCTTATCACACTGTACATGAATGTGGTGGTGAAGAACCAGCAGAGAATTGCTTTTATTCCAATTTTTCCTATTATGCTCAGTTGGTACGCAGCAGTTGTCCAGATTCCATACAAAACTGCCTGTGGAATGGTAAATCTTTTGATTGTTGCAAATATTTTCGACGTATGGAAACGGAATTGGGTATCTGCTATGCAATTAACTCCCTACAGGCTGGGTAAGGTTTTAATACATTTTTTGTTAATCTTAAAAATTATTTTTTAATTACTAAAATTTGTAATAATTTTAGGTTAAATAAGGGTCCGAAACTTAATATGTATTCGAATAGGTATACGGGAGCAGGATCGCTACAAATGGAGTTATTAACTGAAGCAACTGTTAGTATTGAAATTGTTGGAGGATGTTGTTACTTGTTTACATTGATAATAGCTTATTTTATTAATATATTCAACTCAAGCTTCATAGAAACTATTAATCTTAATTTTGAATCTATCCTTAATAGTCGAGAGAATGCTTCATCTTTAAAATTCAAGTTTTCTATAACTTTTTCAAATATTGACGACTCTATTGGCGCACTTGCGATTTTGTTTCCAAAGCCGGAATGATTATTGATTTGTCCATGTAGACCAATGATTTCCAGTAATAGATCACATGATCTAGGAAGCCTCTCCACTGCGAAATTATATAGTTTATAGAAGCATATAGTATATAGTATTTATTATATAGTCAATAAGCACTTGAGTTATTACCTTGTTAATTCATCTGACAATATAACATGGATCCAAATCTCGTTCAATCCTAAATCAACAACCAATGAATTTTTTAGGTCGCATCGGTGGTTGATGGAATGCACTTGGACTTTGTTTACTTCTTATATGAACATTTTTTTAATTGAAGAGATTTTTGCATTAAACTTGAGTCGAATCGTGAAACTTTTTATTCCTGTTGTGTATGTAGTTACTTCAGTTGACTTTAATTAATTGAAATATTCTTAAACGCAACGTAAATTCATCTCCTGAATGCAGAGATGAAGTCATGCTCTGTGCATAATAAAATCCTTCTTAAAAGATAAGATATAAAAAAACTGATTACTTCTTATTTTCGCAAGTGCGATTGAAAAAACATTGCTTTACTTACCAAATTTTTAATATTTATTTCAAATCGACACTAAAGCATTAGCATTATAACTAGTTAAGATATATTGACAGATATTAATAGATCTTGTGACATCATTTTATCGATGTCGTATTTATATATATATATATATTATTAAAGTAAAAAATTTATATATTATTATTATATACTATATATACTTTTAAGGTCTTTATACTTGGTGAAGAAGAAGTGCCAACATTGGTAACACCTAAAACCGATTATTTGATAGTGGGTCCATATGTGTCATTTGTGTAAGTTATTAATAAAATAATCTTTGTACTGAAAAAACTTAACAAAATTCTATTAGGCGTCATATAGCAAAACGTGATATTCAAAACGATGATCAAATTCGTGATACAAGCGTAGCACAACGAAATTGTAGATTCAGTGATGAGAATACATTGGATGTTCATCGTTATTACAGCTATAGCGCCTGCACTGTACAATGCCGTAAAGATCGACAAATGGAGTTGTGCAATTGCTCTAGTCATTTGACACCAAATACACCAGATTGGCAGCTTTGCAATATGGATGGTCTGGAATGTCTTAATCGTAACTATGAAGATCTGTCTGTTATAATAGCAAAATGGTCTCGAGGACGGAAAGGATTGGTGTGTGATTGCTTACCGTCATGCACCGAAGTTGATATATCCACGGTGCATGATAGTAAAGAGAAGTGAGTGTGAACATTTTAGGCTATAGTAGAGTAAAATTAAAGATTTTTACATTCTTTACTACCCTTAAAGTATATACGGTCATCAGAATCCCATATCTAAAATAGAAATTTCACTTATCGAATTACCAACGGAGCGTTATAAACGCAATGTAGTGCGTGGCAAATTGGATTTGGTCGGTAAGTGAAAGAAATAATTTCTTAAGTTAAATGAATTCAATAATTATATTGAAAATAATGCAAAAAAAAAAAACAATATAGTAGCTTCTATTTGATATATTATTTTTAATTTTATTTTATACAAAGTTCCTCATTTTTAAAAATATTAGGACTATATATTCTGAGCAGTATATATTAAAAATATATTTCAGCTACAGTTTTAATTAGTGAAACCATAACATTCATATGCAAAGATAAACTGAATGCAAAGTGGCACTAAAGTGCCTCATTGAACTATTATTATTATTATTCAGTAGTTTATCTGAGGTTTTTTCGCTTATCGAATAAGATTGTGTAGGTAGAGGTTTTGCAATTTCTTGATGCGATCGCTTAGTCGGGTGAGAGATATCGGTACTGAATATCTATTCGGATAAGGTTGCGTGTGTGTGACTGTTTATTTTGATAATAATAGTTAATTTGAACTTTTTAACTTAACGAAAAAGAAGTTTTCGGTAAAGATTTGGCACATTTTTGAGGCGAATTTATTTAAGTAAATGGAATGAAGAAAAAAATTAAAAACAAAAATATTTTTAATATAATTATTAAGTTAATTAATGTTAATTTTTGTTATGAATCTTATCTTTAAGCTTTTGTTAAGTAGTTTAAAAGTTGTGTTAGAAAAATCTATGCTAATAAACGTATAAAAATGTTTCAAAAAATGTTGTTAACGTTAATTAAAATTTGAAATGTACTCTACATATGAATTAATATTTAAAACAATAACAAATTGTATCAAAACTACTTTGATTTTTTGCAGTGTCTATTGGTGGCACAACGGGCCTATTTGTCGGTGCCAGCTTGCTTAGCTTCGTGGAGATTGTGTACTATATCACCATCCGACCATACGGCACAATGCTATTCGAGAAGCATCGATTGCGTCAAGAGCTACAAACGAACTGAACAATACGAAGACACAAATTTTATAAGATACAATTCTGTTCAGATACAATTTAAAATAGCATTCCTTGATCTTTATATAAGTTGGCACTTTCTACATAAGTAAAAAAGTAAAATGAGCTTTAAAATATTTAAATTAAAGTGAATAATTAGAAAACGTAATTTACCGCAAATCCACTGGAAATTTGATATCTCAGAAACACATTGTCATTTTTTTCGCAATTATAAATGCAATTGCACCGTTGCAAGTAAGCTGATAATTAAATTAAATGATTACATAAAAACGAAAAACATCTGAGAATGAAATAAGTAAATAAAGATAAAAATAAGTACAAATATCGGAACAGAATTTTTTTCTGTGACTATAGAAAAGATAAAATACTTTAATTCGCAGCAGTGCAACAAATTTTGTTTGGGGAAACGCATACGTGTAAGGCGGATTTTTCTCAGTCTAGAGAATAGAGAATAAAATAGAGAAGATTATTGGAAAGCAGCCAACAATTGGTATTCTTTGCAAAAATAGAACAACACGGCGTGAAAATTATGTCGGACGATGTACATAAAACGTCTCCCAGTGGATCTCTACTAACGCACGCAGAATGTGAACTTATACTGCTGAAAGCCGTTACCACCAACACTGGTTCATTGCTGAAATTAAAGGGTTTTGAAGTGATCAATGCGACCGAGGCTGTTGGCTTTTTGGGTGAATATAAACGACTCGTACTCAACTATGCTGTGGTAGATAAGCAAGACAATGTATGTTTTGAGAACGAGATGGCATACTTTTAGGCTGAAATGTTGTACTAATAATCTTTTATATTTTTAAATATTATAGTCCAATGATCACCAACTGGTACTGTTTATTAAATCATTGCCACTGGAGAATAATGAACCTGCTAAGGAGGCTATTTTTAAAAAGGAAACAAGACTATACAATTCATTGCTGAAAGAGTTGCAAGCCTTAAGTGAGTACATATTCTGCTATGCTAATTAATTAGTAGCATAGTCAAGAATTAAGAATTAAAGTTGAATATATATATATATAAAATTAACATACTATATATATTAACATGCATAAAATAAACAAAATATATAATGTTCCTAATTGCCATTTTAAAAAGTTATTAATATATATTACTATAAAAACCAAGCTTTGTCAAAAGTTAAAGGTAATTCCTAAACCACTGAGTTTTCCAAACAGTATTATATTGCGCAAGTAGGCCTAAGTAGATTCTTAGAATCGCCGGTATAACTTAATCTAACCTAATATATTATGTTGAGAGTAATTGAGTCAGTGCACTTCAGCACATTCACTTTCTATTAACTGCGAGGTTTCTACATAACCTCTCTCTACGCCTTGACTGGATTATTGTTTAGCACTTCATCAGACCATTCTGAGATTCGATAACGCGGTTTTGGTAAGCCTGTTAGTTTTCGTAAATAATTTCAGGGCTCTATCCTGTATGTATTTTTTGATCGATTCAATCTTGAGGTCCCTGAGGATGTCATTCGTTCTAATATACCAATGTACCTTGAAAAGTCTTCTCAGAGCTTGGTTTTGTGCAATTTTTATCTGTAGTGTTTGCTTCATTAATTCTTTTTCACAACTTATGTAAACATGGTACTAATTAGCAGAGGGGTATACATTTTGTGGTTCCGATAGTGAATGTTCTCGTGCGAATGTTCTCGACCATATATCTTAGAGTACTGAATTCTTTTTGATGTAATTTATTATGATTGTTAAAAGTACGGTAACAATATGATGGATATTGGTCTGAGTTTCAGACTTGTATGCATAATCACAACCATATACGTAGAAATTTTTAATTCGAAGTTCAAATTTCAAATCTTTGGTTGGAAAACATAAAAAATTGATTGCAAAATAATTATTTGGAAATATTCTAAAGATAATAATGCAACGATGTGCAAATACTTAAAAAATAATCCGTACAAAAATCATGAATGTGGGAGTGTTTCTCAATTATTTTTGAATTCTAAATCAACTGAGATATATATATATATGTATATATAATATAGCATTATATTATTATATCACTTTATTATTTTATATTATTTATTTTTTATTATTATTTTAATAATATATAATAATATTATATATTTTTATTATATTATTTTCGCTATGAGTTTAAAGCGATAATTACTTTAATAATAAATGATATATGTATATGAGCTTCATTGGAACCTAGGTTTAGAAACATATAAGGTAAGTTCAAAACGAACTAAAGTACGGTAGGTTAAATGTTTCGTGGCTGGTAGTAGCCTTTATATATACAGTTCTCCGATTCCTTCAATGGCTTCATTTTGAATGTATTATTATACTTGTATTCCATTTGATTTATTCCTTCATAAGAGACTGGTACCGGTTCTTCACTTTAATTCTTAATTTTTTATGCCTAGAAGTGATACTTATAATGTAGTGTATAACAATATACCTATTATAGTTTTATATAAACAAAAGTTATGTAGAGCTTTAATACTCATATTAAGATTTTATATTAATTTAAAATAATATGAAATAATATAATATATATATATAGATAATATATATCTATAAATCATATGTTTAAATAATATGATATAAAATATTTTCCGTCTGTCCGTCCAAGGTTTCAAATTAAATAAGTCCTCTAGGGCATTTCTTAAAGCACGTCTATAAGATTGAAATGTGAATGTTAAAGCAATTGAATTATTGAAAGGATTATCACTGCGAGAAATGTAGGAAGACTTTGATAAAAAATTTAAAAATTTGAAATCGAAAAAAATATAGAATTTTAAAAGTATAAATTATAAACAACAACAATAATAGAAACCTACCTATTTCTGCAAAACGCTCTTCATTACTGTAACGACAACTATAATGAAGTATTAATTTAGAAAATTATAATTAAATGAATGAGCAGTATATTTACCTGTGGTCTTTGTTAATTTAGTTGTAAATTTAAAGAAGTTAAAATTTGTACTTATTTTAAAATATATTTTTATCACAATTTATTATGAAGATCTATAAAGTTGCTATAAGGGTATTTCGATTCTAACGGACTCTTCCATGTGTTGTGCATTTCATTTGATTAAAACATCTATTCAGGATATTTTAAGAATATCCTGTTTTTTAAATTAACACCTGTTTATAGAAATTAAAAATATGGGATCGAATTCGGCAAAAACAATGGATCCGCTAGCATCTCTAATGAAAATCGACCAAATTTGGTGCTGACTAGTACGTTGTTTTTTAAATTTAATAGTAAGTTAAACATTTAGTTACTTTTTTTCACTAATTCGAGGGTTCTGATAAACAGTTTTCTCTCTCTCTTTCTCTTGTTAATCTCGTTATACAATATATATTTAATGGCATTAGTTAGTGAAATATATGAATAGAAAAAAATGTATACTTAGCTGTGTTAAATTATTTATTAAGCTTCACTACATTATTTGAATAAAAATAAAAAATTCTTGAGATTTTATAGTAGTTGATCTTGCTCAGGAGTGGTAACTACTGTCTCTTCCCAACCAATGTCTAACTCTATATATTCGGTTTCTGTTTCCTCCTCTTCGATTGGCTCATTTTTTATTTCAATATAAGGAAGCAAATCTTCCATATCCTGAGGTTCAGGTTCAAATTCAGGTTCAAATTCAGTTTCAGGTTCAGGATCCAGTTCTGGATCAGGTTCAAGAAACAAATCCTCCATAACCTCAGTTTCCTCTTTCAATAAAAATTCAGGTTCCTCCTTAATTATAAACTCTGGTTCCGGATTTAATAGAGATTCCGATTCTTCCTTAATTACAATTTCTTCTTCTTCTTCTTTAACTATAACTGTTGGTAGATTTTCGGTGAAACTAATGTTTTTTCGTTTATTCTTCCTCTTTCTTCGCTTTTTGCACTTTGGCATTGAGTAATCAATTGGTAATACTTGATCCACGGGTTGATCAAACAAATATACTCTTTCGCTTAGTGAAGCAAGTGTCATTGCAGCTTCCATTTCTTCTTCCAAGTATTGACCTACGCTATATTCACAAAAGAAAACCAAAAAAAATTAATTTTATTTTTATATGAAATATGTGTACAGGATTCAATATCAAAGTTGCTTGGTTTCTTAGGTTCTGATTCCTTGGTTCTGATTCCTAAAAAATCGTACGAAAGTTGGCGAGGCGTTTATTTTTAATACAAACTAGGAAATTGGGAGTCAAAGAAAATCCTCTATATCTTATCTAAATACGACTTAAATATATAGGTTTAATCATACATCATTATTTACTTTATTTAATAACTTTAAATTATTTTTCTTTTAAATTGGAAGTTTTTTCAAAAATTACGTTGACGCAAATCGTACTTTTTTAAGAAAATTTTGGATTATTTTCTGAAAACCCCATTGATATTATAGTTTTTAAAATATTTTTTATGGATTTAAAACTATCACATAAATTAAACTTCATAATTTTATTGAGTTATTAAGGTACTATCTTGGGAACATTAGGATTCAGAGTGTTATTAACAAATAATCAAGTTTCTTATGTATATATTCATACATGGTTTTTTTATTTAACATATTATATTAAATTAAAAACTATTACATTTTTTTTATACTTACACATATTTACGTTCCATTTTATTTTGAAAGGCGTATCCCTCTTAACCACTTTACACAAAAGAGCTGCGTCAGTACGAATGCTTATGGAAATCGTTTAAATATTTGTAAATAATTGGAAATAATAGTTCGATGCGTTTAGTAAAAGATTTTTTCTTTTAAATTTATTATATATATATAATGCACAAATACATATTTATTTATGTAAAATATATGTATTAAATAAAATTCACTCATTGCTCAATAAGTTCGCAAAGCGCCATCTAATCTTCAAGAATAGAACTAAAATTTCAAAGCAAGTTTGTTATGCATAATAAAAGAATATTAGTAATATTTCAGTCCATCAAAGCTGACATATCAATGTATTTATATTTAATAATGGAAAAAATTTGACATCAAGCGATGAATAAATTTTTTGTAGAAACTGATTTCTAGAGAATAGAAGTTCATTTTGAAATGGTTAAGATAGTGTGTGAATCTACTCTTCCAAAACTAATAGTTTGTAAGTGGTGTAGTTTCTTTAAAAGTGGTCGTACAAGCCTTGCAGACTATCCATCAATTTTAAAAATGTTCGCAAAATTTATAGGTTTTGGTTTCAGACTTTCCACGAACTCATTGAACAACATATGGTAATCTATTCAGATTTTTTTATAAATTAGAAACTTATAACATATATAACACATGTTCATATAACAGATTTTTATATATAGTTTATTATTAATGTAATAATTTTTAATGTTATATATGTAATATTAAAACATTTTAGTTTATTATAATTTATTTTATTGTTTTAATGTCAGAGGTTGTAGTTTGTTTAGAAGTAATATTTTATTATTCAGATATATAATAAATATTTATAAGAAATCACACAAATCCTAACACAATATATTATAGTAAATTTATTTTTCATATAAAAAGTCGGAGAACTTGAAATTATTATATATAATATATTATTTCATTATCATTTACATTCATCTTTATTCTTTATTACTTTATTATTTATGTTTACATTAATAATAATGTAGTTAATATTAGTTATAATAATATATATAAATTATATTTTTAACATTAATATTTATATCTTTATAGAAGCTCCCGCACTCACTTTAAAACACGTCTTCAAGGCGACGTTTATAAAAAACTATTGACACTCTCATAAAACATTTGTTATTACAAACGAACTCATATAGCCAGCTAATCCTAAACATTTTATTTTCTATCTAGTTTATATCAAATCAAGTAATAAAATATGTTAGCAATTAAAGAAATTATTAGTTCTTCGAAGTCATGTGCAACCTGCGCTTCATATTCCATATGTAAACTTTAAACAAATCATATGTGGCTTACAATATATCCGAGTATTGCTGACTTAGAGCAAATAATAAAAATATATAAACCTATATAAATGAGTAGATCAAGTGTCTTTATTTATTGTACTTACTATATTTCATGACATAATATTATTCACGACTTAAGGACTAAATAATAATAAAGTTGTTGTTATAAATCAATCACGTACTTTTCGGCTATTTTTGTCAATATAATCTTGAATATAATTTATAATATATTTTTACTGAAGTTATAATTCACTACTATTTATATGTATTATAATTTCCATAAATCTATTTAATAACATATTTCCACTTCAGCTAAAACTAATTTTACTTTATTAATGACATTAAGATTTAGACGTTTCCATTGACATAAACTGATTTATGAATGTAAATAGTTTGTTTGCTCACATTTCACATATAAAACATTTGACAAATTTTTCAAATTTTGATAATTTCCTTTGTGGAAAATTTATTATTAAGGGTTGCATTCGACATTTTTCGCCTTAAATTAGTTAATTTATTTATAATGAGGTGATATATATAAAAACTAAATTATCCTCATTATCGGCTTTAATGAACAAAAATACCTCAATGAGATAGCGGATACATGATGTTAGAAATAAGGTTTAACACTTTTCTAATTAGCATATATATAGCATAGAATAATTGTGTTTTGGGATAGAAAGTTGTTACTTACATTATTGGTATAAAAGTTTTAATGTACACCTCTATATTTTATAGTTTCATACATGATTTTAGGACCAATGAGATATATATTATATAAATAATCTATTTATAATGTGATAATGCAGTGTGATAATATGGACCATTCGTGGACGAGTATTTTTTATAAATGCATTAAATATGTATGTACAAAAATCTATAGAAATATAGTTATTTTAATGCCCAAAAAATTATTTTAGACTTGATGTTTTTTTTAAAGTTAATTATTTTTGTCAAAAGTTGTGCTTCTTATGAAGACAAAGAAACTATTCTTTAAATGTTAGAAGGAATCGAATAGCAAAGGAAAAACAACAACAAAAACTTAGTTCATTTATTGAAATCCTGGCTCACCATACAACGCTGTTTCGAGTATTGCCAATTAGTTTATAGTTCCTATATAATTTGTTTGGACTGCAAGTGCCAGGCTTAGAACTCGTGCCTGTCAAATTAAAAGCGATAACTAATCAAGTTTTTCCATAAGTATCCAAAGTAGCTAATGTTTTTTCGTATTTTAATAGGTTAATAATATTTTTTTTTAAAAAAAAAGAAATATTTTATTTAAAATTGTCAACAAGTTCCATATTTTGACTGTTTTCCATTAGGGACTCTTTCTCATAGCTCACAAAAAAAAAACATTACAATTTATAGGAATAAATACTTAGTTTTATTTTTTTATATATATCTTAAGGTTAGTTAATGCTGGCGATCCTAAGGATCCACTGAGACCCATTGATTATATTATGCTAATATACCAAGCTCTTTATAATGTATAAAGTTTGAAAAACTTCTTGAGACTTTAGCAGAACCTGATAGGTTCTTTATAGAAAGGTTTTGAAACTGGCTACAAAAGTTAAAAGTTAATGCTTGTCATGGCAAATTCTCGTTGCGCATACACTGCACGTGCCCAAAAAATTTAGAAAAAAATCATTTAGACCATTATAGTCTTCATATTGCAAACTTAAGATGTCTTGTCTTAACAAATGACACCCCGCACCTTGTAGGAAGTGTACAAAAATAAAAACTGATCGACTTTTTCGTGGTTAGAAATTTAATACTTTGGTCAGTTAATAAAAAGTGTTTTGAGTAGTGAAACAAATAATTCGTTATTGCCAGTAAACAGACTTCGTGCCATAATCCAGTTGCATCGATTTATTTATACAATTGGTTCTGTTTGATACATAAAATCACTACACAATAATAAATAATAAAACTGCTCATTTGATATCTAGTACTTAAAACTGTTTGAATAAACGCATAAAAAAGATAATAGTAAGCATTTGGTTGGAGAGTACAAAGTTTCTAAATCGTACTTCACACTAAGCCTCTCTTATAATGTTGTTGTTATAGATGTGTTTATTATTCTCTTGTTACTCTCTAAAAATTCTCTTTCGCGGGAAGGATAGAAAAACTCTTTCATATTTTAATCCAATCATTTCTATTTTTTCTCTTTTTGTTAACTGCTTTAGTTACCTCTAATTTGCTTTAGTTGGCTCTAATTATTCCTAAATTTTATTCAGTTCTTTGATTGCATCAGCTCTCAGATCAAAAATGTGAGTTGACCATACACTTAAGACTTCTTTCGTAAGAAAGCCTAATTTTGTAGCATGAAGAGCATAAAAGAACGGTCAATTTTAGCAAAGCACTAAAGAAGAAACTTATTAGAAACTGCTTGGTATTTCCACTTTCCTTATCCTCATGTTTACCACATATAAAACAAAAAAAAATTTATATAATATATTTATGGATGCTTTAAAGTTCACTATTTACTTATCTATATTGGTTGAGGCTTATATGAACAATTGAAAAATATATAAAAATGAAAGTAGATTCTTCTTTATATTAATCATATGCATTTATTGCCTCTGCAGTGTATGGTGAATCTAGCAACATTTCTCTTGTTCTTATCATTGTTTTCTTTCTTCCTCTCATTATCTTCGAAATATTGTTCTTTAAATAATATTTTAACTAATATTTTATTAGAGTGCATAACACACCTTCTTTCTTTAGGTTTTTCTTCTAGTATGCGCTTGGATCGTTGCGTTTTTGAGACATCTCAGAATTATTTCATTCTACCTTTTAAATATCTTTCGAAAAACTTTTAACTATCTTTGCTAGAATTGCTCTCTAAGTCTTTGAGTTAATTTTAGAAATTTGACAAGTAATTTAAGTGTTTAGCACTTTGACAGAGGTATTAATTGAATGAGCAATAGTTTAACCTCTACTAGATCGTGAAGTGAGATATTGGACTCTAAATCACTAATAATCTCTAAAGGATCATTTGGAAGAAAATTTTTCAATCCTTAACTAGGGGCTTAAATATTGTTGTTCGCATTTAACTTCACACTTAAGCGTGAATCAATCCTTATAATTATTCACCCAAGTGATTGTAAAAATGGTATGGTATTTCTATGTAATTATTTCAATATTTAGGATAGAAATACTTATGCTTTGCTTAAATACTAAAAACTTGACTAAGCTATATCAAAAGTGGATGCGAGGGCTTCATTCATTATGTTAACGATTCGTTAATCACATCTTAAAAAACCATTCAATAGCTACTCATTTAATTATTTCCCAATACACTGATTCAGTATAAAATAATAATAACTTAAAATAGATCAAAGTGCTTCATGCAATCACTTAAATATGGCTATATGAAGAGGAGTATAAATTTTGAAGCTATTCATCTATTAGATTGATAACATTCTTTTAATATCCTGAAATTAGCATTTTATGGAATAGTATTTCCTTGCATTAAGCCGTCATTATTTTAAAAATATTCGAAGTTGATAAGTTTATAAGTGTTATAGATATTATAAACTTTATAAATTTCATAAATTTTATAAATGTTATAAGAGTCTTATCAGTTATAAAACTTAAACTGAATTTTATTAGAAATAGGGAGATATATGTTTCACTAAAAAATACTTTATATGTATATCTCTGTACTCAAAACTTATATGACGGCTGGTAAGTATTGGTAAAGTGAAAATGTTCTGTAGGTTCAATATTTGAAGAAAGTTCATGAATTAAATTTCTCTCCAAGCTGCAGGCCTGTTATTCTAAGGCTTTTTTTAGTTTATTTGTAATTTTATTCTGCATTTTAATTTACACTAAGTAAATGGGTAAATAAATAAATAAATAAATAACTTTTTCTTACAATCCATTAAAATAAATTTAAGCTTAAACTTTTGATTAATATTTTTCTGAATAAAAAAAATATTATTCTGTCTAGTCCTAAGTGTGGGTATCTTTCTTAGAACAATGATGATTAATATATTCTTATAATATGATTATTATTTTTATAAATTATTCTTAGCTTATATGACCAATATATGTTCAATAAAACAGTTTGAGAATTAACAAGTTATAAATTTATATCGGTATCAATATTCGATGACTTCTGATTTCTCCTTAATATTCGATATGTATATATATTTGCCTTAAGAAACACAGTAGCGAAATTGACTGAATTATATATAATTACATCTGGAATACTTCTTTAATAACTATTTCTTTTCGAATGTTATAAAAATTGAGCAAATTTAGTCATTTATGTTAGATTTTAGGAAAATTTCTTGTTTTCTTGATATTTTTAATGACTAACAACCTTATCATTCCATAAGGTTATCGCTTTTTGTTCTAAAAACTAAGTTAGTTTTTACCGTCCACACAATACTATATATCAAACATATATCTGTTCTTTAAACAATCATCAAATCCTGCACTACAGAAACTTAGCATTTGAAACATAAGTACATTTTTTTGAGAAATTTATTTTACCACGTTTTTCTAAAAACATTGACTTATTGGTCTCGCATATTACTTTCATCCAATACAAAGCCAACTTACCCACTGACAGGATCTAGACTGTTTGTATATATTTATATTATCTTAACTATGATAAAAAGAAGTGAACTAGTTGCATTGAATTATTTGTTATTAAGAGTTTCTGTACGACTTGATACGGAATCAGAACAATATTCATAGTCTAGAACTAATGAAATCAATATTAGATATAATTGAAGTTAAAGTTACTTAACTAGTTAATTTATAAAAAGATTTCTTAGGTTCAATAACTGTTCTAAATTATATTTAACTATAAATAATAGTTATAATATGGCATAATATTGTGGTTTCATCAACTTCTTTTTTCGAGTGCAAGATATTTTTAATTCTCACATACTTTACTTCTGTTGACAAGTGCTCCAGCAAAAAATTTGAAAACATGTTCCAGTAAGTTTAATATGAGAGTGCTATCTTAATTCAAAATTACAAATATATCTTCACTTTTTTATTGTGTATTATTTATTTTATTTTATTGTGTAGGATTATAATATTAATCTTATTAACTGTAATCGCTTATGGATGTTATTTATGTGAAGGCGAAGCCGCTGAATTTTAAAATGTTTAACTATGTTATAATTTCAATAAATTCGATACTGGTTACCTTTGAGTATGGGACCATAAACCTCCCGAATAAATTTTTACCCAAACAATATGATTATGAATTCATTGATTCATTATTGTGGTGATGTTGTCTTACATCACTGGATCAGGAATTTCTGCAGTAGTTATTCTTTTTTAACCGATTGATATGAATAAAAAAGATATCTTATGGTCCTAGTTTTAAACTTTCTTCTCAACACCGAAGTTTCTGTTGTAGTTATTAGATATATATGTTCATAAAGCATGTCGACTGATACGAAAGTGTCCAATGATAATGAACATTACAAGAATCAAGATTATATTGCCTCGCATTGAATGAAGCCTCTATAGTTTTTTAAGGTTTTGTTTTTTTTTTGTCAGATGAGTCATATGTGTGGACAAGATATTTGGCAATTCTACTGTTTATCGTTTAGAAATAAATGTCTGACGTTATATTCTGGCGTTATATCTTTCAGCTGACCAAAGTTAAAAATCTTTCATAAGATGTTTTGATAGATGTTTTGTTTTTCTGTCTTTCAAAAGACGAAATCAAAGTTGTGCTACTGAGCACATTTTTATTTATATTTGCAGTGTGTTATTATTTATTTATTTATTTTTTTTCTTTATGAAGTTACAAAGAACTCTATTATATCGTCAATTTAGTGCTGTTAGGTATCAAATTTACTTTAATATAAGTATCTGAACTAAATATCTGAATGAGAGATCTGAGAGATTTACTTCGTAATTTATTATTGGTAGTGGTAGCATTTGCAACGTCTGGATCAATTAATCCATTTAATGATGTTTAAGGCTTTGTTTTCATACACCCTTTTTATGTTTGCCGATCACAATCATATACTATATATTGGAATAACTATATAATAAGAATATTTAATATACATAAATTTGTATATATGTTTATATTCAGTTATATGTTATGTAGGTAGATCATTAATTTATGTAAAGCCTTGAGTTGAAGACCTCTATGGCTAAAACTCTGATATAAATATTTAGATTTTATATTGTACATCGCATATTTGAGAGAATTGAATATATAATAGTTAACATTAAATTTAACCGGTCTTAAGGTCAGTTATTTGTGAACTTAATTTATGTTTCAATAAATTAAATTCATTTTTTTTTAAATAATTCGAATATAAATTATATCATTAATCACTATACTATATTATACATTATTAAAATCAATGTTAACATCTTATTCAATTTATTTTTAGCGACGAAAATGTGGAAACCCAAAACTTTTTACACACGAAACGATCTATTTGTAATGGAAGATCTTGAAAAACTAGGTTACACTGTACGCAAAAACCCTAGAGAAAGTCTTAGTGATGTAGAAATAAAAAATGTTCTAAATACCTTAGCGATATTGCATGCAACTAGCATTGCCTATGAAGCTAAAAACGATATCAGTATTGGTGAAGTATATAAGGATATTTTGCAGGAGATAACTATTTCGCCCGATATCGCCTGGTACACAACAGGCTTAAAGGCAGTAATGGCAGTAGTACAAAAATATTCTAAAGAAAAATATATACCAGACATATCAAACAAATTGGCTGCAATTTATGGTATGATTGATGTGTCGGAAAAGTATCAAAATGTTATATGCCACCGTGACGCTTGGCTTGGCAATATATTTTTCCATAATTCTGCACTGGAAACAAATGATGTCAATAATTCAGCAGTTTTAGTGGATTTTCAAACTTGTCGTTACTGCGCCGCGAGCATTGATGTAGTATTTGTTTTATATATGAATTTGCAAAAAAAAGAACGACAACTTAAAGAATCAACATACTTGGAATGGTACTATCATAAGTTCTGGGAGCAGTTAGAAAGTTATAACCTTGTTGTTGGAAAGTATATGACATGGCAAGATTTACTAAGATCATATCATGAATTTCGTTTAATGGGAAGTGTCTACAAGGCCATTGCCATGACAATACTACAAGTACCGAAAAATTTCGTAACCAATGAGTACAAACATGTGGAACGAACGCAACCTGTGCTGGACTACATGGCAGAGAATGTCAACTTTCGTACCAGTATGCTGGAGACTGTAGCGGAAATAGTGGAACTACTGTTGATCGATGAGAAGCAACAACAATAAATAATCGCTGTTAATGGGAAGACATTAATACAAAAGCCATACATTCCGTACAGAGAAACATACATACATATATTATTTACTAATGAAAACATATGCCAATTGAGTAACTTGTAACTTAACACAAATTTGTTTGGTTTCTACTTGAGTTCTGCTTTCTTTTTTTTTCTATGAATATTTAATAAAATATTATCTTATCACTTAGAAAAACATATATAGATTTGATTCGTTTGTATTTTGTTCTATTCTGTTTAGATTAAAATTATTATGTGTTCACAAAACTCAATAGTTTGATTCATGGAATATCCGAAGTAATAAGCAACTACCGACAGTAGTACTGTGTGATTTGAGCACAACGTAACTCCAAGAATTTAATTATAATAAATTAATTTTAATTTTTAAATTTTTTTTTGATTTTTTGAAAATAAAATTTATTTAAATATGAGTGAGACGATTTCGGCGCGGCATAATCGGAATGATCTGTTCACACGCGAGGAATGCGAAAAAATTTTAAGTAATTTTCTCGGAGATGATTTAGCAGAAAATGGAAAACTATTACAATTTGAAATTGTGCCGGAATTAGGGAGTGTGGGCTATTTGGGTCAATATTTTCATCTAAATCTGAGTTATCAACTTAAAAATGTAATTGTGATTATAAATTGTATATAAAAATATAAATTTGCAATGTGCTAACAGAGATTTATTTCAGGCTGAAACAATACACAGAACTCGTCTCTTTGTAAAAGTCACGCTTCATGAGAGCGCTGAAATGTCCTCTATTTTTAAAAAGGAAACCATGCTCTATGAGACTTTGTTGAATGAACTCAGAAAATTCAGTAAGTATGCTTGGAAAAGATTTTAGAACTAATTAGAATAATAGAATAATAAAACTAATAGAACTAATAAAATAATAATAAAACTTTCTGTGGTATTATAACGGTTCATTATTTCCGCTTAGGGTACTACATGTGACATCATGAGGCCTATTGTCACGACCTCATTTATTGTCATTAAGTATAAGTTCATAAGAAATTTAATGGAATTACTTACTGGATACCAATTAAAAGCACCAATTGAAATATTAAGCGAAAAGTAGTATATTTAAATCAAAAAGTAATAAACTATTTTCAATATTAAACAAAATATTAGTTGTAAAAATATCTCTATATCTAAAAATCGCTTATTACATGAAACCATCGTTGTGATTATAACCATTAAATAATCTTTTAATTTATAGCCTGATTGGGTTTAAAACCTTTAGAAAACGTCTTCAACCAAAACAATTCACAGACTCACTTATACAGTTTTCGTGGCTTGAACTTACAAGAAGTAATGAGTTGCCAATCTGTTTTTTCCAGTTGGGTCCATTGAATGACTATTTTTATTCCAAAATTAAAGTTGAAATTTTCTTGAAATAAATAGATTATATTATTTGGAAGACTTCCATCTAATGCAACCTTCACAATGTTAATGAATGTGGAGTATAGTTAAGCAAAATATATCAATTAGGTATGACACATTTTCGAAAATAAGCTGAAAGTTTTGAGAACTTCTGACTACCACATCTGGAGTATCTTTTTCCTTTTATTTTCACTTTATGCAGATAGTCTTTGGTTTTCTATAAAAAAAATTACATTATTACATTATTACATATACATATATACATATACATATATGTTAATATTTGCACAAATCACAATCGGAATAAAAAGAAGATATGCTTGAAGTATTATGTTTATAGCTAATAAATTTAAATTTATCAACCAAAAAGATAGTAGAAGCATTTCGTTGCCATGTGCTATATTATCTCAACCTAAAATGCTAGATAGCAACGTAAAGTGATCATAAATTAATTTAAGTAATAAAAATTATAATAGATTTAAAAAAGTTATTAAAAATTTATTTTATTTAAAATAAAATAAATAAATTTTTATTTCTGTCTTCATATATTCCATAGGCAAAACAATTTGGTGTGCTCAATGCTACTACACACGAAAGGACCTCGTTGTTATGCAGAACGTTGTTGATTTGGGTTACGAACCCTTTAAGCAACCCACTAAATTTTTAACCGAACAACAGATAAAACCACTGCTGAAAGGATTAGCTACACTGCATGCATGTAGTATTGGGTATGAACTAAAAAATAAAATCAATATCGGTGAGCAACTAAAAGATGTACTCTATGAAGTAACGGTCAGTCCAACAGTGACATGGTACACCACAGGTATAAAGGTACTTAATCAATACTTATATACTTATTAAAATTATATATTAAACATTATTTTTTTATTTTAAGGCTGTGATAGCAGTAATTAAACAACACCCTGGGTACCAAAAGCCTGAAATGCGCGAATTCCTAGACAATAAATTACCAGCGCTTATAGAATCCGTCTATGCCATGGTTAACCCATCTACAAAGTATCGAAATGTGTTTTGTCATCGTGATCCATGGGGTGGAAATATATGTTACAGCAAAACAGACACATCTGAGACCCCCGCAGTGTTTGTTGACTTTCAATTATGTCGCTATAGCCCAGCGGCGATAGATGTGCTAATGGCGTTGTATCTTAATTTGAAACCGAAAGAACGGCGAGAGTTAATGGCACAAAGCTGCACATTGTATTATGAACATTTTGAAGCTGAGCTTAGCAGCATGGGTATAAGAGCAGATGAACATATGAGTCGAACAGAGTTTGAAAATTCAATGAAAGATTTAGAATTGTATGGTGCGCTCTACAACTGTATGACGGCTACTATATTGAGAGTTCCCGATGGCTATTTAAAGAATATGAAGCTAAATAATCCCGATGCGTTTCATCGATATGCGAATATTGAACGCACGGAGCAGGTGCTAGACCTGCTACATGAACATCAAAGTTTTCGGGAATATATGTTTGAGTGTATTAGAGATTTTATGGATTTGATATTAAGTAGTGAAAATTAAAAATGAAGCTATTATGTATTTAATTTATATTTATATAATTTTTTTTTTATAGTATACCTGTAGGCATATTACCTATTAAGAATTTACATAGAATATGTATATTAACTTAAAAATAAATCATCATTTTTTAATAAATAATTGAGCAATTCTTCCACTGGTTGAAGAATAGTTTTTCTATACGTTGGTTCCATTTCTATGACTCGCAAAAACAGTTCGTCTCTTTTTGTATTCATATAATAATCAAATTTTTCTTGTTCCTCGGCACGCATTTTATTTGAAACTCCTTTTGGCATTTTTATTAGTGGCTCGGAAATGGAGTGCAGTATTAGGACGGGAAAACGTGCGCGTTTGCAGTCTTGCTGAAATTCTTCCATAGTTATTAGGTCTTCGGAAAGATTGAGGTTTCGTAGAGATGCTCTAAGTGATTCGTGATAGTATTCTAAGTAAGTATTGCATGTTTTCTCTCGCTCCTCAAATGTTGTAGTCGCATATATAAAGAATAGAACATCAATAGCAGGTGGACTGTACCGAGTCAGTTGAAAGTCCACTATACGGCAATCGATTGGCTCTTTTTGCTCATTATATGTATAAAATATATTGTGTTCCCATGAATCACGATGGCAGAGTACATTATGGAACTTTTTCGAGGGTTCAGTGAGTAATTCTGCCTTACAAAGTACTTCATAAAGTTCTTCATCAACATATTTCTTCACTCTCGGTTCTTGGTAACTTGGAAGCATTTTGCTTAGGAAAACAATGCTCTAGAGAAGTAAAAAAATATATATATATTAAATAATAGGTTCAAGAGAATAAAAATTGTTTTAGTTTTTAAAACATTATTCTAAACTTTAAAATGAGAAGATATTAAACATTTTTACGGAATGCTTGTTTTTTTGTACTTACTTTAACTCCCGTGATGTACCACTCATTTTCGGTAGATAAAAACATTTCCTTGAGCTGGTGTTGAAATTTTTCACCAATATTGATATTTTCATACGATTCCCAAGCAATGCTGGCTGCATGCAGTTTGGCCAAGTGCTTCAACATGACTTTGTGATGCAATGGCGTATGAGAATGAAAGTTATCAATGTGATGAAAGCCTTTGGGTGAAGCTGAGAGATCTTCTAATACCAATAAATCGGGACGATTATAATAACACTCTGGATATAATTGAGTAGGTGCTGGAATTAAATAAAAAATTTGACATCTAATTAAAGTAAACAATTATTGGCTCAATTTATGATTTTTAATTGCTCACCAATTCAAAAAAAAATTCTAAGAGTATAGGAGTATATGAAGCACCGATGCAGTGATACTTCATGAGACAATGTAGAGTGAACTCTACAACAGTTTAGTACTATAATTCTTACGATCTGTAGGAGATATATGCTTCAATCTTTATAAAAGCAACTCTTTATAACATTGCTTGAAGTTTCGCCCGTAAGCCTATGTTGGTTTATACCAACTTGAGGCATCAAAAATAGCTTCTTCGCTAGATGTGAGGACATCTATGAGTACTGCTTCACCCACTATGTTATATCGTTCTCAAGGGTTTTATTGCAAACAATGGAAGGGTACGGATTGTACGGAAAAAATACATTCGGTTGATTGTTCGGTCGAATTTATTAGGTTCAGTGTGACAATTCACTTCAGATAAGTATAATGAAATTGTATAAATAAACCCATATATATTGTATCTAGATGTATTTATAAATATCAAATAAATATACGGTATGTTGAACCGAAGATTCAAAAAAAAAATGTGGTTGTTGTTGTAACTTGCAGGGATTTGATTATGTAGTCTCCTTTGGATGTCGCGCACTACACTTGGTCGTCGAACTCCGGTACTTAGATTCGGCCGTTCTTGGAATCATCAAAAAACAATACTAATAACTGCTGGCAAAGTACTTGGAAGATGATTATTATATTTTTTGGTTCATTCCAGATAAAATTAACTAATATTTTTGTTTTTTTCTTGCAAAGCACATGCAGTATAAGGGTTGGTGCTAGATAATAGCTATAAGATACGCATGGCTAACGGTGATGCAAGATGTATCATCGTAACATATCCGGGAAACTGGAACATTCTCGTATGTCTTGAATGTGTACTATTTCGTTCAATTAGTTAAACCAAGAAAAAAGGAAATATTTTTTTTTATAGTTTTATTGAAAAGAAATCCTTTTTATTTTTAGGTAAAATGATTATGTTAAACATTATATTAAAATGTTGCATTAGATATGCATAACCCTACTGAATTGTATTATATTGATTTCAAAGTAAACTCTTTCACTCCACTTTCGCAAGCATTCTATGCTCAAGTTAGCATATGCTTATATAGTAAAATAAGCAAAATTAAACATTTCAAATTTCGTCATTTCCCAATATTCTAAGACTCCATAATAATGATTGTAATGAACAAAAGCATAGTTAATGACATAAACTTTTCATAGAAACTGTTTCTGAGATAGTGATGTCGTTTCTAAAAACTTTCTTTAGGTAGTACATATACGACATTCTGTTCCGCAGCTGATTTGTCACAGGGGTTACTTTTTCTATATAGAATTTTCCGCTCTTCGTTTAAAGTAGAGTACTATATTTGTACTGTTATAAGAAAAACCTCTATACAATTTTTTATTATGTAGTTGAAAATATTGGGTTTGTTAAGTTTTTGTTGTGGTCTTGCAATGCATTCAAGGTGGAATCGGTAACTATATAACTTACGTTGTATGTACCTAATGACATATTTTCTGAAAGACAAATGAAAGTCTATTTATTTTTCTGTTTGCCAACAAAATTATTTTTCAAATTTTAAACCCATAAAATGAAATTTTGAATAGGGTCGATCTAACCTCCAACCTCTCTATATAAGGTTCATTATTATATAAAATTGGATGTTTTGTTCAGTCTTCAATTGTTGTATATATAAAACAACAGATTTGGGTATATGTATACATACTTGTAGGATATATACATTGTGACCGAAAAGTTTCCGGAAATAAATAAATAAAACGCAAAATTCTTAATCTTCATCAATATTTATTTTATCTCCTTCAAAATATTGCTCCATTAGAAGCGATACACAAATGCCAACGTTTCTTCCAATCATCAAAACATTTTTTATAGGCGCTTTCCGGTATGGCTTTGAGTTCCCTCTGCGAATTCTGTTTTACGTCTTCTATGGATTCAAAACGCGTTCCTCTGAGTGGTAATTTGAGGTTGGGAAACAGGAAAAAGTCACACGGTGCAAGATCAGGTGAATACGGTGGCTGTTCGATGGTATTTATTGAATGTTTGGCCTTAAAATCGTTGATAATGTTGAACAAATTGAGGTGAATCGGAACAAGCCGGGCGTTGACACGTCGCATACACAAATTGTCCACCAAAATCAAACGAGCCATCTCACGACCGATGCCTAGCTCTCGTGCTATCTCTCTAACACTCACATGAGGATTTTTGAACACGATTTCCTTTGCCTTTTCAATGTTTTCGTCGGTGGTAGAGGTCGAAGGTCGTCCAGAACGCGGCATGTCTTCGACGGTCGTACGACAGTCCTGAAAGGCTTTGTACCACTCATAAACTTGAGTTTTCGATAAAACTGATTCCCCATAAGCCTTTTGTAGCATTCGCAACGATTCTGCACACGAAATTTCGTTCGAAAAACAAAATTTGATGCAAACTCTTTGTTCAATATTTTTTTCCATTGTTTTTTTCGCAACGCACTACTGAGGTGAACTGGTTTCAACAGCTGCCGTAAACGAACTGTCCGACAGATCGCGCTCATTTTTGGCATAGTAATTAAGGACAGTGCTGCCAAACTACATAAACTTAAAATATCGAAAAATATACAGCGCGCGAATTTTAAATGAGAATTTCCGAAAGCTTTTCGGTCACAATGTATATACCATAATGATATGTGTGACACGTAACTGAAATATTTGAACCACCAAATACTTAGCAAAGTATGTTTTCCTTTTTTGATAATTAATATAATTATAAAGGGTTTAGAAAAACCCTTTATAATTTTAAAAAGATATTTGTAATATATATATATTTACCATATCTTTGTATATTTGGTAATATTTCAGTGTAAATGCAGCCTTCTTTTTCAAAAAACCCTTTGCGTTCGCATTCATCTCGATGATATTCATTGGTCAGCGGCACAGTTTTTATAAAATAACGAAACTTTTTCTCGCCATCTACGGAATCCTATTAATTTATAAAAATAATTTTTTTTTATTGCCTATATGTACTTATGGTAATTATATTAAATATAAAAGCTTCACCTCATCAACAATGCAAATATTCAATTTATAATATTCGCCCATAAAACCGACGAGCTCATCCGAGCAGCGATTGACACTGTAACGTAATATCTTAATGTTCTCATCACTTGTTAGTCTTAAAGACTTTTTTAAGATTTTAAAACATTCTGCTTTATCAAATAATTTTATGTCACCAACATCCATGATTTTTATTTTAAGAAAATCTTGAGAAGAAATGTTCGAACTTCCACGTATAAACTATATCTGTACCGAAAGAACGCTTAATGTCAACTAAACATGAACGTAGAATCTATTAGTAATACAAGTGTAGATGTCAAATGTTCGTTTGCTCTTCCAAATAAAATGATAAAATAAAACATAGTTAATTTGAAATTAATTAAAGCAATTGAAATTGCAAATAGAAGTATGAGAATGGAAGAGGTATCTCCACGATGTGTTGAATAGCGCTATATTCATTCATCTTTCCATTTATTATCGCTAATAGCAACTACACTTGGGTTTGCTTTCAATCTATGGAAAACATTTCGGGGGCTTGTGCCTTCCCGCTGTTATCACTCTCATTCATTTCTTTCTTTATTTCACTTTCTGTTTAGCTTGATAAGCTTCAAATAGTGTGTTTATTTTATTTTAATTAATTTACGGTCTTATCACGTTCTACAACTAATTACCCCTAACATTGAGCCATTAGAGATAAGATTAGCATGGGTAAACGTTATTGCAAACTTCGAGAGAACAAATCTCTTTAATAAAAAGTTTGCGGTTAAGCCATTTACTATACTCCCCTCAAGCAAAAGAATAAATTGTTTTGTAACAATTTAATTCTTATTTATTTATTCGTTATTATTGTATTTTAGTATATTTTTTGGCATAAATAGTATTTTTGTGAACATCTGATATAGTGATTTGCATACAGCATGAAATTTGAAAAGTTTGTCATTATAAAACGCTTAGAAGATAAACAAGGTGCTGAAGATTGATTAGAGAAAAAGACGTAAAAATATCGCTATGAATACTAAGATTAATTGAATATTTTATAAAGATTAATTACAAATTGATTACTAATTTCTGATAGGAATATAGTTACAAATTATATTGATCTATTGATACTATGAGCCGGAGTTGATTTTAGCTCATATACGTTCTGTTCAAAAAGTATTTGAATTTTGTTGTTTGTTAACTACTCCTTAAGTAATAGACCTTTTTCAAAAATTTTATGTTATATTGGTACACTCTTTCTTGATATATGGTACAAATTTGAGCGCCATCTGTCAATTAGTTTGTTTACAGCAGCTGTTAATGTGAGACTACCTCAAGTGCATTTAGCGATTTTTACTATGAAAAGTTCTTGTTGTATGTACACCATTTTTTGACTAAACATGGCACCACTGTCATCGCTCAGGCACCATATTCGCCAGATCTGGATCCGTGCGACTTTTTCCTGTTCCCGAAACTCAAATTGCCCCTTCGTTGTAAGCGTTTTGAGACGATTGAATCGGTAAAAGAGAATTCGCTGAAGGAACTAAAAGCCATACCTTCACGGGCCTACGAAAAGTGTATGGAAGATTGGGTTAAGCGTTGTCATATGTGTATCGCTTCAGAAGGAGCATATTTTGAAGGAGATAAAATAAATATTTATTTACAAAATCCGAGTACTTTTTGAGCAGAAGGTATACTTGTATAAAATGAAGCCAGTGGATATAAAGAGTGAAATAAAATCACATTAAACAGCTTGAGTCAGGTTTTGCTTTATTCACCAACATACTCTATCATTACTTTTATACACATCAAAGTATAAGTTATATACCAATCCGAAGTTAGAGGTATTTCCTAACTTAGTTTAATACTATGAATAAGAAATCTACTACGTACACAACTAACCATAAGAGATTGGAAACAAATGAAATAATTCCTATATGATCAGTAAGCTACTCTATAGTGTTAATAATTTTATATAATAAAATAATTCTAATAATAATTCTAATAATAATTCTAATAATTTTTTCAAGTGTAATAATTGAAAATATTAGGAGAAGATTAAATCTGATTAATTCGCTGGACAGGAAAATACAGAAGATATTGTATTACAACACTAAATAAATATAAACTAAAAAAATTTTTTATAATTTTTATTATCCGTTAAATATCTTTCATTAATGACTTTATGATTTGTGGGTATTATATTAATTCAGTCATTCCACAACAACACTTTTTTTATTGATTGTTTATATTTATTGTTTTTGTATCGCAATAATGATTCACAACATAAAAACTTCGCTTAGCTCTTCTTTAGAATACATTTTTGTTTTTTATAATATTACATTATGACATACTGACTATAGATATATCTATAAGAACATAAAATAACTTGCATAGTAAGCCAATGTCATGTCCATGTTATCTCTGTTCAGCCTGAGATCGCAATTTTTATGCCTCTGTATGACCATTTGAAAGAATCTAATTACGTGATGAAAAGACTCATTATAAGCAAATCATATATAAAAACAGTGCCTGGAACTATATCATAAACCATTTTAGGATCCAATTAAAAAATGTGGACTTTTTTCCATACGTTATCCAGCATTTTAGATAAGGTTTAGTTTTATAATTCTTTATTCCCTTGGGTAGCAGTTTATATAGGACATAAACACAGTGCTTGTTAAATAACTCCATTAGAATTTATATCGCTGTATTCATGTAATGCAAAAGAAACTTAATATCTCTTCTTCTGCATATTCAATAGACTGGACTATAGTGTGGTTAAAACATATTTTATATATAATACATAATATATAACATTGTTATGAGAGTTGTAGCACTGCAATTCAAAAATCCAATGGGTTATATATGTGTACTTAGAGCGATTCTGAGGCTCTACTACGAGGATGAATTCTGTGATCTTATATATTCATAAAAGTGCTTTTTCTATCTAGATGTCTAGCATTAGTATAGAGCATATTTCCAATACGAGCTTTTTGGTTTACGTTACTCTTTTTACGAATGTCACTGGTCCCACTAAAAACACTTAAGAAGACAACTCCAATGTCTTTATAAAATTCTTGTTATAATTTTTGTAATGGTTTCGGTTTTAGCTTTCTATCAATGACTAAAAGTATGAAAAGTCCGGTAAAGAGATGTAGTTAAATCTGACCAATTATTTAAACCATAATAGAAATGTCTGACGAATTTTGGGTTTTCATATATAAGTATATCAACACATACTAACATCTTCTGAGAGCAGATTGCCTTATCTTAACATTTAAGCTAATAAACACGGAGCTCATGGAGATCGTTCCCGTTCATTAAGTTGGTGGTAACAAAAGTTACTGCAAAGCCCACGAAATCGCTAAAAGTAGTTCCTGGGTTTGGACTGTGTTTCAATACTCATTTCTGTTGATAATAGGTGACTATAATATTTAGTTCTGATCACTTAAAAATCAGATTTTTAGTTCAAGTTTTGCTGGATTAAATGAATTTTTATTTAATTACTTACCATTACTTAATTATATTATTTATTGCTGGATCTGTTATCATTTATATGAGTTTTCAATAGTCAAAAGTCGTAGAATTTTACTTGTGAAGTCAAATTTTACTGTTCAGTAATAAAAAAGACTAATCCAATTTTGTAACAATATGTCAATATATGTCAATCGAATTGATTATTGAACAATATTATATACAGTTATTATAAAAATATAGTTTTTTAATTCATTATTATCTATTTGAATGTCTTTGGATTTGATTAATTAATTCACAACTCTTTTTGAAACTGACTGAAGATAAGATATCTGAATACCTAAAGCTGTGTCTCGACTTCTTTTCGATTTAAACATATATTATATTTATTTCTTTAACTCATTAAAGTTTTATAAAATGCATTTCCGAATTGAAAGCCTTTTAAATATAAGTTTTATAGATTTTTAAGTTGTATTAACTTGAAGTGTCTTCATTTAATTTTTAAGAGGTTCAGTGATTTTAATTTTTGAGTCTTTAACTCTAAAATAGATATTAAAAATAATTGTAATAAAAATATTAAACTAACTTTGAGTCCAATTATATCACCAAAATTTAATAAGCTGATATAATATATGTAAAAACAAAGTGGAGTACTCGCCTATATAATAGAGATGGTGGTACCCTTCTTATTAAAGTCTGAAGTCTCAAGTCTTAAGCTTTATAGTCTTAAGCTTTAAGTAGAAATTTTTCCTTTGGTATCAAAATTTTTAAAATGATTATAAGAAACATAACCCTTTTTTTCAGTGGTTATAGTCCTGATGACAGATTTGCTTCTTTGGGATTTTACATAAATCAAATCATTTTTTAAAATTAAGAAAAAATTAAATCTTTTGTATTTATATAATAGAAATGAGACATTCTTATTTTTAGAAACTTCCATACTCTGATAAATAGATCAGAATCAACTGACATACGAGAGGACTTGAAAATGTAGGTCATATCAAAGATAGTTTCTTAAAATATTATATACACTAGGTCCGGTATATATACTATAGATGAAGAAATATCTGTTTCTAATAAAACTAAGGTTAATTTCTGAAAGTTATATTTAAATAAATAATAAAATTTTTATAAAGTTTTTTAATCATTTTTATTAAATTTTAATACTTTAATGGTATCTTTGGTTTTTCGTATATAATTTAGCTCAATGTTAACAAAAGCTCTTTTATAAGCTTTAAATTTTAATACATCCTTAAGTTGATTAACAGGGCGATTCCTAACTAAATCACATAAATATTGGAAATGAGTCCATGATTCAAGAAATAAAAAACAAACATTTTGGAGAGAACGCTTTTTTAGTATTAACCGAATATGGGCTATGAGAAGTAAGCCTATTCGGAAAAAAAGTGTTCGTCAATATCTCAAAAATGGTTATATCAAATAGTTCAAACATTTTAGTTTATGAATTATCATTCAATTCGGTAAATGTGTTTGTATCGAAATGAGAGAAAATGGGACCGAAATGAAATACAGCGGTGAGTATCTTATAATGGATAAACAGATTAGACATTATAAAGTTGGTTCAACACTATATTCTGTTGAAAAAATTGGACTTGAAGTAATAGTTTAAATCCATTAAAGGGACACAATAGATCTATAGGTTGATGTAAAAATTGCCCGAATTTAATAGTAATATAAAATGAGTTTGAAAATATATTGTTTCAAAGTCATGTTTTTGAAAAAGTTTCAGTCCAGTCCATAATCTATTTATTTTTTGTAAAAAAAGTTCGTATCTGCCGCATATCGTTTTTCTACAATCGGCCTCTGCAGTTAATACAAATTTTTTCATTAATTTTTATATGTTGTAGAAAAATTGTGATGGTATGCGACTATTCCGAAAAGCTATTCGGATTGTTATTGATCATGTACGTGCTATCATCCTTATCTCAGAGGCGGGCTTGAGATTCAGTATCCCCTCAGATATTTCGAATCATTTTACATAAAAGTTAATGTAATGTTAAGACATCATCACTTGCTTTATGTCATTCAGTTAGGAAATACCCTGTATATTTGTTAGTAATTATTGCATTATATAGGTTTTAGGCATTTTGCTTAAAAAATGTTTTCAAAAAGTTTTATTTTAATAAATAGCCTAGAAATTTTATTCAATTATCTAATAATTCACTTTTCTCAATATAAGTTAACAATATTAAATATATTATAATAATTCATTTGTATAGTAAAAATACTTTGCATTCATTTGAGGCAGCTTTAAGCTAACTACATTTGTTTAAAATTTTAATTAATTATTTTGTTTCATGAGAATGACGCGTCTAAATGAAAAATATATTTTCAAAAACTTTTTCAAAAATTTGTCGGTTTGTTTTTTATTTTTATTTTTATTTATTTTTAATTTTTATTCAGTCCAACAATCCTCATCAGCACCGTCGTCATCTTCGTCGAAATCTCTAACATTAAAATCCTCATTGAACAGGTCCTCGCCTTCGGAGGACTCCGATTGTCATCTGTTTGCATTAATGCGCGTGGGTATTGTAACAATGCTTTTAGGAGGACGTGGCATACGTATCGTCGTGGTCTTGGCTGAGACACTTGGTATGAGCTGATCTTTAATTGTGGTTGTATAATTAAAGCAATTGCAGCACCAATTATCGCAGCGCAATAGCATTATCAAGCCAGCCAATAACCAGAAAAGCAATGCATGCCATGAATAATCCATACATGCCGAGAAGAGTACGACACAGAGCATAATGGCCATACAGCAGAGTACTGGACTGACATCTATAACACTGCCTGTATATTTTGGTATCAGTGTCATCATAATACTTATAATGAAGACACCTAGAAATTTATAAAGGCTTTAATATAAATAAGATTATCATTTGGAATTTTCTTACCAATGATGCCTGTTAATGTAGCAGGAGCCCAAGACATTTTTATGCCAGCCACTGTTAATGAAATGCCAAATCCCACAACAACAATGGCGAATATCATCACACGCCAAGAAGTAACCGAAGGTACACGTATTGTGCGTTCCATGGGTCCAGCTGTGGTAACCTTAAAAAGAGTGTATGTATATATATAAAATTATTGAAATAAAGTTAAAAAGGTTTAAGTAGTTAAACTTCAAGTGAAGTTAAATAAAACCCAAACTGACACAAAATTATACAATATATATAATAAAAACAAAAATAAAATCAATATAATTAAATACAAAATAAAATAAAACCAAATTAAATAATACAAAATATGTTTTAGTTTCTAGTTATTATAAAAAAAAATAAGCTACAATAAAATGAATGTGCATGATATAAAATGAATAAAATGATATATACTATTAGTATATAAAAAACAGTCAACAACAAAAAAAAAAATATAATAAAATAAAATTTGATGTAATAAAATAAAGATTTAATTAAAAAATAATAATTATAAAATACAGTAATATGTAATAAAACAAAATAAAATATAATAAAGCAATATAAGAAGAAACCGAATAAAATGAATGAAAAAATAAGATATAACAAGATAAAAAAGAATATATCATATAATAAAAAAAAGCCAGAATTTTCAAAATAAAATTAAATTTAATAAAATAAAATTCATATAAATAAAATTAATTAATTTTATTGCATTTGATTAACATAAATATAAAATACAATAGAATAAAAAAAGGTAAAATAAAATACAGTAAAATAAAATGAAATCAAATAAAATAAAATAATGAACATAAAATATTAAATAAAATAATACACTACAATAAAATCATATAGAATAAAATAAAATAAAAAAAATAAAATAAAAAAAAGTGAAATAATATGCAATATGTTAATATAAAACAAATTTTTACAAAATAATATATAATATAATATAATATAATGTAATAAAATAAAATAAAATAAAATAAAATAAAATAAAATAAAATAAAATAAAATAAAATAAAATAAAATAAAATAAAATAAAATAAAATAAAATAAAATAAAATAAAATAAAATAAAATAAAATAAAATAAAATAAAATAAAATAAAATAAAATAAAATAAAATAAAATAGGGCATAATACAATAAAAAACAAAATATAATAAAATAAAATAAAATTTAATAAATTAAAATGCAATAAAATAAATCACAATAAAATAATATATAATGAAATAAAATGAAAAAAAATATACAAAATTAAAATAAAATGTAATATCGTTAATAAAATAAAAAAATTAAATAAAGTTAAATAAAATATAACAAAACTGAGTAAGACAAAATAAAAAAAATTGACAAATAAAACTGATTTTAAGAAATATTAAAAATATGAAATATTTATTAATAATTAATATGAATGTAAGTAAATAATATAAAACTCAATACATATGTGTATATACAATATATATTGTATTCATATATATAGCACGTGTAAGATTGAACAATTGAAATATGTAAAGTTTAGCTTGAAAATAATGATTGAGTTCAAGTGGAAAAGAGTAAACTTATACCTTTATTTTTTGTCTGTACTCATCGACTATTGCATCAATATCTGTCGAAGTATCCGAATCTGAATTGTCAAACTTCTCTGGATATTCAAAATCCGATGGCTATAATTAAAGAAAATTTTATTGCGAAAAGTAAGTAATGTAATATATAGTAATGTACCGGTGGTTCACCATCAGATAATATAGTTGATTCTATATCTCTAGTTTCGCGTTGTGGGCATGGCGATGTTGGCTCACCCAACAGTAACCATTCCTTTTCAACTTCTTGTTTATTTTTCGTTTTCGATTTTGGCTTTCTTGGAACTGCAGTCTGCTTGGGTAGGCTTATGTTCCACAAGCTACGTTTCGGTTTATTGTTGACCATTGAACTGCTGCTCTTTACCATTGGCGCTGTTGATAAGCGACTATACGATAAAGATGAATCGGAATCTGTATTGATTTCATTAAATTAGAGAATATTTTTTAAAATAAATTTAATTGTATGTATTGTACTTTGTTGCATAAATTTTGGCCGAAACGGAGTATAAAGCAAGTAAAAGGCACGAAAGAATCCAGCACTTAAATGACCAGCAGCCAACATATAAGTCAGATTTTGTAAGGGACAAGCAAAAGCCAACATAGCACATAGACTGCCTGTGAATCAAATAAAAATAAATAAATAGAAATAAATAAAACAATTTTAAAACTAACCTGCCACAAATACAGCCAAGACAGGATTACCGCTGTCACTGCTCTCATAGCTAATCTGCTTCGATAATACTTTCCATTCGGACGTAGCGAAACGCACGATAATCCCATATAATTCCGGAAATAATTCCAGAAAAGCACCGCAACAAGTCAGCATGAGCAAACACGCAGCAGCGGGTACCAATTTGTGGAAATTGTTTTCATCCAATATTGTGAAAAGTGGGACTGCAATAAACTCAGGCACGATTCTGTGGAAAATGCAGAGGAGTGGGGGAGGTAGATATTTTCAAAATGAAATTTAAAATTAATTTATTTTCTTACTTGTAGTGTACAATTGTGGACAAGCAACCGGAAGCCAACATCAATGAAATGCAAGCAATAAATGTTAGTATGAGTCCAGTAAATCTCTGAAAACCCACTCGCTGCGTTGGGTACTCACTTGGGTAGGAGTAAGTCAATATTGCTGCCGCAGTAAGTACCTACAATTATATATGTTGTAATAAAATTTAAAATCAATCATTAAACTTTGTTTATTCTACAAAGTATCTGAACATCAATTAATGACATTTGCAGTTCAAGTGCACATCTTAAAGTCTTCAAATTAAATAAACATAAAAATAATTTGAGTAAAGGCATTGAATGTTTTTTGTGCAATATATTACTTTCTGACATTAAAGATGAAAAACGTTTAAATTTAAATTTTTCTCAACTTTTTCGAAAAATCAAATCAGTATCGGATGAATGGGGTGCTTGAGATTTGCTTCACATACTGAAATTGTAGCTGATTTGTCCGCATAATCAATTGCTTTAAAATATTTCAAAAATTCCATACCGGCGGAAAATAGAATGATCTATGTCACCCACCACCCCATACATCCATTTTTGAAGAAAATACGAAACTTGCTATAATAACTCGTAGTGGAGATATTAAGAGCGCCTTATATTTGTTTTTTATTTACGATTCATTGAAATCTTCTTTGACTCGTTTATATATAGCCACCTTTATATAAACCACCTTTTGTATTCATTCCGGAAAACGTACAGAATAAATCGTTTTTAACGATCTTAAAACTAAAATGCATTTCTGAAGCAATTAAATAAGTAGTGAAAACGTGTAGGGATGAAATAAGATCGTCAAAATCTACCCTAAAAAGTTAATGGCTTTTTTCAATGTGAAGAAATAAAATCTTAGTCCCACTAGATGTTATCACCGGACACTCTGTTATAAGTTAATAAGGCCATATGACCCATATATGATAAATAAAAATGTAATGACATTCGATTATTATTAGGTGGAATATATCTAAAGCGTTTCCAACATAGTAAGCATAGTTCGCAAAATTGACAAAATAATTTAATGAAAGATATATTACTTTAATGACTTTTTTGCACTGTATTGCATTTAAAGGGACTTTTTTTTAATTTAAGCTATACGAGTTAAGGATGTGGCATCTTCAAAAGATACTAATAGCCCGTGTTACCAGTATGTACGGTTCGAAACCAAGACTTACTCTTTGACTTGGTATTTGAGCTTACGTTCTAAACCTCATCCTAACACCATGCCTCCGGAACCAAATTTAAGCATCACTTCGGAGGGTGCTGATTCAGCGAGTTCTAACTCTCTCTGCTGTTCTTTGTATTTCTATGGTTTTTTTTTGCAAATACACAGACCAGGTTCCAATTTTCTGTTGATTTCAACATCAGGTGGATAATGTTATCAGGTGTGACCTGTCCTCTGGGTACTCCTGCCAAGGAGCTGCGATGCTTCACATATCTCGGACTGAAGTAAAGGGACTGTGTTGGTTTAAGCGTGTTTTGATCAAATGGAAGTGAACAATTATGATTACCTACCCTCAACACCTAATTAAAAAATTTTATAATTTCGAATTTGCATTGATTTTAATATAAAAATACACATAATTTGTTCTTTGTATAATTTATTTTTAGTTTGAGCAGAAAAAGTCTTATAAACAAATTTCCGTTACCCATGATTACTCAAGTTAAATAGCGAATTCTAGTATTTTGCACACGAATGGTTGCGTGCTAATAAGGAAAATCACATAAAAATCATAAACAAGCACCATAGCTCATTAACTTTAATTTATGAAATTTTTATCTGAGAACAAAAGTTAATCGATAATTGTGCTAGAAAAAAAAACAATGTCAATGCACGCTTTACAAGTTTAGTGACCTATAAAATCCACCCATCAAAAGCAAGAACTTAAAGCTTTAGTATTTTAAGTAGAAAATGAATCATTTTAAATTGGATTGAAATAAAACAAATCCAAATTAAATTTTAAGTCTTTAAATACTTAATCGGTACTTACACTTCTTAAGCCATTCGGTTGAAAGAAGCTATGGGTCCACTCCATGAAGTCACCATTCCACCAACCGACAGCACTTAGAACAGCATTCAAGCCCAACATGCCTAGTGACATAATAAGACTAAAAGCTTTTGAATGCTTTTGCATGTATAGAATTCGAAAAATATGGGCCAAAGGAAATATGCAAAAAAAAATATTAAAAATATTAAAAATATTAAAAATATTAAAAATATTTATTTAAATATTTGTTGTAAAAAAAAACAATAAAAAATTTCAACAAAATATTTTCATTCACCTCCAGACCCAGCATGAACATGCCAGTCACAATAAATACAACGGCTACACCCAAAACATCTGGCCATGGCTCGTTCGCTGGTGAGTTTCGCCCTAAAAGTATGCAAAAAATAAAATTGCTTAAGCGTTTTTCAAATTCTTTGGCGATGTGGGATGTGCATTATGCCATCTTATCTGTCTGAGGAAAAACTATTTCACTTACCCAGTATTAAAATACGTGCTAAACCACCAGTCATGGCATCCAAGCAGGTGCTAAGTGTACGTGCCAACGTGCCGCAGGCACATAAAATAGCTAGAACATCCATCCAACTGGCCAGGAAGAGGCATGTGAAGTCGAATTTATTGCTGGCGCGTATGTAAGGCATTTGCAAGGAACGCAAACTTGTTTTGCAACGTGCTGCATAAGTTCACGAAAAGATACATTTTAATAGAAGAAAAAAAAATTGAATGAATACGTATAACGACAACGGACGTGCAACTGATGAATTCGTAGTCTTTCAAAGATTAAAACAAATATTTACCTGCAATGCTGCCATAAATTGTGGCCAAAACTGTGGCGAAGAGAACACTTGGCGCTGACGCTTCATTGTAGATTAGCAAATAGACGAGCACTGACGAACCCAGCACAAGCCGGCCACCACTGCCATTGCAAAGTGAATCAAAAAGACTGAAATTTGTATAAAAGTAGATAAAATGTTAATTAAATAAATTAAAATTAATTAATTAAAATTAATTTAAATTAGTTCAAATAAATTGACGTCAATTTTTTTTTATTAAAGATTCTAGTTTTGCCCAAAATTGCTATCTATAAAGCGTTAAGGACTTTGATATTACGATTTTCGAGTTGATCTATTATTTCTTTTATCGTTTCTAGTGAAATTCAGTTAAAAATTCTTAAAACCATGCAATGTCTAGCAATTAGAAATTTTCCCCAAACTTTAACTTTGTAGCATTTCTATTTTATAACCCTTAACGAACTATTCGTTAAGTTCTATTGTTAAGACCGCAAATAGAATCTAAATAGTTTTTTTATAGACCTGTTTAGAGTCTGGATAAGTTGAAAAAATCTCATTTGTTGTTAGAGCAGCTTGAACATTTTCGAGCAATGAAAACCTCTTCTAGTTGTTCGAATAACTTTGTAAAATGCAAACATCTTCAAATATCTGCAACATTTTAAAACAAATGGACCATCTTCAAGCAGCTTCAACATCTTTCAACAACTTGAACAATTTCAACCAACTCATATATCTTAGAGTAACTCGAATATCTTTGAGTAGTTCTAACATTTTCGAGCAACTGATATATAATAGAGTAACTCGAATATCTTTGAGCAAGTCGACGATCTTCAATAAACTCGATCATTTTCAATTACCTCGAATACTTTGTAGCAGCTAGAGCATTTTCTAGCACCTTGAATATTTTTGAATAATTCTAACATTTTCGAGTAATTTGAATATCTTTGAAGAACTCGAAAATCTTTAATTAACTCTAAAATGTATGAGTAACATTCTTAAAGTTAAAATATCTTGCAAACAGTATGAAGTAGTTCGAGCAAAATCGAGCAGTTCGAACATTTTCGAACAACCTGGAAATTTTTGAGCATCTCTGGCATCTTCAATTAGCAAGAACACTTTCAAATATCTCGAATATTTGGTAGTAACTAGAGCCTCTTCGAACCGCTCCAACATCTTTTATGTTAACAACTTAAAAATTTTTGAATAACTCAAGCATTTTCGAGTATCTCAAAAATCTTTGTGCAACATGAACACCTTCAAGCAACTTGAAAATTTTTTAATAACTCAAATATTTTCGTGCAATTCGAATATTTTCAAGCTACTGGAAGATCTTTGAGTAATTAACACATTCTTGAGTAACTCGAACATCTTAGAGTGACGAAAGTCTCTTCTAGTAACTAAAACGTCTTTGAGCAATTCGTACATCTTCTAATAACTCGAACAATATGAAACAGCTCGAGCAGTTCGAATATCTTCGAACAACTTTAATATTTTTGAGGAACTCGAATATCATTAAGCAACACGCACATCTTCGGGCAACTGATATATCTTCAGCCATTTCGAACATCTTTTAGCAAGTTTAATATCTTTGTGCAATTTGAACGTCATTGACTACTTTCGAGTAACTCTTAGAGCTTCTTCGGACAATTCGGAGACCTAAGAATAGTTTAACATTATAAAGTAGCTCAAAAATCCTATAGCAAGTTGAACATCTTTTAGGCATAGGCATGTACATTTTCAAATATTTGATATCTAAAGGTTTCGATTCAAAGATCGAATTGAAGTATTATTTGTTATTTACATTGGTAGAATCTTATCGAAATTCTTGTATACGTATTATTTCTAAATTTCGTCTACAAATAATACTTTGTATGTATTAGTGAAAAAGTGAGTGCATGTGCAAAAATCTTGCTTATACAGTGTGGTTGGAGGCTTAAAGTGGGGTGCAGACTATCATACTGGTGTGTCATACGAGTTGCGCTCTCTCTTGCTCAAATTTCTTCTAGCGACCGAATTTGAACAGGTATGACACACAAGGGTAGGCAAAATTTTTGAAGAGTGCTTTTGCGGGTAGTGCTGTGAAAATTTGTGTGTTTAAAATAAAATTTTAAAATTGAAAAAATTGATAGTTAACGTATAGGTTGTGCTTTGCTTATAATTGATTATAATTTTGTATATTTTATATATGCCGCGTTTTTTTTTGCGATCTTTATATTCACAGCTTTGGACATCCCACAAACAGCGATTACTTTTATTAACATTCGATGAAAGCATCTAAAAATGCTTTATCTGCATCCATATTCATATTTTTTTTAGGTTTATTGGTCATTAAGCACAGTAGTTAAAATGAAAAGATCAGTAAAGGACCGTAGTTAATTTCATTCACTACCTGTGAAGTTTCTTAAGAAATTTTTCATAAATAGATCATACAAATAATGTATATATATATATACATAAGAATGTATATATCTTCATTGTTTTTGAAGAAATTTGATCATTTCCATATATTTGTTAGTTAAAGGTTATTAACATTTAAAATTCTTTTATTTTAATAACAAGTTTTAACAAAGAAAAGCATATTTAGAATACAAAGTATTATATCTTAAATTTGGGTTATTAATTAATTGTTATTACGACCAATTTTCAATATGTTTTTTTATTACTGGGCTTAGATCATAAATTTAACGATGTTTATATTTAGATGTTTTTTTAAAAAAAATTTTACTTATAATCATCGTTTATAAATTAAAATAAAATAAAATAAAATATTTAATAAATTAAACAAAATATTTAATATATTACATAAAATATTTAATTGTATTTTAATTTTTTATAAGAATTTTATGTAAAAATTTATATTTTTTTTAACTAAGATACAATTAAATATTTAACACAAATTTATAAGTGTAATTTTAATAATAATAAATATAATAATAATAAATACATTAATAATAAAATAATAAAAAACATATTAAATTTATATTATAATTCTACATATTCCACCTGCTTACAATAAATTTGCAAGGCAAAAATGCTCTTGTATGACGTATGAATCGTTAGGGGTGACAGACTGTCATACACAACGCGTATGCGAGAGCTGTTCACCAAAATTTTGGTGAGCACGCCAACACGTTGGTAAAGGTGGCAGACTATCATACCTGTGTGTCATACGACGTTTTTCTCTCTCGTATGACATACCAGTATGATAGTCTGCACCCCACTTAAGGCTGATTTAGCTATACCGTAAACAATAAGGTCATCCCTTCTACTTTTTAAAAGATCATGCATTCGATTAACAGTGTCATAGTACAAATGAAGGGAACGGTAAGAAATAATTAAATTTTAATTTTCGATGTAAATATGAGAGATCATTTTAGGCCAAATGTGCTACAAAATTAGACCTTTTTATATGTAGGTTATTTTATGTTTGGATTGAATATTGTTATTTTTTTTTTTTTACATTGTTTTGCGTTGTAGGTGTAATGGCACAACTAATCACTTTCTGTTCACTTTAGCTCGCACCTCTTCTGCGTTGTCTACATTTATGCAAATATATATAAATTTATACTCTTAATAAAGAATATATATATTATTATTTTATTCTTTTTCAAAGATTTAGTTGAAATCTTCGTCCGTTCAATCAAGAAATTCTGGCTATCGCTTGTCATTCTCACATTTTAAGAGAGAAAGGTTAGTTTTAGTACAAGCCAGATTAATATATATATCCCTTATATATGTCTATAATATATAAATAATGTAACACACAAGTTATTATCTCAACTAACTGTTGTTTCTTTAATAAAAATTATCATATTTTTAGTACTAATGATTTCATTTGGGTTACTACATACGCTTTTCATTAAGGTTACAAAATTTCCTGAAACTTTACTAATGTGTAAATATTTCACTTAAAGAAATGTGGTTTGAATGCTGCAGTGGCATTCATAGCCGAGGCTATGTTTTCCATTCTTTCTATGAGTCACTCCAAGCAATATGTGCGAAAGTTTTTGCTAAAACAAACAACAGAGTCCTTACACACGCAAGGACTTAGACATTTAAGATAATATCTGCCGACTATTCGTATATGTAAAGTCAAACTTTTTGTTTCAAAGCTTGACGCCATTTGTTTACATTTAAATTAATTTTTTGCCACATTATTTTTGCACAAGGATGAGTATCCTGAATTAGCTAGCTTTTACGAAGTTAAAGACACGTTTGCATAATTTTCTGTATTTATTTAGTGATTTTTCCTTCCATTAAATTTGTGTATTTTAAATACAAAAAGTTAAATACTACTGTTAGGCAGTGTACATCTCATGTATCTTGAATGATACTTAAGTGGGCGTTAAGTGAATTTTTTTCTTCCGTTGAATAATTGTTCACTAAAGCACAGGACTAGCAAAACGACGATAAATCGCTAATTGAGGTACATGGGAGATATATAATGGCCTGCCACTACAACCAAGGCACAGGACACTTTATTTAATTAACGCTTTCAACGTTGTACTAATTGAGGATTTGCGTAGGTTTTGCTTAGTTTTATTAATTTTCTGTTAAGATTTTGCAAGCAATTTTCAGTCAATTTAGTAAATCTTATGGTATATGTATTTGAAATAGCAAAATAGAGCAAATGAACACATTAAAGCTACAATATTATCTGACAAATGACAACTAACCTCGGTAAATGACAAGTGGGTCGCGAACCACTCAATATTTTATAACTATATTAATATTAAAGTTCATCTAATCTATTTCATACGAGCCTTTATATATAGTAGTCATTTCATTAGACCTACTAAGAAACTCTGAAATCTAAATGCAAGATTTTGCATACATAAGTAGCGTTTAAGTTGATATATTCATATAATAATATAGTAAAATTAATATGAACATGTATTGAGATTAATAGTGAATTGGCAAAATTATTTGAAGCAAATACATGAACCATTTTTACTAAAACAACTCCAAGCTACTATAGATCAAAGTAAAGAACATAGAAGTTGCAGTGTTTGTTCCATAAGCTTTGTAGTATTTGTTCCATAATCTTTGTAGTATTTATTCCATAATCTTGGGATAACAGATATCTTTAATGCATATCCATAATTTTTACGTATTTTTCTGAAGCCCTTAATTCGCTAAAAACTTGTTCGACCTGATCTTATTAAATAAAACTGTTTGATTTTGTGTCTTTAAGAAAACACATTATTTGATAACTCGTGCTTTCAAATTAAAACATTATTTATTAATTGATAAAAGATGATTAAAGTTCTGAAAGTTCTGAATGATTAAAATGAAAAATCAAACTCTGGGCAACCATTACAGCGTAAATTTTCTAAGTAGGATCAAAGTTTCAAACTTAAAAGCGGGTAACCATAGATTCCGAACGTGGTAACAAGTAAAGCACGATTCCGCTAAACAATTAAAAACATGAAGACAAATAAAAATATATAGCAATTCTTTTTGTATTTTTTTTTTCAGTCCTTTTCCATATTATAATAGCTCCAGTATATATATCTCCAATGTTGATTCTACAAGTATTTAAGCTGATCAGCTGATTATTATCTTTTACTATCTTTAATACCATTTAATACCACACCCAGTATTTAAAAAAACCTTGAAAAAAAACACGCTTTAAAATGAAAATTATTTGACAATACTGAAGACTTCGTTATAGTTCTAGGTGTTAAAGTATGGAACTACTTCAAACACCTAACAACTTCGTTTTGTTAAAATATGAAAAAATTATCTTAAAAAGTTCTTAACTAAAAGTTTGTATTATATTATATTATATTATTATATATATTATATATATTATTATATATATTAGGTGGTAATGTAATATTTATTACATGGATATATATAAAATATTTTGAAGCTATACAAAAAAACAAAGTGTTCTATTTAAGATATAACGAAGAGCTAGAACAACTAGTTGAACATGATACAATTAGCAAGTTCATTAAAAAACTCGGTGTTAAAGATGGCTCGGTCACGTTATAAGAATGCCAGAAACAATAGTCTAATACAACATATTCGATAAAGAAATAAGAAGCAATAGATAAAGATGAAAGTCAAAAAAACGATGGATGACCAGTGTCCAGAATGATCAAGAGGAGATTAAAATAAGAAACAGAAAAGAAAAATGCTATTGTATATATATACTTACACTACCTATATAATATACTCCTACTACCTATCTACTTATTACATTGGGAATAATGGAGAGCAGCAGTCACATTTCCCGCTGGTTAGCTATGTTTGTAGCTATATATATATATATAGATATATATATATATATTTATGTATATATATTTATAATATACTCCTACTATCCATTACATTTGGAATAATGGGGAGCAGCAGTCATATTTCCCGCTGGTTAGCTATGTTTGTAGCTATATATATATATATAGATATATATATATATATTTATGTATATGTATATATTTATAATATACTCCTACTATCCATTACATTTGGAATAATGGGGAGCAGCAGTCATATTTCCCGCTGGGTAGCTATATGTATACTCATTATGGAGGCCACATATGTTCACCGACGTTTGATAGCGTACGAGTGTTTGCTTTTCACTTTACGTAATGTATCTTTGACATTGTGCGGGTGTTCATAGTTTACGTTAAGTTTTTTTCATTACTGCTTCAATCAAAAAGTCATTTAGTGTGGGAAATTATAAAGCGAAGGCATTTTACACATTCTGAACAGATACTATGCATAGCGAACATTTTCTATTTCAATGCTTCACGTCATTTGTTTGTATTTAACTTAATATTTTGTCACATTATCCTTAAACAAGGATATGCACTCTGCATTAGCCGTTAGGAAGTCAAAGCTGCCTTTTGTATTTGCTAAGTGATTTTCCTTTCCCTTTAATTTATACATTTTAGTGCAAAAAGTACTCGCAAATGTTATTGTCAGGTTGGGTACATCTCATGTATCTTCAACGACACTTAAGTGGGTGTTAAGTGAATTATTTTTCCGTAGGATAATTGTTCACTAGGGCACGGGACACTTTATTTAATTAACGCTTTCAACGTTGCACTAATTGAGGATTTACGTAGGTTTTGCTTTTTACGATTTTTTTTTTTGTATAATTTATGTAAGGATTTATTAGTGTTTTCTAGCTACTGCAGTAAATCTTTTTATGTACTTTGAAATGGCAAATGTTAGCAGATTGAGAGGTTGAAAGATTTGCATATGATATATAGACTACTGTTAGCTTAGTAATGTTACGTTATCCAGGTTTGAAAAATTTTTTTATTTTATTTTATTTTTACATTAAATTATTTAATCGAATTTTTCCATTATGTTAGAAGCTCACAATAATTTATCGAACGTTAAAGCTAGTACATTTTATTTTTTTCCTAGTACCAAGTAATAAAAAATTAAACATTATCCTTAATTAATTAAAGCGATTTAAGTAGTTTCTAAATATATTTTTGGTAGAAAATTTTAAATACTCATAATATTAGTGAATAATATTTTTATATAGAAAAAAAAACATTGATAATATTAATATTAACAAGTAGTTAGAGAGGATTATTTCTAATTAAATTTATTAACTTAAATTGCTTTCTGTTTAATATCCTGGAATAGTGTTCGACTAAAAGTTTTTAGCGGAGGTTTTAGGATTTTAATTTACCTCTTGATCATATTGACCCTTAGGTCCGTGTAACTATTAACATTTTTTAGATACCAGCGAGATATCCATAGATACTTCTTACTAATTTTGATTGCAATTTCTGGACTCTGTATAGGTCCACAAAAGTTTGGTTATCTTTAAGTAATAGTTTCTCGAAAATATTTGAAAATATTTATAAAAGACTTATGTTATGAGCCCATATATGAAGACTACTGATATATTTTTAACTGGTCAACACCATTAATGGCACAACGATTCTAGTTGAATCTTAGCCACCTTTATCTTTTCGCTTATCTAATATCGGAATTATAATAACTTATGAAAGTTTCCATGAGCTTTATAAATGTAACTACAAGTTAAGGTGGTTCTTTAATAATTGCACCGGTAATTTTAATTACTTAACTACTAACTACTTACTTAAGTCAAATTCTATACAAATATGGTAAAACTATTTAAGCCAGAATAGTGTATCACCCAATTTGAAGCGAAAATTCTATTAGGCTGTATATCAGACGCTTTGCACATGGTGGGTGGGTACAGTGTTTATCGATTTAGTTGGTGTAAAAAATATTTAGGCTTGCTCTTATAACGCTTTAATATGAGCACTTATCGGAAATCAACACAGATCATAACAGCTTATAATCTCTTATCTACAGTTGAGGTATAGAAATCTATAAGATCTTGTTCTTATATAATAAGCATTGATTGTCAAATTTTCTACCAAAATAAATATTCCCAAAATAATATATTTTGGACAAAATAATCACAACAAAACTTGTAGAAATGATACTGCAAATGCGGAATACGAATTTCTACTAAATTAATAAATTAATAAATTTCTACTTAATTAAAGCAAAGAAAAGATAATGAAAATGGAGAAAAAATTAGAATTTTATAAATTTTTATGAAAGATTCAAAAAAAAAAAAACATTAAATATTACTTTGTATCTTTATCTTTCTTTTGTCATTGACTTTATTTTCCGAGTTTTTGAGGTATTTAAGGTATTTCTTCACATGGCGTATGAGTGTCATTACTACGAACTCACCAATAAAAACTTTTATAGAAGAAAAAAAATCTGTTCTTAGTTTCAATTGTTAATCGTTTTAATTGATTTTATTAATTTTAATTAAAATATTACTATAGAAATTACTATATTAGTTATATTAGTTTAAAGTATTTGAATTTCTTATGTATTTTAGGTGGTTACTATATATATTAACCTAATAGAAATTTGTTTTGTGTACTGTTTTTCAAATATTTTTTAATTTCTAAATCAAGCTATTTAAGTTGTATATATAATTATAAAAAAAAAGACGTAATGTCTTATCTCATTTCAGACCAAAAAAAATTTATCTGTTTACTGTCTCTGACATCATGAAAATATTTTTTTTAGTAACAGAATATTTGTTTTTAAATTAGATTGTCATTTAAAATAAAAAAAAAACGTAAGTAAAAATGCAGCATTTTTTTTGTTGAATATCATTTTGAAATTAATTTAAATTAAAAAAAAAATTAATAACAATTATATTGATATTAGAATAAAAGTTTAAGAAAATTTACATAGTTTTTCTCTTTGAAAAATATTGTATTTAAGCAATTATTTATTTATTTATTTTAATTTAAATCCAATTTAGTTTTTACTATATATGTACTAGTACATATGTTTTATTACATATAAAAAATAAAATCAGTATTGTATATAATTAAATAATCTACATAGTTTATCATATTTTAAGCAAATAATAACAATGGAGAAGACAATTACTAGAGAACGAGTGACATGGAAGAAACTATGCACATTTTTCCATACTTATATATAAACACTATGAGGTATAACTCCTATTACACTATATAATATCATATATGTATACTACACATAGTGTATATATATGTGTAGTATAGTTTTTGTTTAGAGTAATATAAGTTGACATAGACTTAAATATTTTATAAAGACATGATTTATTGATAATGATTGATATATATCGTCCATATATTATAATGATGATTATGATTTTAACTATTATTATGATAATGATAATACTTATTGTTATTAAAAAATTCTAATTGAATTCTATTTTCATTTCTATTACAATTAAACCTACTTAGTAGATTCTTAATAAAAGTAGGTCTCAAATGAGTTGCTCAAATGTTATAAGAAAATATATTTTGCTGTTTAAGCAACATTTTTGGCATCACTAATAATTTTTAATTTAATTAATTTATTATACTTACAAAATAAGAAAAAACAAATTTTCGAATTAATACGATCCCATTTATTTACCAAAATATTTTGGAATATTAGCGATCGAGTGCGATAATTAAAATCCAAAAAAAAGTAACTGGTTTATTTTTTCGAAGCTTTAATATATATTACACATATATATTAATATCATAAATCATTTACATCAAGACATCAATTTTATCACATTGAATCTGAATTATGATAAAAAATTTACACGAAAAAGGAAAAATTAAAAATGAGAGAATATTGCAATCGGCTACATATTTGGAAAACACCCACTTGAACAAGTTCTTATGATGTATATATGGTTGGATGAATCGTATGCATCGTTATGTGTAATTAAATCATTTCTAAAAAGATTAAGATAATTTACCAAATACTAAATTACTGATGCCATATCATTGTAAGTTATACAAACTAATAACTGAGATTCTTATAACTTGGTTAAATTTGTTTTATATATACTTAGATCCAAAATTTATAGGTTCAAGGTTTTTACGAGTTAGTCTATGGAAAAAAGACATTAACATACTAGTAATAATTCTGTTTTTGAAGATTTTCTGTATAAGCTATTATTTGGTAAATTCACATCCATTAGTTATATATATAACGAAATACTATTTTCTATTAAACAATGTGTTATTAAAAGGATACTAAGGACCATGTCAGTGAAATATACAAACTAAATTTTTAACCTTTATACAAGACTTTTTATTCATACAGTTATTATTAGCAGTTAACTGTTGCGGTTGGTTGCAGTCCATCCGATCAGCACATATCGGTCAATTTCCTAAAAAACTAAAAAGATAATAATTACATTTATTACCTTGAAATTAAGGATATTAATAGATCTTCATCCTTTCAGATGAACACACCGACAAACTGTTGTAAAAGTGCTTCCTAAAAAACTTTTTGGTTCTGGAAGTTAATTCTATGCAAACTATCGAAACTATCATGTACAGAATCTCTAAAGAAAACGTTTTTTTTAAAACTATACTTTAAAAAAGTAAACAAGTTAACAGCAGTAAGTTATAGAGCCAGCGTCTCCAGTATTTTCACTTTGTCCAATATATTGAGCTTTCTTGAGACTTGCAGCATACTTTTTAATACATTTATATATATCATGGAGCCTTGATATTTTTTCTTCAGATTAAATATTTTTTGTTTGGTCAATTTAATTTTATATTGCTGATACTTTCCATTTTATTAAAGATTTTAAGTGATTAATTTCAACCGTCAGCAGTTATTACTTTACTTACGTTTTTCTATAACCTTATATTTCTAGTGAAAAACAATGGTTCTTAATTACTTAGCGTTTGGAAGTCATTTATATATATATATCTAGTCATTTAACTCTTAGTTGAAGCATAGAGCGATAAGTCTCTTTCCTATCAAGTTTTGGGAAACATTAACTTAGATGTCAAACAAGTGCGTACGTTTGAATATGATAAATTGGTCTTCTGTATAACACTGTTCTCGATAATATAACTAAAAACTTTGGATATAATAACTATGATCATTCCCAATCGTTTTTGTAGATGGATCATTCTTTTATAAGCTGAACCATTAAGTGCATTTGTTTTTAAATAAAAACATCCATATTTCGGGAAAAAAATATAAAGTTTAAAAATTGGATATTCGAATTTATTGGGTTTTGAAAATTTAATTTTAGATCAATTTATAAATCGTCATATCTAAGACTCTGGAAATAATATAGACCTAAACTTTTTTGCATTGTAACTAATATATTGAATTTGTATAATATAAATAAATAAAATTGTTTATATTTGGTTACTAATATCATGTTGTGTACGTGTTGTGAATTTGCTTTTTTGGAACAATTTTTAACTGGCCATATCTATAGCTCTGTAAATGATAGAGACCTGAAATTTTTTGCATTGTGAAGATAATAAAGATAATTTTCTTGTAAAAAGTAGAAACATTAATATTTTTTTTATTAAGTTATGAAAAATATTTGTGAAATATATATCGAACATTTTTATTTTTTATTTTTGTTATTAAATTCTTACTAAATTTTATAAAAAATCTTGAGATTTTGCTGGTGACATTATTTTTTAATAAGTTAAAGTTAAAGTTTTTTTAAAATTTTTTTTTGCTGATCTCTCCATTTTCTCCTAAAATGTATACTTAGTTTAATGCAATTTTCATAAAAATATTCTGTTTTTATTATTGATTCCAATTTTTCGCTAAATTTATTTATAAAGTTTTAGAATGATATTAGACTAAGAAGCATTTTAAAAAAATAATTTAAGCCGTGTGCGACTTCAAGTAAATTGAGGTGAAGTCAAATGATATTTCCTAAGGTTTTCTTGCACTCCATTTATGTAAATATTTATTTATTTATTTATTGCACTTATTTATTATTTTGGGTTATTAATTTTACTTATTTATTTATTAAATATCTTATAAATTTTTCACATTGGTAACACCTAATTTACCTAATTTTTATCTAATTGACCCTACTCGATTTTCTGGTAAATACCAACATTCGTTGTCATACCGATATAATTTAATATTTATCTCAATTTACCATCAAATTATTCGAACTCGCACACGACCTTAATATGCATTTCTTACTAAAATTACTAAAAATACTAAAATACTAAAAAAAAATTTATCACCAAATATATTAATTATTTCTTATTTCTAATTATAATTATTTTTAATTAAGCAATCATTTAGTTCTACTTAAAGTAAATTTTTTTTAGAACTATATTATTTGTAAATTTTTTTGAATAAATTAATAAATAATTTAACATATGTTCAGGTGGAAGAATATTAATAATAAACAAATAACCTTATAACAATAATAATAATTTAAAAAATTAGTGACAAATTAGTTAAAAAACTTTAATTTTAATTTTCATTAAAAAAAATATATATAAACTTATTTTAACTTAAAAAAACATTTTTCCCTGCCTTATTTTTCAACGAATCGTGGTTACAAAGTAAAAACGTAATGAAAAAATAAAGTCAAGAAAAAATTATTAAAAGGAAATTAAGTGGATATACTGTCATTTGAGATAAACAAATGTCACTGAAGAGCATCGCAATGTGCCCCTGAAAAATAAATGAATATTCGAAGTACACGTAAAGCAACCAAAAGTTCATACAAACCCTAAGGCATTTAACAAAAAAAAAAAAGAAATTTTTTTCTATTTCCTTTGCCAAATTTATAATTAAAAAACAAAAATCAAAGGAAATAAAAGACAAAGGAAAATTGCAGCAAATTTAAAATTAAAACAAAAGATGCACTCGAACTTGGTTGGCATGTAAAGGCAAATTATGCATTGAGCAAATACCAAAAAACAAAAACCAAAACAACAACAAAACATTAACAATAGCAAAAACAGATTAAACGGACAGACAGACAGACACATATAGCTCGTTATATTTTTGTGTACTTATGTGTGTGTGTGTTAGTAGTTTGGCAGAAAATTTGCCGCTGACGTGGTTTCACTAAAAATTATGATTGACGGTTGGGAGTGCAGTGGAGCAGGTTGCAGTAAAGCAGAACCAAAACGAATGTTCAATTATGAAATGCTTGTCTTTCGGTATAGGCAGATAGGCAACAATAGCAGCACTAACAACAACAATAACAACAATATTAGTAAGCATATAACAAATACAATAAAATCAAAAATCAATTTATTGATTTAATGAAATAAATGGAAATGAGAAAACCCAACAAAAACAAATTAACGAGACCCTTAAAATGAAGTATTTCATTGAATTGGTGAATGCATGTCTTGCTAAGCGTTTGGGAGAATGGGGAGAATTTGTGATAGTGTTTACGACTGTCATAGAGCAATGCCGGTAGGAATTACTTGTGGTTATAAATTCCGAATTTTTTTTTTTTCTAAAGGGGAAGGAGTTGAGTTTAGGGAAAATGTTTGTGGAAATGTCCATTTTTGTTTAATGTTGTTTGCATGCTGAGCTCTAATATAAACACGGGGGCAATTTAAGTTATAGTACCCAAGTATCAAGTAATTTAAGCTAAAATTATTGGTTATTAAAGAAATGGTAAAAAAACAAAAAATACCTTCGAGAGCACGCCAGCAACTATAGAATAATGTTGAGGGTTATGTATGAAGAGGGTAATCGAATTGAATTCTCTTTATGTAGAATATATATTTTAAAATGTCTATTGCAAAAGGTTATTCATTTTCTAGTTCTAGTGTGGTAGCACTGTTTCAGTGATTTATTTAGAAACAAAACTCCTTGCCAGGGCTTTATATGTTTACTATAAAAGTTACCATTAAAGAACGAAATTAGTTTAACAACCGCTGAACGTGTTTATATTGTTAAAACTTACTATAGAAATTGTTATGTTGAAGTAGATATATTTCATATCACTTCCTTTTCAATAATAAAGCTTATTTTTAGCTTGATGGATATACCATCGCTTTGATAAAAATCCACAAGTAACTAATAAAAGATCATTATAGTCACAAAAAGTCAGTGCATGGTGTGAGAAATTTTTTTCAATAATGAAGCTTATTTTTCGCTTGATGGATATATCATTGCTTCGATAATAATCCACAAGTAACTAATGAAAGATTATTATAGTCACAAAAAGTCAGTTCATGGTGTGAGATGCGGTTTGTTAGTCTAGAGATATTTTAAGTCCATACATTATTCAAAATAATTCAAACACAAACTATCAATTGTGGTCGTTATATGGCAGTCACTTTCGAGAATTGCAATTGAAGATATTGATGTGGAAGATATAATTACAAGGTATAAGTTGCTACACATTACACTACATTCAGAGAATTACTTAGTTTCTTAAACGCTTGGAATCAATAAAAAACTAGTAAATCCAAAAATAATTGTTACTTATTAATATATAACAAATGCTTAATCGTACAGAAGGAAACATAAAACTGAAAGGAGTATTAATATTCGTTTAAGGTTCATTGTTCGAAAATGTGTTCTTAATTTCTGTTTTAAGTTCTCTAAGTTCTTTTCATAAAATTTTTTGGAAATGTATACTATGTTTTGAAGATATGAATTGATCAGAAAGAGCAAGCGATTTATAACCATTAAATTCTTTTCTCAAATCAGGCAAAAGACCGTGTTAATGTAAACAATCTTCAAACTCACAAGCTATAGCCGAGCTATCGTCAGGTCTGTGCGGACAAGTCATCGAAGTCAACTCAGCAGAAACTAGTACTGTTAGATATTTATAAAATAATATTATTTCCTTTTTTATGTTAAGGTCTAAACAATATACAATAATAAAAACTTGGTCAAAATCTGAATCACTAGTTTATTTTATATGCATTTACCACAATATAGTTGACCTTCTAATAGAGCTTCCTTTAATACAACCTCAACTTTCAATTGTACTGTATTTTTAATTTTTTTCGTTGAACAAAAAAAATAATTTTTGAAAATAAATACATGATTTTAATTTATTATGAATTTTCGGAAAGGTTGTCTTAAGCACAAATTACAGCTCTTTGTAGATCGATAAAGAAGTTGTATAAAGGGAAAAGTCTTAATTCATTCATGAATATGCACTGTCTAACAGCATTTTGATGACTTCTTGATGATTTATCGCGAAATCAAACAAATATTACCTCGATAAAGACAGTAGTGGTTAATTTAAACCTTTATTGTGTTTAAGGGCTGTAAAAATATCCACATTAGCCGTACTGTTTAAATATAGGTCTTACATCGTATAACCCAATATAAAACATTGATTTTTATTTTTTATTAAAAAAAATACATAAAAAAGGAAAACCAAATAAAACTGCAATTTACAATCTCTATCTACGCATAAATTAGTTTTAGTGGTTTCACGTAGCACATTAATACATTAATTTAGCATTCTAATATATTTGAATTTTATAGTCTATATATATATCGAGAATGTATTAGCTCTGTTGTTTTAATATATTGTTCTGCTAATAATAATCTATAATGGAGCGGTGTAGTTATATCCTATCAGAGAATGGACTCCGCAGTTATGTTGAGAGTGAAAAAATTGCTCTATATACTCTATAAATTATTTTGTATTAAATTATGTGTTAAATATGAACGTTAAGCATCGGTGGTCGTATTGTCTTGTCAGAATAAATGTGAATATCTGCGTTTAAAAAGTATCCGGAAGTTTCTCTGAAAAAGTGAGCTGTCAAACATTTCAATGGAAGAGGGTTCACAAAGCATATATCAATAAAAAATTGGTAAAAGGCAATATTGCGAATTCAATGTTAATCTTATTACAGTTTTCATAGTTACAAATGTTTAAACTTCTCAATAAATGGTATTTTGAAAAAACTAAAGTAACAATTTCTTTTCTATTTTTCGATCGTCAAAGAATTAGAGTTTATACTAAAGATATCCATTTCAGAATTTCAATATAAATTGAAAAATTTATTTAATATGCTTCTACTGGTTCCATGAAATGTAAATTCAATAAAAAACTAAAATGCGATATTCTTAGAAATCTTATTATTTACAGGATTATAATAATATAGGATTAACTTGTTGTGGTAAATAAACTTGTGATTTAAATTTTGATCTAAATTTTTTGTAGGACATTGTTTAGATCTTATAATAAGAAGTGATTTAAGACATTTTTCTATGGACATCTTATAGTGCTAGTTTCTTTTGAGTTAACTTTCAATACGTTGTCTGCATATACCTGCGGATAGTTCAGGTATAGCTTTAGAGCTTGTTTACATAGAGATTGTTTACATAAACACAGTCTTTTGCATAGTCTAACAATAATATTCAATGGTGACAAATTGATTGCTGTTTACGACCAATTAATATCTATGAAACCAATGAAACATAATCTAAACAATTTTGGCCAAAACAAAATTTAGAAAATTTTTTTGTTGGAGAAAAACGAAGAAGCCCACCAAATCACGTATGGCTTGGTCGCCTCTTTAACGCCTCTTTATCCTCTTTGATATTTAACACTACTAGCAAAAAAATATATAACAATTCTTTAACTCTGCAGAACTAGAGAAGAGCTTTCCTCTACAACTCCGCTATTTTGTGAACATATTTATTTAACATCTAAGCCTATGTGGTCGATACTTTATAGGAAAAAATCAAGACATCTACTCAGTTTTACAAGAGGAACAAAAAAAGTGTTTAATTTGATCCAAGATTATCTTGGTTAATACCTGAGAATTCCATCTTGTTAGTGTGGTTATAAGTTCTAGAGAAATAAAGAAAGTAAAAATGTTGTGATACCTTTGAGGTAAACATAACTTTCACTCTCACCCGTGGGTGTCGAGATCTAAGATTAAAGATATCCTGCGCTTTATTAAAGTTCCGTCTTAGCTGCTATAATGAATCAGTAAGTAATTCACCAGTAAGTGATTTACCTAAGTGAATTGATCAACTAGATCGACTTCCATTTTACCCAAATCCAACCTATCTTTTCATAATATTTGTTGTTTCCGTTTAACCGAATATCATTTTTTCAAATTTTTTTCATTAAATAGCTATTAAATAATTTAATTTCGCATCGTTATATTATTACTAAAACAATATATCACTGTAACATTTTCGGTCAAACCCATATATACCTTACAGTTGCCATTGGTTGCCGTGGCATTGAATTTTTGGGTAATGCACAAAAATTTTACAGTTCTTCTCTAGAGCAGATATGGCACGTTTCCAATTATGGATTTACACCAACAAATAATATTATAAACACATTAAAATTATTTATTGAACTTGGAAAGTTTGATTCGAAATTTATTTATCATATTGTTTTTATTTAAATATTTAATATTTTATAATTCAAATGATTATAGTAAATCCAATATAACACAATTATATTATTTTAATTAAACTTCAGTTTAATATTTTGTTTTAAAAAAATAGTTTATGAGATGACTAAAGTTTTATTTATTTATTTGAATTATTTTTTTGCAAATTTTATTAAATTAAACATTTCAATATACAAGTAAATATATATACATATATATTTAAAAAAAAAGTTTTTTGTTTTTAATTTTTGTTTGAAGTTTTTTTTTATTTTTTTGTATTAATTGCTGTTCTTTCAATAACAACAATTAAGCTTTATAATTAATATTATTATTTTTAATTTCTTTAAAATTATATTTTTACATTTTTTTTTTAAATTCCTTAAGAACTTTAAACCCGTCACTGAGTTTTGCCTGCAACCTTCCAAATTTGGTATTTTTATTACTTATTTGTATATTATGTTAATTTATAACTTTTTTAATATATTTTTTATATTTTTTTATACCAAAATCGTGCATCGTTTTATGGCTAATAAATGCCTTTTGATTTCAGTGGTTCTCTGTGTGAAATTTTATTCAATTCTACACAGTATTTTTTTTTTTTTGTTTATTATTTTTGTGTTTATATTATTCATGCCTCCAAGCGACGTTTTGTCTGCCACCCTAAGCATTATTTTTAATGCAGTCAACCATGTGGTATGATAAACAACAAAAACAATAATAACAACGGCATTAGCGCGCTTTGCGGTGCCACAACACAAACACCATCCACTTGCAATTGCTCAACATTACTAAACAAATTGAAGCAGCTTTCATTTCACCTGTTTGAACTTTTTTTGTGCTTTTGTGCTTTTGTGTTGATGACACTATCATAAAACTGACAATAGTGAAAGCTTCTTTAACGCAGAAGAACAGCTGTCTTCACTGTTGAATCATGCGCAGTTAAAAATATTTGTTTTTCTTTTTTTTTTTTCTCACATAGCGTAGTAGTTGAATTTTGTTGTTGTTACTTTTTCACTGCTTGTTGTTGCTGTAAAAAGCTTAAAGCGGCAAAAGTCTTTACGTTCTTATTTATTTTTGCAAATCAAAAAAACAGTAAATAAAGTGGCAACGCTATTTGTCAATTTGCGTTGAAAATATCTTCTTCTTTGTTTATGATGACACTCAATTTTAATTTAAGTATTTTCACAACAACAACAACAACAACAACAACAACAGCAACAGCAGCAGAAGCAGCAACAGAAGCACCAATAGGACTAGTGAGCAATAGAAGTGATAAAGCAGTGCGTTTTCTTTTTTTTATAGAAGTCTCAGCAGTAAAATGCGAATATTTGCGAAGCTCTAAAAGTGCAACAATGAAAATTTATGAATTATTAATGAAAAATTTATTTTGCATTTGTTTGTGCGCTTAACGTATGAAGAAGCCCTTTTTGTGTAAAAGCATCAGTAGGAATAATTTATTGCATATTTACTTTTGATGTTTAAATTGGACATATGTCACTTAGAATAAATTAATAATAAAAGAAATGAAATTAAATGAAAATTATTATTGAAATATTTAAAAGTAACAACTGCAGGTTTCTAGGCAGTGTTGCCAGATTACCTGTTGCAGCAGACATATAATTTTTTTTATGTGTATTTACTAACAATCCTTTTATTATCTACTCCAAAAATTATTGCTACATTGCTATAAGCTATATGGTATAGAGTGGTAATAGACGTACTTGCAACATACTTGCAACGGAATGTTCAAAAGGTCAGGTTCCTAAGCGGTGTTGCCATATTGTATGCTTCAGCAGCTAAATTAAATTTTTACATATTAACTTGATTTTTAACGCCCGTTTTGACGAAAGAAGATATAGCATGGTAATAGACGAGTTAACATACTTGCAAAGGAAAGTTGACAAGGTCAGGATCCTAAGCGGTGTTGCCATATTTTATGCTTCAGTGGTTAAATTATATTTTTACATATCAACTTTTTAGGATTATGACATAGTGTGGTTAACATACTTGCAGAGGAAAATTGAGTACATCAGGTTCCTAAGCGGTGTTGCCATATTTTATTCTTCAGTAGTTAAATTATATTTTCATATATTAACGCCCGTTTTGACGAAAGAAACTAGATTCTTAATATTAAACTGTTGTTTTCAATGCTAATTTTTTCTTGCAGAGAGTGCCAAGTCTTTATGACAAAAAGAAACTGTTTAAAAGTTAGATGGATTCGAATAGCACAGAAAATTCAGGAACAAAAATTTATTAATTTTATTAAAATTTGGCTGACTATAAAACGTTATTTCGAGTATTGCGAAGTACTCTTCATCAGTGGTCTTAGAAAATAATTGAATTTCTTAATGCGTATATAAAGTCCGTTTCTAATTTGACAGGCACGATTTTTAAGCTTAGCACTTGCAGTCCAAATTATATACGGACTATAAACTAATTAAGAAATTCATTCCGTTCTTATATTTTATTGTTGTAACTTTAATTAAATATTTAGCTGACCATATTTAGCTGACCATATTTAGCTGACCATTTACGTACTTACATATACATATATATTTACATATATATATACGTATTTACATACGTATTTACATATTACCCTTTTCAAAAGAGGCTCAACTCGAAATTCATCAACTTTCCAAAAACGCGATAAATGTTTTGCAGTGTAGTATCACTCCTAACAACAAGAGAGATATAACTTTTCGACGATTTGCAATAATAAAAACAAAGTGGAATCTTGCGTATTGGTAGATATAAGCAAATTCCATACCCTAACTCAAAACTGACGAATTTCGAGTTGTACCTCTTTTGAAGAGGTTATGCGATATGTTAAATTACCTTTTAAAAAGACTTGTGAGAATAATGCGATCAAGAAAGTTTCTGTTTCAGTTTCCATGATACACTTCAGGAACTAATTAACATGAATTTTTATCTCAACTATAGCTTTTCGCAAAGTCTACTTCTACTATATACACTCTAAACAGACTCATAATATATCTATGTAAAATATATGTACACACAATTTATTAAAACAAATTTATTAGCATGGAGTTAAAAAAGACAATCTCTGTAGAGAGTATCATTTCCAATGTTAAACACGGAAAATATAATTCATGCACTCTTACGAAGATCTCTTCTACATAATTTAAACTAGAAAGGAAATCTTAAACTGAAGATTTTCGAATAGAGCAGTAGGCCATCCAAAATATGAAATGTGTTTGTTACTTGCATTAATCAAATCATATTTTTATTAAAAATATACTTTTTTGTTTAAATTTGTTTCGAACTCTAATAGTAAAAATCAACTTCTCAATATGAAAATAAATAAGAAAAATAAGTGTGACTTAAAAAAATTTTTAGCTAGGCAGAAAGCAAGACGAGTAGTTTCAGAAGACACTGATGGCAAAGCAACGGAGGAAAGAGGTGGTCAACCAGAAACCAGCCAAAATCAGATTCTAGGAGTAGCGGCATGCGGTGCTCATGGTGGTTCCGTAAATCTAAACAAGGAAGTTGCTGGTATTTCCGTTGACAGTGACGATCATGGAGCTACCAAGAATGAATCGAAGAGCGAGCTAAAACCGTGTCAGGTGCAGTATTCAATGGGGGCAAAAAATACTAACAAGTACTTTTATATACTCACGAGTGAAACGCCTATTCCCTTCGGAAAATTAAAGTTATATTTTAATAAGAATAATATATGTTATGGTGAACTCCATTCAGCAGGGCCATTATCAAAACTGTCACTCTTAAATGAAGATACTGTAGAGTATTCCTGTAAAGTTATTGGGCATATGCTCGACCATTTCCCTGCTGATAAACCAAAATTGAAGAATGACTGTGGCCACGGCCGCAAACGAAAACATTGAATTCGGTATAATTTTCAATTTTTTGGCTGCTCATTTGGAAAGGAGATATATATTTTTTTGATCATTTGATGATATTATCATTTATTTTAATGTAACACGAAATGATGTAATTTGATTAAAAAATATTCGCATTCCACGGTCAATTCAATATGTTATTGTTTTTAGAACGCACTTATATGTACTGAAAGTGAGAAAGTCAATATCAAACATCAAACATCAAACATCGATTAACAGAATAAATGGATTTTAGAAATCACTCTACTAAACCTTGTCCAAAATAAATGTTTAAAATTTGTTGTATTCATTCAATGATCTTCTTTTCTCAATATCCTTGCTCTTTTATATTGAATTTGCACTCTCTCTAAATTTCGTTAGGTAATCTGAATATATACGAGTATGTAATGGTTGTCTTAAGTGTAATAAAGATTTCGTTTCTATTTTAGCTTCTAATACATTTCGGAGTATTTGATCTAATTCGTACTGCATATATTAACTATGAATGGAAGTAATCGCAATATGAATTATTCTCAATAATCTCAGTTTTAAGAAATAATTTTAGTCTCCTCCTACAGTTTTATATATTTGATGGATAAAATATTACAATATTAGGCCTCTTCTAAATCGAAAAAAAACTTCTTGCTAACTTTTAAAATGTGGTGTTATGTAGCACAAAAGTGTTACTTTATATTGCACTAAATTTCCTTTGGTGTTTGAATATACTATATATTAAATACAGATTTGCCGCGTTTAATATTGAGTTCATATCTTTAATATAATCTATTAATTAAAATTCTAATAACTGTACATCATACATACGCAAGCAATCTACCTTCGGAAAAATACTGGTTTATAGAAAAGTTATATAATATATGTAGTTGTAAAAATTCTTGTCCGTTAACTTATGGTTGAGCGATTGTTCTTTCTAAACGAGAGAGTATAATTATGAAAACAAATATATGTTACGCCATACTAAAAATATAATCAATTTTAATTCCATCGAAGTCTGATGGAAGCATTAGTATGTGGACATATTTAAGAATGTTTCTATATCTTATATGTCGAAACGCTATCGAAGTACTGCTAGTTTTTTTGACTATATAGTCCTTTGCAATATTTTACCAACTGGAACTACTTAGAACTCTGAGTGCAATACTTTTAAGGAATTCTGTTTCAAAAGAATACTATACTTTTTGATTTAGAACAGATTAACTGATTTGTTAGACAACTGCAAGATAAAGTTAAATATTTTGTTCACAGTTTTTTAGCTTCAGTCTACTAACGCCGTGGAAATGCCTGAAGAAGTATCATCGCCTTCTGGACATGTTGAAATATTATATTGAGTGATTTTATAAATTTGAATTTCTTAATCCATTTTTATACACGTAAATCTATAATTAAAATTTTAACCAAGTTAATTGTCTTTTAATGGAACCAACTTTAATAGAACTTTTTAATAAGCATTTTATTTTCCAAATATATATAATAATATTACTATTTACTATTAAGTAATTTTTTTGACTTCTCACATCTCTTACGTTGGCCCAAAAGAAACTAACAAATCCTATCTTTTGGACCATTTTAGTCCAAGCGATATATTTTACTAAAAAGTGAAGTAAAAAGTCTTTTTTTATTATTATTTATTTTCGTTTACTGTAATCATAATTAATTACTTTTATTTTTAATATATTATACTGTTACCAAAATATTTTCTGGAAGTGGGCATTTGAAACTCACCTTATTTCAGTTTTCAAGTTCTAACAAATTAAAATTACAAATTTTTCGAAAGCTAACAAAAGTGTTTTAAATACAAATTGTTATTGTAAGTGTGGAATCGGTAAGAGTCCTACTTCCATTGTGTTAAAATTATCATAAATCCAGATTAATTCAGTAAAAGATATTTCGAGATTATTCTTGGCAACCAAATCCACTTTTTGAGTTGAAGTATGTACTTGATGGTGAAGTCTTAGTGAAATATAAGAAGCTAAAAAAACAGTATTTTTCCGAAGGTAGATTGCTTGCGTATGTATGATGTACAGTTATTAGAATTTTAATTAATAGATTATATTAAAGATATGAACTCAATATTAAACGCGGCAAATCTGTATTTAATATATAGTATATTCAAACACCAGAGGAAATTTAGTGCAATATGAAGTAACACTTTTGTGCTACATAACACCACATTTTAAAAGTTAGCAAGAAGTTTTTTTTTCGATTTAGAAGAGGCCTAATATTGTAATATTTTATCCATCAAATATATAAAACTGTAGGAGGAGACTAAAATTATTTCTTAAAACTGAGATTATTGAGAATAATTCATATTGCGATTACTTCCATTCATAGTTAATATGTGCAGTACGAATTAGATCAAATACTCCGAAATGTATTAGAAGCTAAAATAGAAACGAAATCTTTATTACACTTAAGACAACCATTACATACTCGTATATATTCAGATTACCTAGCGAAATTTAGAGAGAGTGCAAATTCAATATAAAAGAGCAAGGATATTGAGAAAAGAAGATCATTGAATAAATACAACAAATTTTAAACATTTATTTTGGACAAGGTTTAGTAGAGTGATTTCTAAAATCCATTTATTCTGTTAATCGATGTTTGATGTTTGATGTTTGATATTGACTTTCTCACTTTCAGTACATATAAGTGCGTTCTAAAAACAATAACATATTGAATTGACCGTGGAATGCGAATATTTTTTAATCAAATTACATCATTTCGTGTTACATTAAAATAAATGATAATATCATCAAATGATCAAAAAAATATATATCTCCTTTCCAAATGAGCAGCCAAAAAATTGAAAATTATACCGAATTCAATGTTTTCGTTTGCGGCCGTGGCCACAGTCATTCTTCAATTTTGGTTTATCAGCAGGGAAATGGTCGAGCATATGCCCAATAACTTTACAGGAATACTCTACAGTATCTTCATTTAAGAGTGACAGTTTTGATAATGGCCCTGCTGAATGGAGTTCACCATAACATATATTATTCTTATTAAAATATAACTTTAATTTTCCGAAGGGAATAGGCGTTTCACTCGTGAGTATATAAAAGTACTTGTTAGTATTTTTTGCCCCCATTGAATACTGCACCTGACACGGTTTTAGCTCGCTCTTCGATTCATTCTTGGTAGCTCCATGATCGTCACTGTCAACGGAAATACCAGCAACTTCCTTGTTTAGATTTACGGAACCACCATGAGCACCGCATGCCGCTACTCCTAGAATCTGATTTTGGCTGGTTTCTGGTTGACCACCTCTTTCCTCCGTTGCTTTGCCATCAGTGTCTTCTGAAACTACTCGTCTTGCTTTCTGCCTAGCTAAAAATTTTTTTAAGTCACACTTATTTTTCTTATTTATTTTCATATTGAGAAGTTGATTTTTACTATTAGAGTTCGAAACAAATTTAAACAAAAAAGTATATTTTTAATAAAAATATGATTTGATTAATGCAAGTAACAAACACATTTCATATTTTGGATGGCCTACTGCTCTATTCGAAAATCTTCAGTTTAAGATTTCCTTGCTAGTTTAAATTATGTAGAGGAGGTCTTCACAAGGCTGCATAAATTAAAAATGAGTCATGAAGTCTAGAAAAACCCATGGTACCTACCTTTCTGTATTTGCATATGCTTCTGTGGAATATCACATCAACAAACCCAGAGATTTTGCCTTATTTTGTTAACATTTTTAAGAAATATCAATCTGTATTACATTACATATAGTTGGATTCTTTATGGAGATAATATTTACTTTTCTTCCCAAAAGTATGCTGCAGTATTAATTTAATGCTTTAGTAGGGCAGTTACTTACGATTAATGAACTAATATAATGATGATAAAATGATAAAATGCATCCATTGCATATCTCTAGGCTCAAGCTTTGGAGTAATACTTCAACAGTCCATTGAATATATCTCTTCTGTCTATGGGAATAACAAAGAATTCTAAATTAGATAGTTAAATTGTTTGATTTTAAAATGATTTTTGTTGAGTTTGATAACAGCTACACGCATCTAAATAGGGATGTAAAATTTTACAGTTAAAGTAAAGATAAATAAATATCTAAAAATTAATATGCCTTCGTATACCTATGAAGGGTATATATATACTATTAATAGTTTTTGATTTTATACCTCAATGAATGTAGACATTTCGTTAGAAAATTTTTGACGTTCTTTTGACAGATGTTATTATATGCTTACTGTTACTAAATCCATTCCCTTGGGGAATTATAAGTTTAGTCCAATATCAAAACCGGTACTAATGAGTAAAAATGTTGTGGAGTATTGTGGTACTGTCTTCACTCGCATCGTTAATGACTCTTCTGCCGGTATACCAAAATTGAAGAATGGTCGTGGACATGGTCGTAAACGAAAACACTGAATTCAATACTAACATTTTTTCCTACAATTGTTTCGCTGCTCATTTGGAAAGGAGATATATATTTTGTAGACATATATATATAATTCTCATTTACTTCAATTTAACACGAAATGACGTAAAATGATTAAAAAGTATTCGGATTCTATGGTGATTTGAATATTTGTTTATTTTTAAGATCTACTTATATGTACTGAAAGGAAAGCCATTATTCAACTATATCTCAGAAACCGCTTGACAGAATATTTTCTTATATATATTATATCTGGATTTTAAAGTGACTATTTGAGGTTGTCCAAAAATTAATGTATAATATTTGACAAATAATTTTGTAGAAGGAGATTTCTAAATCATTTTATTACCAATATGTTTGGTTCCCGAAATTGGTCATGGAATATTTCTGATTAAAATAGTTTGTTATTTTTTGTATAGAAAAGGATAAATCTTAAAAAAATTGAATACTATGAATTTTGTTTTAAATTTTTATTATTATCATTAGATTTTAAAATCAATAGTTAATATAATAAATTATATTAGTACTTGGACTGTAAGTTCTACGTGTAAAACTTTGAACCTTTAAAATTTTGAAACGCCGACTGAAGTGTCAGCTGACAGGAATTTCCATGTCATATATATTATTTCTTTATGATATAATTGTGCCGGTTGTGCCGGATTTGGTTATGAAGTGAAGAATTAGGTCTCGCAAACAATAATTTAGTGTATTATATTAATTATCTGTTGTAATATTGTACTGTTTTTTATTAGTATTTAAATTGCACATATATTACAAAATTACTGACACCCCGAAAATTCGCAAACTATTTCTCATATTATATATGAGGTCAATATATTTCGAATAAAGATTTTGGTTGGATTGGACTAATCTTAGTTTAGTACTACATTTTGGGAATTGAAATTTATTTAAGAATTTTTGGACTTAAGATTTGATTTCAATAGTGCCGTTTATACGTTTTTGCTTGTAACATCACAGCCCAAACTTCATATTTTTTAAAAATGACACACTTTAATTTCAAAATGGAAATATTTTCTAAGATTTTGATTAAAAATTTATAAACTTCATATTAAATGTGCTTGGAACTATCTTTTTGATAGATTTTTGAGATACTTCGAGTCGATTTGCCTCGCAGTTTTAATACTAAGTGCTTTGATATGAATAATTTTTGAATAGTTTTTGTAAATAAAAATTGCTCGAAACTAGCACTAGATGGCGTGGATATTACCACATTTAACGTCGATACCCTAAAAAATAATTCGCGTGTTTTATATGCTCTAGAATTAATTATTTACTCAAAATAAATAATTCTATGAAAATCCGTTGGCATTGCTATATATTGATATTAATAGAGAGAAAAATGCAGATTCAACGTTAAACCGATACGTCTCACCATGCTGATCAATAAAATTCTTGCTTCGTATAGGCTAAGATGCCCCTAAGATTAGGGGCTAAGATTATAAAATAATAGATGTAGAAAAAAGAAATCCATTATTTTTGCATTAAAGTGAAGTATTGTATTATCCATAGTTAAAATGATCCAATTTAGGTCAAATATGCGTAGTATTGTTTAATAACTTGTTGCTATTTTGAACGTAATTAAATTATACCTCTCTCATAGAAGTCCTCATCTTTATTGACAAAAAATTAAGACAGTCATTTTCACAAGCCTTTCTTGAAGCGAATTTTTCACCCGAAAAATCGTTCATCGCTTGCCATGGACAAAAACAGATGTTATTCAATTGGTGCCTGGTTTTAACTATAAGGTGGATAATGCATAAGAACTTTCAAATCAAGCTGCCGGAGCTTTTGGCGAGATATTATCAATGTGTGTGTTCTGGCGTTGTGCTGATGGATCACAATTCCTCTTCTATTTCCCAAATCTTGGCCAATTCTGGACGATTGTTTCCTTGAAACGATTCAATTGTTGACACTACAGTCCCGAGTTAAGAATTTTGTTTTGGTAATCACAGTAAACAGTGCTTATATGACCGTCGGTCTCGACAATTTTCATTATTTTATTGACATTTTCAGCTGCCTGGCCTTTCGCCTTTTTCTTTTATCAAAGTAAAATTGTAAAATACCTCGTATTTTATGTTTTTGGAGTACTGAGTCAACCAATTACCAAACCGTTGAGAGTTTTTTAATACGAATTTGTATTTTTCCTAACGCCATCTAGCGTAACCGCATCGGATTTATACAAACCGGGATACAGTTAACTAAAGCCATCTGTTCAGAAAATAATGGATTTCTTTTGATTACACAACTATTATAATAAACTCCTTATTCACTATACTGGAAAAATTCATATATATTAGAGTTGTCTGTAAGAAGGGTTTTTATTAAACCAAATACTAACAATCACTATTTACACTAAATAAACAATTGGTCCAATGTTACTAATTGTTGTTATATTATTTTTCTTTTTTAAAACATATCAATAATTAATTCTTAATAAAAAGCAAAAGAGATATAAAAATAATAAATATATAATTTTATTTTTTTGACATGTTTAAGGCGCTACTGACTGCTAAGATATATTATTAATTTTTTATCCGAATCATTAAAATGCCATTTCGACTACTTAACTTCTCTTTCTAAATTTTTAAACAAACAACTTGAAATTACCAGAAGAAACTTCGTAAACAAAAGCGTCAACTCTATTATTTTCAAAAAATTAATATTAAACTTGTTTATTTAGCTGGCATAAATGTCTGCGACCTTGAAATAGTAAGAATACTAGAAAAAGTAAAACCATAAATCCGTAGATGCACGATGAAAGACTTGAGCGCAGATCGATGGAGTGTGTTGAATCATGTTCCTTCTTCAACTCGAAGAACTGACAAATGACAGGTTCAAGTTTAACTTGTTTGTGGAGAGTAATTTTTACCGTAAATATTTGATAAGATTTTTAATCGAAAATACAGTCACTTGACGTCATCTCCATGCATATCATTTGCCGTTCCGATGTTCCGATACAAAAGAATTTATTTAAAATTAGAACATTATTAAGAAGTAAACATTAGTAATAAAAGAACATATAAAAATTATTTTAATTTCTTCAATATTACTAATTCAATTCATTCCTATTGTTTGAGATTTTTATTTGTATAATATATCTATTAGTACCCATCATACTACTGCTGAAGAATAGATTAAGTTTGGAAAAATATTTGTGACATAATGCGAAGTAATACTTATCTGCTGCTGCTTTTAGATATGAAAACAGCTTAACTATAATAAATGAGCTGTAAGAAAGATATATATCGAGTGAATGCGAGATACTGTTGCCAGAGTATGTAAATCTAATAGATTTACAATCTTTAGTTCTTCAAAGGTTCAAGAAAATCTTAATGCGAATTTTTTAAGAAAAAAAAAAATTGATAAGTCAGAAGATAATGCCCTTCTATATTTATTAAACGTTGTTACTGTAGCCCACTGGGACCTTTTAGTGAAGTCCCTTTGGGAGGTGTCCAACGGTAGCTGACCGTCGATAGTGACGATTGGCTCCGAGTTGTAGATCCAGCCGTTCTTGGAATAATATTTGTTAAATAAGTTTGGTTTGCCTTTGTATGTCTAAAATATAGTTACATCGTTTGGATATAATATTGCTTCTCAATTAGTGAAAAAGAAGAAACAGTGACTCATAAGTCGGACTAGTGATACAATAGTAATTTCAAATGCGAAAAACTATCCCATTAAACTACTGTGTAACATTAATTAATATCAACTTATTAAAAGAAAACAACTTGTATAGGTATATACATATATCAACTTCAATGCATCATAATATATCGTATGTATATGTAGCGAGATATCTTAGCTTTATCCAGATCTAGATTTTGTATATAAACATATCTTGAAGTCAATCTAAATATTTATGAAGAACTGTCAGTTTGCTAGCTTTTCTTCTTCTTTATTTCAGGATTACATCCTACTTTGTTACAACAATTGAAATGGATATATTTATGTGAAATTATGACATATCAAATTATTATGTTTCTGCAGAGCCATACGTTCAGCATTCACGTTATCTCTTCGGCGGTCGACCGGATAATCTCGCGAATGTTGGTTTTTTTTACCATTGCAATCCTAGCCAGGCGATGATTTTCCATTCTTTGAAAATGCAGGTTCCACTCCTTCTGTCGTCATCTTTTTATCCTACTGATGTCCGGTACTTAGTCATTGCGCATTTGCTCCCGTCGAGTGAAGCCAGTTATCGAGCGCAGAGTGTGCATTTCATTTTAATGGCATACGCTAATGTAGATCTAACGCACGTTTTATATATTCAGACTTTGCCTCCTACGCTTAGATATTTGTTTCGTCATATGGTATCTCTAAGATAACTTACTACGCTAGTCGCTTTATTTGTTCGTTTTATTAAACTAATATTTTATGGAATTCAGAAAAAGGAAAAAGGAAAAAGAAAAAAGAAAAAAGAAAAAAGAAAAAAGAAAAAAGAAAAAAGAAAAAAGAAAAAATAAAAAATAAAAAATAAAAAATAAAAAAGAAAAAAGAAAAAAGAAAAAAGAAAAAAGAAAAAATAAAAAAGAAAAAAGAAAAAAGAAAAAAGAAAAAAGAAAAAAGAAAAAAGAAAAGAAAAAAAAAAGAAAAAAGACGAAAAAAAAATACAAAAAAAAATACAAAAAAAAAGACAAAAAAAAGAGAAAAAAAAGACAAAAAAAAAAGAAAAGACAAAAAAAAGAAAAGACAAAAAAAAAGACAAAAAAAAAGAAAAAAGAATATTTTTTTAAATACTTTAAAACTTATATAGTGCAATTACTAGCAAATTATTTAGTACATTCTAATTAAAAAAAATAACAACTATAAACTTCCTATTAGAGTAAGGAGTACGATTAAATACAAACAAATATATATATTAAAATTATTACAATTTATTAATTGCTATTAAACACAATATATAAGAAATGAAAACCATACTACTTGAGAATTATAAGTAAATAAACGTTAATAATATGAAATATGGAATTAATATAGAATTAATATGAAATATTTTTGCAAACTTATTTACCGTAGTTATCAGAGCTTATCCGCTAGGGACTGTCCAAAAAATTAGAATATGTAACAGCTACGTTTAAATACAAATTAAATCAGACCAGATAGAAATATAGTGCATGATGTATCTAAAATCGAAAAATGCTGTATTATACCATAGTTAAAAATGATATAAAAAATTAAAATTACAACGATTTTTCCTTATTCAACAAAAATGTGTTCTAAATATCATAGATTCAAAATTGTAAAATATACTCAAATTAAATTAAATATATTTTATAACAGAAAATTTATGTAATAATATAAAAAAAATTTTTTTTCACTTAATAAAATTTAATAGATTAGATAGCATCTTATTATGATAAAATCACAAAATTCTCTTAAAATTTCTCACACTATATTAAACCAGATCCAACGTTTCCAGAAGAAATCATTAGAGCATTAAAAAAATTCTGAGTCTAAGGATTGTCTGACATTGATAATATTCTATTGAATATTAATAGAAATATAGCAAGGAGAGAAATACCAAAGCTCCAATACTCGCGTTTATCATCACAAGTTATTTAGTCTTTTCTTAAAACCACTCTAGTATCGGTTACCCTATTTTTTGTCCTACTGCTTATTCGACCTGCTTATTCTAAGTTAATATATCTTACGGCGATCCAGTGAACTTAGCACGCAGATCAAACTACGGATCTTTAACACATATATGATATCTATCTTGTACTACTGCTGTAAAATATGGAACCACTTCAGACATATAGAAAGTAAAATGCAAGTATCTACCAACAAGTGTCTATGTATGGTGGCCAGATCGAATATCAAATGAGCGCCTGCTGAACCAAACGAATAAAAAATCAGCACAAACTGAGATAAAAACGAAAAGGTAGAAGTGGATAGTCCATAAACTTAGATAACCGAGAAATTACACAGCGAAGCCAGCTTTGATATAGAATCCACAAGGTAGCAGAATACCTAGTGCGCCAGCGAAAACGTGGAGAAGAACGGTCGAAAAACAGCTAGCTGAACCACGATATACATTCTCTATTGAGAAGCGCCAAATATAGACAGATTTAGAAGAATCCACTTGGGAAAGTGGACAATAGGAGTAGTAGTATATGGCTAATAGTAGATTTTATGGCTAATGTGCAAATTTGCAAATAGTGAGTTACGCTTCATCTCATCTTCGTCGTATACAACACACATATTGAAAGACTAGGCAAGAAATAAAATTTGGTGAGCTCTTAAAAATATAAAAATAACTTAAAAAATTATATTCATCATATCTATAAAATCTAGAACCTGTAAATCTGTATGTCTATCTTGGCAATATAATATCAGCAGTGGACAGCAAAACAAAGGAAGTACTAATGTGTAATACTAGAAAGAAGAACAAATTTAATAAGAAATTAAGCTATGAATGTTTGTATGGAACATTATGTTTGTATTGTTTTGTAGAGAGGGAGAGAGAGATGTGAAACATGATAAAGAATTTAGGACTAAACCGATAAATTGGAAGGACTGACATGCAAATATTTAGGAAGCATACCTAAAATATGGTTCATCAACATAATGTCAACAGCGATCTACACACAGGATAAAAAATGAGATCTTCATTAACAGAAAGTATGACCCATTCATAGATAAAAACTAAAGATCTATTATAACATCTAAATTCATCGGAATTGATTTAGTCTGTATTTTTTATCCCTGTGTTTCTTGAGAAGAATGTGATAACAAAACTGTGAAAAATCGTTAAATGAGGTATATGGTGAGTTATTTGATGGCCTGCATTGCAACCAATCATGGCTCGCAAATAAATAATGGATTGGGTTTACATTAAACAGGAACCATAACAAATAATGTATGCAAATATTAAACTAGAATTTCGACAGCCAGAAAAAATTGGAGTGATATACATATGAAGGGGCACTTTACTAGAAGAAATTAAAGAATTTAGAAAATCATGAAGTGAAGCAATATTAGAAGCAAATATAGAAAAATCTTATGACGACGTTGTATATACTTATGAAAACTGGAGAAGGATTATCCTTATCAATTATGAACTAACTCTTATATAAAGAATATGATTTAACATATGGGTTACTGAAAACATTCCTTGAATATTTACTTTTTAATTATTGTTGTTGAATTAAATGTTAAAAATTTAATTATATCATATTAATTACCTATGCTAAATGTATGTTATTGTTTCTAATCTAAATAAATTTTTCACGGTCCCTTTAAAAGTTGGACATAATTATAGCTATCATTGGAAATAATAACATACATGGCTCCGCACTAGCTAGTTTTCAGAGAGTGGTATCGTCAGAAGAAATCTCAAGGCCGATTTAGCCAAAATACGTCTATCATCCCAATTGAAAAGGTCTTATATACAAGTCTGTTATGGGGTGCTCTGTATGAAGGGTATTGAAACTTCGACTGAGCCAGAGCAAAATTTGTTTTTGTTTTTAATTAAATATGAAATAATAAAATTTCATTTTTCGCAATAATATTTAAATTTAGAAATACATTGTGGGTGTGGACTTTGTTCGCAAAGTGGACTGTTTAGTAGATTATGTTTACGTTCTACGAATCAGGTTAGACCTATAGAATGCTACTTCATGTCAAGGCCGTTCATTTTAAACAAGCTTATAGAATCGATTAATTTAAAAAAATAAAATATTAAATATTCGTGTATAATGAAACTTTTGTGAATATATATTACGTATTATAATATAATACATACTATTATTGTTTGGCACTTGCAGTCCAATTAAATTGTATAAGGACTATAAACTAATTAAAAAAGTTCAAATATTTCCTAAGACTACCGCTGATGAGTACTTGACAATACTCGAAATAGCACTATATGGTCGCCCAAATTTCAATAGATTAACTAAACATTTTTATTGTTGCCTTTTTATCACTATTCGAACCCTTCTAATTTTTTAATAGGTTTTTTTTTGTCATACGGCGCGTCATTCTCAACAAAAAAAAAATTAATATTATAAATTATTATTATTATTGGTAAGTACACATTATTTTAATTATATATGTGGGACAGACATTTTCAATTATCAATCTTTCTATCGGACGCAATAATCCATTAGCAGATGGCAGTAAAAGAACAATAAAAAAATTATTAATATATAATAGTTTCACATTTAATAGTTCCATTAACTGAGGTGCCTTATAGTGCAAACTGTGATATCCTGGATTTTGGTTCGGCCCGAATAGGTTCTTCTAAACCCTCTATAAATCTAATCACTCTAATATGAATTATTTGCTTTGTTACAGATTAAATGAATCGAGCTTATGTGGTAAGTTACGAATAATTAATAGTCCTTAGTAAGCTTTATCGGACTAGATGGACTACATAAAGTCATTAGATAATGTAAAAAAGTTAAAATCATTTACAGAACATTTCATTGCAAAGACAAAATTGTAGACAAATATTGCATCTAGTTAGATATAATGAAAGGTATATAGGACATGTACATATATATAACAATTACAATAAATAATTTTTTTTAATGAGATTTTGAAAACAGTTTTAAAAAATAGAATAACAATTTGGCGCTATCACAAATATCGCCACTGGTATAAGCTGATATATAAGATATATTCGGTGTCGGAGAAAATTTCTTTTTTAAAAAAATTCAGTCAAAATACCCGCGGTATTGACTTCAATAAATATTTTTGAATTTGATGGCTTTCATGTCTTTTGATTCAAGTGGATTTGGAGATTATGATGGCTTAAACTTAATTGCTTTGAAGAATCCATATTTTGGATTTAATTATTTTCGCAGTATTGCGCTGTCTTCTATTTGAAAATAGATTAATTGACATATCCCATAACCATTTGAAACCAAAAACAATTGTACCTAAACTCAGTAATTCTTATAATTGGAACCTCCACTAAAGTCCAAAATACGAAGTAACTTCATTTCAAAGATCTAAAAATTAAAAAGATCTATATTTAAATTTATTTATTATTTAAATATTTATATTTAAATCTATATTTTTCTTATTCATACTTATCGACTTCAATGGTGTTTTGTTTATACCTGTTTCTATTAAATTTGGATTGCCTAAAATTTAGACCTGCAGTTCTTCTACTTAGTGCGAGTGGCTATTTAGAGCTCCTACTTCTATTCTCAACTCTTTCATATAATCCACTCCATAACTCTTTCATATCTTTCCAAATATTTTGTTTAAGGCCTTTTCACTTATCTGTTGATGAATATTGAAAAAAAAAATAAATCCTTTTTTTTTTATAAGTTTACATTTCTTTGTCTATTTAAATTCTAGGTCCTTCAATCATATAATTGTCTATGCAAAACATAGACATTATCGCAAAATGACTATTAATGCAGCGAATTCCGAAGTACAATTTTAGCTGCCGGCGTTTGAAATAATTTGAAGTCATTATTTGTTTAAAAATTAAAAAAGTAATTATAAAATTAGTATAATTATTATGCACTTATATAGATGGCATGTAGGCGTCGCATTAACGCACAGTGCAAAAATTTAATAAAAACATTTTAAAATATTTTTTAAGTAAACAAATTCGATTAACGCAAAAACCAAACATCAATTTTGTCACATGCCGCCGAAACCGCAGCGTTGGCGGCCGCTGCAGTTTCTGTTGTTTGCGCAAGCGCTCAAATCCACCGACAATGGGTCAATAAAACTTGAGCAAATACGCGGAGCCCAGCTCAAGTGCGACTTCTGCGGAGTCAACTTCAAGAGCCAAATTTGTTAAACATTTCAAATAATTTTTTTCCTTCTCATTTTTTTTAGATTTTAGACTTTATTTTTTATTTATTTTTGGTTATAATTTTTTAATTATATTTTTAATTTTATTTTTAATTTTTTAATTTTATTTTATTTTTTTTTTTGCTACTTGTAATCATTGTTGAATAAAATGACAATCCAAGCTCAAACATTTATAAGCAAATATAAAAATATTACACATTTATTCTATGCTTCAACTGTCAAAGCTTAAAGCCTTAACTGCAAAAAAAAAAATAAATTTAATAAAATTTAAACAAAAAATATTAGGAAACAAAAGGTCAATAAGTTAAGATTCGGTTTTTTGTGATATTAATGACAATAAGCATTAAGTTGTCACATAAAAACATTTGCAATATTAAAAAAAAAAAATTAATTACAATTTAAGTGTATATCTTCTGTATAAGAAGTCTCCGGAATCTTAAAATAAAACACAAAAAAAATTATTTATCGAATTTTACTCTTAGAGTAGGCTTCATCGTGTGCAATACAATTATGCCAGCCTTTGACCTAATCCACTACATATATTATAGCCTTCAACTCCTTTTGAGAATTTTCTTTCATGGCGGCAATCGAAATGAAACGTCTTTCTCGATTCTGGTGCAGCCTTTAATAATTGCAATCGGTTCGAAACGTAATATTAATAATAAAATTAATATTAATTATGAAAATAGCAAATATTCCGGTGTCCCGAAAAGTGAGTGACCGACTCGCAGGAACTAAACCACTCCCCCTCATTCCTAGAGACCTTGTCCTATCCCGGGACTACGTTAGTATTTCGAGATCGGGTCCCTATTTTGGTTTTAGAGCCATCACCACTTAAACAACTTTCCAGTAGCTTAGGATCCGTTTTAATTTTATTCCCGCATTTACAATTATGTGTTATGCAAGCTGAGCCACACCTTTTGGAGGTGGTATAATATAATATTATCTATATTAATACACGACGTTTTATTCACTTTTGCCTTCTCAGTTTATTGGTTATATCAAGAAGTTGAATAACATTGGTGTGATTGGGTGTTCGTTTTTAATGCATTGCAGCTACTTAATGCATAGATCATGATATGCGTGAAATCTTGTAAACAGTGATTTAGAAGGTTCTCAAATAACAGGGTTAAGTTTTTTTTGCATCTAACGATTTTTTAGTTCAAATTTTCATTTTTTATTTTTTGATTACGAAATTTGTTAGTAAAAATGCTTAAGTAACATAACTGTCGAAAGAATATATCATCTACAAAAACTCACTAACTCAAAATGGTGTGGCCTTAAATCTATTGGTAATCCTCAAATATCAAAAGTATGACACAAACAATAAATTGATTTTTAGATTAATACTTTGATTATTAGAAATACTTAACCACCAAATTTTTTTTATGTAAAATTCAAAGATATTTGACTGTGATCGGTGTCACAAGCCATAAATCACACAACTCGATCTATTTTGGCTCTGTTAAAGAGGCAATTTCCTGGATATGTACGTATTCACATTTCGTATCCACCATACGATTTGTAATCCATAGATTTTCTTTTCTGTAGCTAACTAAAGGAAACTCCTCAAATATTCGAATATTCGTCATGTTATTGCTGAGCTATTGCCGAATAATTTTGCCGAGAGAAATCAGCAAAAATATTCTTGAAAGGATACAGTACAGTAAGACGATCCGTGGAAAACAGTTAAATGTTGTTATATTTTAAACCTTATATATATGGAAGAAATATATAGAACTTAATCACGAGTGTCGTTTATATAAGTTTACTTTTGGAACCACGAAAAGTGTGACTTTGAATATTTATAGACCATAGTAAGATTTATGATACACGGATCTGAAGGATGTTATTAAAGTGACTAATAATCGCTTAGCAGAAGAAATGTAAAATTGATTTTTAAGGTCCGTTTTTAAATAAAGCAACTAAATTCTTAATATGAACTATTGATTTCAATAGAGAGGTTGTTATTGAACTGTAGTAAATTGCAATAACATTTCTTTTTATTATTTTTATTTTATTGAATTCTGTACACATCATCAGTGGTCTTGGAATTATTCGTAAGTAATTTTTTGAGAAAGCAAATACCAAGAGTTGACTTGTACCCTGTCAAATTTGAAGCTCAGAGTTGTTATAAGTTGTAAGAACTTATAATGCCAACTCGATTTTGTAGCTCCTCAAAGAGGCACCAACTGCAACAATAATCTTTATGAGTCTCAATTGTAATCTTCCAATATTTAAGATGCGTTGTTGGTCATTAAAACCCAAGTACATATTTATTTATTTTTAATTATTTTTATTTATTTTCCCATATTTTATGTTGAACATAAATACTAAAAGAGCAAATCATAGACAGAAACAGAAACAAAAACAGTAGAAAACCTTATAAGTGGTAAAATCAACAAATAAATCCAATTTCAAAGCGAAATAAAACCTTTCGAAATAGATTCGATGCCACTGAAAGCAGAGTTACGGGCTTGATTTTGACTACTGAGGTTGATGCTTAAGACTTTGCATTTAAATAAATTATTTAATACTTTTAGGAAGGTCAGTAACATAAGTGGAGCCGGAGCCTCAAGCATACTGAGTACTGCAAGTGCTGCAATCGGTGCTGAAACTGATGAATTGCACCAAATTAAATTTTTTTCTTTTTCAGATCGTGCTAAACTCTGCTCACTGCTTGGTACAGTGATATGCGTGACATTTCCATAAAAGTAACTCAATCGGTGACGGCTTGATTTCATCAATATTGAGTTTCCAACTTTGATTGAAACTGGCATGAAATCCATTCCCAGTGCAATGTTGTAATTTGCTATTCTGAAGTCTTGTGTACAGTACTTTCAAATAATAATTGGAATTGTTAATTAGCATTTTACTTTATCTAAATAAAGATATTGAATTGTTAACTACAATATTTACACATCTTCGGTTTTTTATGCAAATTTCGGTAATTATCTATTTGTCAATTATTTCGTTTAATTATTAGCTTCAATAATAGTTACTTTCTAAGTTTATTTATTGATTAAAAAATTATCCGTAATAAGCAAATATCTTCGTATGAGATTTGAAAGGTTTTAATTGAATATTGATGAGCAGTCAATTATATTTGCGAATTTCTAACTCAAGAGTCTGAGTACTGTATAATGAATTCTGGATGGTAATTATATGAAATAATAAATTTATTCCTTAGCAATAGCACGTTTGATACTAATTGAATATAAATTAAAAGTGGACACCGGTAAGACCACTAGTTCTCTCTAGTTAAAACAATTATAAGTTTATAAGAACGTTCTTTATATGCTATATGAGAAATGGGAAATAGCAACATTGTATGGTTAGGAGAGATGTCATTTTGTCAATTTATTCCTTTAATTCATTCTTGTATATTCTAATACTCATACTCGTTTAAGCGCGGTTCCAAGAATGATAAGCGCAGAACCATTCTACGGTCTAGCAAACGAACTCTATACATTCTTATGAACAGCGCAGAGGAAAAAGAAAGAGATCTCTATTGGAAAAGGCTACAAAGACTAACACAATCTAAAATGCTTTTAGGGACTTACAACCTAAAACACTTCAAAGATTGCATACCACAATCAAAAAATAACTTAATAATTATTGCGGCATTAGTGACCGATCACTGTAGATTCATTAATCACCTATCGTAGTTAGGAATTCAATTCAACTCAGACTGCAGATACTGTAAAGAAGTGAGAGAAACTGCATACGATGTGCTGTGCATCAGTGCCGGGAGGAGAGTATTTCATGAATCATAAGGGTCTAAGACTAGGAAAAATATGCTCAATATTGTTTTTCATTAATCAAATCCGACTAAGGGGCACAATAGATCCTTTAGTTCGCAGTGCATGACCCTTTTTTTCAATAATTATAATAATGAGCCACATACTTAATAGTTTTTATGAAAGCATATTATTATATCCTCTTTATATTATAATATATTATTTACATTTCTTTTTCTATTCGACTTAATTATATTTTGTCATATTTCAGTCTATCATATACCAAAGTATTCAACAACTCCCAAATACTTATATCGGATATATCAGTTAATTTCGTAATTTTTTCGCTTTTACTCTTCCATATTGCAATAAAAAAATCTCGTTTTTAGGTAACTCAACCTTCAAATATCATTAAAAATAGAGCGGCAAAGAGTTGATAGAACCATATTATAGCTGTCACTCTATAAGGTTAGGGACCTGGCCAAGCTTATAGAACTGTCGGTTTAGTTTTCCTTTCCCTACTGGGGGAGTCGTTACCTTTTTCGGCATTAGCTTTATACTGATTTAAATCTATGTACGTGCCCATGCTACTCCTGTGGTACCACAATGGGCCACTATTTTAGCTCAAGTTGGGTATTTTTTTGGAAACAATGCCGCCACTCCCACCTACTTTTTTATAGTCATGACCGTAAGATGTCATGACTATGTTTTATGCAAAGAGTCATATCGTACCTTTACGAATAATTTAATTATATTGGGTACTCTTTGCATAAATGTACTTTAATAGCAAAGTAGTGTATGACTATGATAGGAAAAAGGTTAAATTTTGGTATCCATAATATCAACGTTATCATACATATGCTTCAACTTTTTCGTAGCACTCCGCCCGCTGCTACACCCACCCCAAAATCTGGAACATGTCAGAAAAAAATTAATTTTTTATTTTTAATTCGGATTAACTAATAAATAATTAAATTTTAAAAAATAAATATTTCATGTGTGATATTGTTTTAAGAAATATTTAAAAAAATTGGTTAATCTGGCATGTCACTCATACGCACTATAGTACCATTAAAATAATTTTCCACAAAAAATGACAAATATTTTTATATTTTATTTCAGAATTGAATTTATCATTAAATTTTATACAAAAATAAAACTTTTTAGAACGGCCTTGTTCTCACAAGTATTTTTATCATTTAAAATGTGTCTACAATATCAATTCTCAAAACCCAACGGGTCTATGGAATTTGTACACTAAGTGAAGAAAAAAGTAAAACAACACTTTTAATTATCACTTAAATTTAAATTCATTTTTATTTATAATTTATAAATCACTTTTGCGTTTAAAAGACTCGTGCGCTACAGATCCATATCTCTTAGGATTCATATCTCAAGATACGCGTCTTCTTATTTCACAAAAGAAGCTTATAAAAAAATTTTAATCAAATCGAAAGTGATGAGGTGATTTTTTTGAAAAATCTGTTTGATTTATAAAAGACTGATCCATATATTTAATTTTAATAGAATTCTTGATTTAACAATGTTGTCACAAATACTGATTATATTGATTGCCAGTATTGATTATATCGATTGCCAGTGATTCATCATACTTTAACGCAGGGTGGAGTCACATGCCAAAACTAAGTCGTTTTTTTTACCATCAATACACTATGATACCAAAACTCCAATCTATTAATCTTCAAAGTGCCATGGTATATCCGCACGAATGATATGCTAAGAGAATTTAGAATAGATTCGGTCAAAAAATACATAAGGGACAGAGCTCTGCGAAAACCGGAAGGATATCCTACTTAGCACTATCTAGTCTCATAGTAATCACTAAACGCACGGGACGGTACGTAGATTTTAGATTAATCATTAAATAATCACGAAGATTATGTGGAATACTCAAATTAGTCTGTGACATGGGTGGGACTTTGCAGAAACCACCCAGACATCATAGAGTAAAAGTGCTCAAATGCACTAACTCGGAAAAGGCTCAACATAAATAACTTATTTATTATTTAATTATAGAAGTTGTTTAAAAATTATTTAAATATTTATAAAAATTATGAACAGTTATGAACGACAGTAATACTCAAATAAAATTGAATATCTATAGGTTATTAGTTCCTAGCGGAGTGAAGCACTGAGACCAAGGCTGATATTTTGTGCTGCTTACTGACCCTAATTAAACAAAAGATATGTTGCCCTTCGAATAATGGCTAAAATATCGCTGTGAAGGCCATTCAAGCAACTAAAAAGGGACATAGACATAGATTAAGTCCGCACAGTCACGGAGTCTGAAATCAAATATTTTATCTGCTTCCAAGCAGAATCGATTTTACTTTTTTTTCAGACAAACTCATATTGTTAGGATTTTAATGCAAACCATGATAATCTATCAGTTAACCTACTAACAGAATCAACTCTGTTATGTTGAGAAAAGTCACGCTATCGTAGTTCTATGGATGAACCAGCTCTTTAGCCAAACGCCTATTCGGAATGTTGATCCAGTTGTGATATATGTATGTTTTGGTTACAAATCATTTCTATTGCAAATACCTTATTATGAATCAACTTAATCCACAATGGACTACGATTCATTGAATCGTATGGCGAATCCAGTCTTTTTCAAATAGTCTGTGGACATGTTGCATTGGTGCTTGTGTGATCCAACAAAGCACTACCCCGTTTTTGCTATCCGTAACGACTAGTTAGTTGAATTTTTTTTTATTATTAGTGTCAAAAATCTTATGGGCTTATTTCTTTTTCGCGTTATATGTTGGTTTACTCACACTTAACTTACATTTAAAATATCTAACCGTTTTCATATGAACTTTAGTATTTTATGTACTATAAGGAATAAAGCTGTTAGTTATGAAACTCTGTTGCTACATAAATCATGTATTGGATTTTATTTAATTATTTTTATTAAGCATGTGGTAGCATTTATTTAATTTTCTTGTCAGATAAACGTATTTTAAAATAAATTTTTATTTTTCGTTAAATATCTTTAAAGACACTTCAATAAATTACAGATTTCAATAGATTTTTTTGGGTTTTATATTTTTTTTTGGAGTTATTGCCTAAGTAATCACATATCTTGTATGAATTGCAACACAGACAAGATTAAAGATACATCAGCATCAGACAAGTGAATCTGAGAGTGAGGAGTCTTGGTCTCAGTACTAACCAGAAGAACGTGTTTAATGAAGGCCGCTTCAGAACTGTTGTTTGTTATTAGAAAAATTTTGTTGTGGCTTAGACCGCATATTTCATAAAAAAAAATTTCATAAAAATAAATAATTATTAAAATTAACGAAAAAGCTTCAATACGTAAATACACTTCGATTTCATATCAAACGCAGAATGACGAGCCAAAATTTCTGTAATTTGCATAAATATTTACGGGGCAGCGAACGGTCTACGTTTTTTTTAAAGCGTTAAGATGCTTTGTTTGTTTTGAATATGGAACTGAAAGTTTTGTAAAATTGATTTTTCTTTCATTAAAGAAGATAAAATTGAATGTGATGTGATTAGATTTCAGAAATTTTTGTCAGTAAATGCAATTTTAAATATTCCATGGCAATATTACGCGTTAAAAATCGAACAGGTCTTTCTACTTTTAATGAAAATGGGGATTAGAAGGTAATAGAATGTGTGATAGGTTCTTGATCTCTCACAACTTGATTTTAAAACTTTTTTTGCTATCAACGGAATAGAGTTTTGTTGTCTGGTTATTTCACACATCATAAAAATAAAAATTACTTACCAATAAACAAAGGCAGTAAATAATATTTCACGACACCAAAAATCTACAATGTCTACTTTGAATACTAATGAATACTAACGAAGTTAACATGGTATGATTATGTCTGTAAAGTACTATAACTGAAAGTAGAAAATTTCTGTCAACTACATAGGAGCACTCTATAATATCTAAATTTAATTCTATCTACTTTAATGTAACCCATATGAAGATCACACAACTTACTAAAAGATTTCCCCTTGCACATTTTTTTTTTTTGATAATAATTCCTGGGTACTATTCCTAGGTAATACCTCAACATACTTAACACTTAACTTTCTTGTTAATAAATTACTAACAAAAATAGTAATTACACAGAATGTCAGACTATATACCTACGTGGGATGTCACTGGGATCAATGTAAAAAAATAGCTAACACTTTAAACTAAAGATGTAGAAAACTTCCTGCCTGGGAAGTGAAAAAAAGTTGCTTCCTTTGCAAATGCTTGACCTGACAAATATACACCATGAAACTTTACGCATTTACTAAGCAGAAATTGATTCTAAAATAACTTTTTAAAAAATATTTTCAATTGTCAACAGTACATCTTTGTCTTGGTTGGTTGGTTACTTACAATCGCAGGCATGTAACTTCCATGTACCTCAATTAGCGATTTTTCGATATTTTGTTACCACATTCTCCGGAGAAACCCTTAATATAAAAGAAGAGCGAATAAATCCATTCCGTCGAATTTAAATAATTTAATAGGCCTCACGTCTTCACCGATGAACAGTCTGATAAATTTGTCAAAGAAATATCTTCCTAAAACATATTTTATCTGGACACCAAAGCTGGGCATTTACAGAAAAAATGTATAATGGTTACTTTTCCTGCGGGCTTGTCTTAATATTTAGATTTTTATGACAGAATTTGAGATATCAAAACAAAGCTTAGGCGCCACTTGGGTAAAAAAAAAGGCTTCGCCGCCACTAAACTAAATCAACGTAACTAGGGTGTTTGAAACAGGGAAGTGCTAGCGCAAGTATCTATCTGAATAGTTTAGAGTACTAAAGTCCATTATTTTAGTATAGACATAAGCTTATATAAAGCTAGCTTATGGTGTGTTAAATGTTAATCAATGCTCTTCTTACAATTTTGTTAATATAAGTAAGCTACAAAGTTTTTGGTTTGGCCTTTGAAGACAGATTATGTTGGATAGGTTTTAAAATTTAATGCCAATTAAATTCTTCCAAAGTTTTTAAAATATTTATATTGCTTGCTTCTATATGTCAAAACCTTTAAAAAAAAATATGGGATCTTGATTTTGTGAGGCAAGATGGGAGACAACTTGAGGCAATTCGAAGTGCAATTCATATAATCTGGCAATGGCTCTCAGTCTTTTTTATTCTTCTTCATATTCAAAGAAAAAGAAGACTGCAATATTTTTACATTTATTACACTGAATAATTAATTAAATGAATTAATTCGTTTGCTATTTTTCTATTGAACATTCATTTACATTATCATTAATTGGCATAGCTCTAAGTTAGTAAGTTGAGGTGGAGGAGTATTCATCTCATTTAGCTAAAAAAAACCGTTCATAAATCCAAACAAAAAAAGGTCAAGCTAGAACCAACTAGCGGAATTTATAAAGGCAAGGGTCTGCTAATGCTGGAGATAATGTCAAGTGCGTTAAAAAAGGAGCCTCCAGAAACTTAACCCTAGTTCTGAATTCAAAATATTGACAAAAGTTATATCAAAAAAATAGTAAGATATGTTTGAAAAATGTTAACAGTATTTTGATTGACAAAATTATTTTTCAAAACACAAGAGAATTTTACTAGAAAACGTCTAGTAGATTTTTGTTCAAATCAATAAAAAAAATTCCTCCAGATGCTCTTCTTTAAAAACAAGTACGTTTTTGCCTCAAACAATTTTGCCAATTCATTATAAATCTTAATATAAGGCTATATTAATTATAGTATATTATTATTTGGATATGTCAAGTTACTACATTTATATATACAAAATCTTGTATATAATTTAAATTAGTGCTATAAAAACTCACTGCATTAAAGAATACTACAATACTATATAAGAAATCGTATGATATTGATTGGATCCATTTAATATTTATTTTTATAAAGAGATAAAAAATTATTTCCTGTCCAATTGTCATTTATTAACTAGATAAACTTATATCAATATAACAATAGATATATATATATAATATATATAAATATATGTTTAATAAAGTTATGAAGAAGAGGGTAGCATAGAAATCCAATCCTAAAAACTTGTTAGTAAAAATAATGTTAATATTCAGGATTTAGATTTAAAAGTTGGAAGTTTAATGGAACCCCCAAGGTAAATAACACAAAAAAAGACCACTCAAAACCTGGGGAAGGACCATAATAAATGAAACCGGCAAATCTTTTAATGACAATTTGCGTTATATTAACAGAGATAGAAATAATTGGAGATATTCTGAGCAATTCGGGCAACAATCTTTCAGCTCATCTAACTGAAAAATCTTGCAAAAGGTCATTTGAAAGATCTTGCGTATTCTGACAGCGGTCTTTTGCCAGACTGAAAACTCTGCTCGGTCTTCCTAAAGACTAAATGAAAGATCTGATACTGTCAGTAAACTTTTTGTTCATGTGTAAACTTTTTATATAAAATAAAATACATAAAAATTAATAGTTAATTATTAATATGTAAAAATGAAACAATTATATCTAACTTCAGTTGTAATACGATGCAAACATTAATGTATTTATATACTATATTGTCTTTATAAAAATTTTTTATGTATATTAAAAAAAATAATATTTTCTCCCCAAAGACAAGGATAGAAATAATGACTGAAAACCAAAGAAATTGCGATCGCATAGTAATATTTGCTGAAAAGATCGTGAAGTTGAAAAAAGTAGATGTCCTCAGAAGACATCTGGATACGCACAAAAAGGTCGCAAAAATGTTAATCATCTGAAACAGTAGCGATGCCTGGACTCAGGTTATACTGATGGTATACTGATGGAAGTCTTAAATGGGGAAGTGAACTAATAGGGACTCTACTTTGTAGTAGCCCCGTACATTCCTAGGCACCGGATTGTAGTTTTGCGTTGGCATTACACTCTTTCTTGCCGTAGAAAAAAAAAACAAAAAAAAAAAAATTGTTAATGGAGTAATAGCTGCTATAATTTCTGTCATGACATGAATTCAGTTCAGTAAATAATTATCTATGCATAAATAATACTAATATTTAAATATATATCTTAGGGTTTTCCATAACATTTGCATTAAAATTCAATTTGATCACGAAATAGCACAAAACAGTTTTCTACCATGAATTACAAATGATACAACTTTTTTTAAAAGACTTTTGTGCCAAAATAGCTAAAATCTTACAAAGGAGTGTTACGATCGATCTTACAAAGTTCTTGCGAAAGGCTTTTAACAATTTTTGTCAGAATGGCACTGTGAATCTTTGACCAGAATCTATGTTCCTAATGATAAAGCTGTTTTGAAAGACTTTTGTGCCAAAATAGCTAAAATCTTACAAAGGAGTGTTACGATCGATCTTACAAAGATCTTGTGAAAGACTTTTAACAATCTTTGTCAGAATTGCCCTGTGAATCTTTGACCAGAATCTATGTTCCTAATGACACAGCTTATTTGAAAGACTTTTGTACCAGAATAGCTAAAATCTTACAAAAGGGTCTTACAATCAATCTTACAAAAATCTTGCGAAAAACTTTTAACGATCTTTGCCAGAATTGTCCTATGGATCTTTGACCAGAATCTATGTTCCTAATGGTACAGATTTTTTTGAAAGACTTTTGTGCCAAAATAGCTAAAATCTTACAAAAGAGTGTTACGATCTATTTTACAAAGATCTTGCGAAAGACTTTTTACGATCTTTGCCAGAATTGCCCTGTGATCTTTGACTAGAATCTATGTTCCTGATGTAGTCGAGCGGCTCAGTATAGAATTAAATCGTACTGTCCCTTTTGTCTGTCAGCGATTTACTTACTCATTTATTCTAGAGTGAGTAAGTAACTAGAGTTGCCATGTTACATTTTTCTTATATGTAATAATATAATTATAGCAATACTTAAGCACTTATACTACAGTATATACTAAACTAGGTACTATGTACTATTACACTAATGAAGTACGGATAATTACAATATTCCATTACTGGAGTACATTTTTTTTGCTATCTTAATTTGATGTATTTAATTAAATTTGATATATTTAATTAAATTTGATAGTGAAATATTTATTAATAGAATCTGACATCGTTGATGACTTTCAATTCTTATTTCAAAATACTACCTATATTTCTAACTGAATCATTCAAGTAAAAGTCATAATCGCTATAATAAATCAGAGAGAAGCATCTGTAACTGATTGATCCAAATGATGAATTAAGATAATTGCCGTTGGTTATTTAAGCAAATAAAAATCTGCTTATTAAAGCAGCAATTAAAAGATGTTCGCTTAGCCAAATTTCCTCATTAAATCAAACAAACTTCACAGCAAATAACGAAATAAGCGCTTTTGCAAATGTTTCTTAAGCGTTTCGTGTTTTAATTATATTTTTTGTTTTCTGGTTTCATTTTTATTAACTTAATTTTCATCTTTTATGTCTTTACTTAATTTATATCTTTTTGTCTAGTTGTGAACTGAACTGCGAAACACACGTGGTGACCCTGTAATGTATCTTAATCTTTCTTGAGCGCGGTCTTAAGTTTCGTAAAGTTGATTCATGCGATACAAAAATTTGAACAAATTAACGTAACTTTTAATACGGAACTGCTTTATTATTAATAAATACCATAAATATTTTAATACACACAGAAAATAATATTTATATATTTATGGATTTCATTTGAAGAATAGTTTGGAGCGACTTTTTGAGAGTGACTTAATATATGGGTAAGTTTAAATAGGTAACGAACATCATAAATATTTAAATGGTCGTTATTACTTTGGCGAGAAATACCAGTAAGAAACCTAAAAGATTGTCGTTTTCAATACTCTAATAATTATTGATTGAAAAAAAATACTGAAGCTGTTTTACCTGATCTCATAAATATATTACAAAATATAAAAAAATAAACATTATAACATTTTCTCTAAACTTCGTTGAGTAGAATACTACGGTGACGTATATGAGTAATGTCCATATGCATAACCAAAAAGCAGGTCAAGTGGGTCCCAAAATTTACAGAATTTTCGTTTAAAAATAATTTTGTTTTTTTACAGGGTAATTGGTCAATAGTTAAATAATAAACTTTTTAAAAAATTTATATTTGTTTCTAAAAGATTTTATTTTATTTTTTAAAAATAAATAAAATTTTTTTTAAAAAAAAAACAAAATTATTACTAAAAATTTTCTGATCATTAAAACAATAAAGAATTTTCATTTTAAAGTACGGACAAGCAAAAAAAATTAAAAAGATTAAAAAGCCAAAGTACCTGAAAATCTAGACAGATTACTACAACCTACGCCTTCAAAACTATCACAATAAGCCAATAAACGGCGGACATTAGAGCATGAACTCATATTTAGGTTAGGTTAGGCTGTACCGGAGATCCAGAGGGATCCACTTAAGGGTTTCGTCTTAAGTGGATCCCTCTAAGTTTTATTGCGAAATCTTCTAATAAACTACTTAGAGCAGAGTTGTGTGAGGGTACAATACGTCTTCCCTTACCTTAACCCATGATGATGTTATTGTAGTACTAGATTTGCAAAAACGATCGACAAATAAAGTTGTTCAAATAATCAGCTCTAAAAGAATTCAACAGAATTGTTGAACATTATTATTAGAAGTGCTTAATTATGACACTCAGATGGCAATAACAAAATTTAAGCCAGCAAAAAATACTCGATACATTAGAAAGTTATTACAATACTGCTTAAATCTTTGATTTGGAAAACTTAAAAGCTACTGCAGTTAATGTAGCATCATCACCATGCTTGGTTTTATAATCCTGAAAGAATCTAAGTCTGTCGAACAATAGGCTTCCCTCTTTATAACATGGTGAGCATCATTTTTCATGGTTAACATGGTGACAGTTATTCTCTCTAGGTCATTGTTAAATACAGTGATCTATTATCAGTTTGGTCGCCCTTTTCTCTTTTTTTCTGTGGTCACTGATAAAAATTAAATTTTATGAATCATCTTCTGACATATACTTAATTATCACCCACCTAACTCAGTACTTCCTGCTTCATAAATATAATAACCTCATCTTCGTTCATTAAGGAACACAATTATTGTATTTCATTCAACTATAGTTTTTTCTCACAGTTCCAACAATTCTCATCTTTCTTTTCCATTCAAAGCATATTATTTTTTAAATTTCGTGTCAGTTTATAGGTTGTACAGTAATACTGACAGTACGATTAGTCTTACAAGGATCTTGAAAGAGACAAATTTAATTTTTCTTGACAGGATTCTGCTTGGCATAATTTTCTGAAACTATAGTAGCATTTATTCCTGTCTTATATCACTAGAGATTGTAACGTTTATATTATCTTTGTTGAAAGTATTCGCAGGTTTTGGAAACTATGTATACCTCCAAGACTATGTCGTTTCAATCTGATATGTTAGAGTTTCCATGTCTTGTAAAAATACTGCGTATTTCGTTTGATCCTTATTAATTTTCGATTCGATTTTTTTTTTAGTTCCGTCTGTCATTTTTATAACTGATTCGATCAATACTATGGTATTGATTTTACTAGAACAAGGTATGACGATATCTACATAATTGTACCTGAATATTCAATACTTTGGTTTTAAGGGTTCTCTTCAACAGTTTTCTTTCTTTTACAGTAGGTGGAAAGCGTCGATAGTCACAGTGAGAGACTTTAACTTACTAAAACAACCTCTTTGGAACAAGTTGAGAAAGTTACAGCAATCAGAATTACATATGGCCAGAATCATATTCCAATATTCAGGGGGTAAAGAAGTTAAAAGCTTTGTATTTGATTTTTAATTTTATCTAAATTAGGAGAGAACACGTAATTATAGGCGATGGTAGGTATTTACAAAATAGTTTGAGACGTTTTGGAAGCACACCCTATGAAGCAGGTTACGATATCCGCAATTATACAACGGAATTGTCTGAGTGAGCGACTCATCTCGTTAAAGTGGAGAGCAAGCTATTGGGGATGCCTGTGAAAAGCTCAGTGGGAAGTTCTTCAGTGTGCAGAAAATCGGGAGAAGGGTTATGTAAGATACAAGATAGATATCTACACGCCAAAAAACAATAAATGCTCATCGAGTCTTTTGAGCAGTGGAGCAAATAACTCGATAAGTGTGGTGATGGTCATTCGCTTTTCGTCTGTAGTTAACACAGTCGGTGAGGATCTTCCTCTCAAGAATGTATAAGTGATTCATTTGTGCCAAGTTAACACCGGAACAAATTGGGAACGCAAAGGTGAATAGTGGGCAAATGAGCTCCTTGTAACAGAGTAGCTTTGTCTTAACGTTAAGTAAGAGTATGCCTAATCAGAGCATTTTTAAATTGAATGTGTTGGAAAGTTCCGTTCTGAACAATTCTTTAACATTGGCACGTATGAAATGAAAGATAGTTTCGTTTTCTTTTGACTAGTGGGCAGTGGTGACAGAGAGTTTTACGGTTTCCAATAGGCCAATGGGCAGTAACAGTTTAAAGTCATCTCTAATGTATGGTAAGCCGACAATACCGTATCTGCGGTATTGTCGGCTTATATTGTTTAATTTTGTTGTTATTACCAGCTGATGTTGTAATGATAAGTTATAATTAAGTTACATCAATATAGAAACCTATTATTTTACAGTGTTCTTAGAAAAAAACTAAGCATTCTTGGATCCTATTGAGAGTTCAGATAACTCCTCAATTCAAACGAATGAATCATGAATGATTATTTGTTAGTTCATTTTCTTACTGTTTTTTATTTTGCTATGTATCTTCAGTACTTCTCTTTAAAATTTTTTTAGTTTTGATTTATAAGATCGTCATCAAAATAATATAAAAAAATCATTTCTGTACCTTTTCTCGGCTGTACAAAGTTCAAAGCGCACTCAGTTGAGTCGTGAACCGCGCATAAAGATGGACAGACGGACGGCTCTATGCCATCAACGAACGTGAATATATAATTTTCAATCTATTTGTATAAAATATAATATCCAACTAAAAAATATCTGATTTAAATAAATTTTAAATTTTGAAGAATTGCTTTTGATGTCGTTTGTACACGTGTTAAAATCTCTAATTAAAAAATCTTATAAACAGGAAATTACTCGCACTAATCTTAATTATATGAAACACACTTAAGTAGTAGTTGGTGAACTTAATTACAAATAATTATCAAGCAGTATTGTCAACTACATATATAAAAGTAAACAAATAAGTAGATTAATAAAGAAATAATAACAAATAATTCAAGTAAATGTTTATTATTAGGAAATATGGCGATACAAAGAAATAAAATTTGACAAAAAATTTTTCCAGAGAATTAAACTTGAACAAAAAAAATCACTCTACCATGGATATAAACAACATATCTATTGACTATAATGCTGAATGTACAAGTGAGTTCAATATATTCTTACTTATAAAGACTTTTAAGTAAAATAATGTTATTCTGAGAAAATGTGTTTAAAAATTAGTAAATAAAAAAATTGAGGTTCTTCCCCTTTTTCGCCTATGTGATGTTTTTTATTGATTGAAATAAACCAATAAAAATAATAATAAAAAAAATAAGACACTGTTAATAAGACACTGAAACTTGATAAAATTAATTATGTTAAAATTTTTTAAGCGCAGCGACATCTATGAGTGAATGAAAATAGATAAATGCTGTACACGCAGTCCACTCACTGTGCAAGCTGGGGTAAATTCGCTCTGATGTGAGATTTTTTCTTATCCTCGTAGGATAAAAACAAAGCATAAAACCAGAAACAAATGTTATGACGTTTTCGATTGACAAATCTGGATTTAATATAGACTTACTCCAGATCTGTTAAATTTTGTTGCCCAATCGAACATTTTTCGATTAATATAAAATTTCTGTAGTTTTGTTAGTAGATATTTATATTTTCCATAAATACATACAGTCAAACTTCCATAACTCGAACTTCTATAACTCGAATTTTCTATAACTCGAACCAAAAACTGTGCCGCAAGGTTTCAGAGAGCAAATTACATGCAATTTTGCTTCCATAACTTCAACTTCTATAACTCGAATTTCTCTATAACTCGAACAAAATTTTTGTTCCGTGCATTCTATAAGTCGAATTTTTATTTTAAGTATAAATGCATTTTGCTGTTAGGGAAAGTCCCCTTTTCCAAACCAAATGTTGGATGTTTTCTTTCTTATGTTGCTTCTTTGTGCAAATACCAGTCGCTAGCAGCGTGGTATAAAGTAAATAAAATAACTTCCAGTGCTACTCTTAACGATTATATTGAGCATGACAATGAAATTTGTACATCAAGCTTTCCTGCAGATGACGTTATTATTGAGCACTATAGCTCTAAATTACTGGATCCAATTCTAAGCGCAACGGAAAGTGATGATGAGGGTTCGGTGGATGTAATTGTTTATAAGCCTTCCAAGAATGAAGTGAATGAAGACTCATTCAAAATTCTGAATTTATATTTGCAAACAATTGATACTACAACTGATAGTGATAAGAGTATGAATAAAGTGGAATCTCTGTTTAGTGAAAATAAGAAAAAAATTAAAGTCCCAAACCTCAATTTCTGAATATTTCACTTCACTATAACTTCTGTGCTTTATTTGAGTGCAAATAAATAAATATCTTAAAATGTAATTCAAATTTCTTTCAAAAATAAAAAAAAATAAAAAAATTCTCTAACTCGAAGTCTCCGTAAGTCAAACCTTTACTTTCCAGCCGTCTTCCATCTATCTATCTAGATTGTTGGAACAACATTTTCATACGTATTAGTTTTATATATAAGAACTTACACTATAACTTTAGTTTGACAGGCATATTATATTATTTATGTTATATTTATAGCTTTGTATTCGGTTACAGCTATTCCTCCACCCTTCATCTCATTCAGTCCATGAATTGTTATGAAGAATAGGTTTCTTTATTGATTATGAAGCTCTCCAGAGAATGATTGTGGAGCATCAAAAATAGTGTTAAACTCCAAAATTTTATATAGCTCTAACATAGGGGTTTTTTTTTTGATTCACACACATATATATATATATATATATATATATATATATATATATATATATTTATTTATATTTATTTATTTATTTGATCTATTTTCAATGTCAAACTTGTAAGTCTTATGAGACCTATTATGATACCAGAATAAAAATGCCCGAATTTCTTTAAAAAAATGTGCTGTATATAAAAAAAACTCTTTTGGAACTCATGAAAGTCGTCAATTATTTCAAGATAGGACATATAGTATTTTCTAATATAAGTAACATTATTTTTTTTAAGTTATCACTGTTTCAAGTATTAAAAGAAATATGTATACTGCTTTAAAATTTCATTCAAATGATTTTATTATTATTAAAACTATTCAACATACTAACGCCTAGTTTTGCTTATTATATTTGCAATACACTAAAAAACTATTTTAGTACTTCCATAAGGCATTTTTGTGCTTTATGAAAAATAAATTTCAAACAAAACCAGTAAGTTTTATTTTGGTGAAAAATAATTTTATAGGAAATTTTGAATTTTTTAACGTTGTTAATGTTGGTATTGGTAACTGCATAAAAATTTATTCGATTTTTAAGTTTACCATATATGTGTACGTATTATATTCCCGTCTATGACTAGATCGATCTATATAAAATATTGTGCAGATTGCAATTTAATTTTCTGCTTCGCACAATTCCATGTTCTAATACACTTAATATAGATGTTTGAGTTACTGCTAAAGGAATTAACGCAAATAAGGGTAGGTCTTGACAAGATCGAGAGTAAACATTCACGACCATAAAATTGCTTTAATCAACTCGGTTAAAACTAATAAACCAGATGTTTATGGGCGTCATGAACAAAATAAAACAATTTTCTTAATTTAATTTGCGTTAGCCAATAATATGTAATTCAACCGATTTTTTATGGAACTTGAAAAATCGAATCACAAACGGTGCTCAAAATAGTTTTTTTTTTTTGTTTGAACATATATGTATAGATATTACAATATTATGAAATAATAAAGATTTAAGCTTTTTATTTTAATTCCAATTTTAATTTTGATTAACATAATCAGAATGCTTTTTGCTCAACTGATATGTAATGGGTGTGAACAAAAAGTAACGGGAACTTTGAAAGTGTGTGCATTCTCTCCTTCTCTGGAATCGATGCTTTTTAGAGTCTTGGTTGCACTGTCAACTATATATCTATCGATCGAATTTCGATCGATGTCATCTATATATCGAATTTCGGAAAGATGCGATACTTAGTGTGTTGCTGAGTAAATAAGCAAGACGTCGATTAATTATATGTGATACTTTTATATATAGCGAAATGACGGATCAGAGAACTTGTATGAAATTTTATGTAAAAAATGGAATCAAGTGTAGCGAAGTATTCAAAGTGGTAGATAAGATAGGCGCTACAAATGTCTCAGCTAACTTAATATACCACATTTAATGTGTATGATGACAGAAAAAAATACTTGAGACATGGCACCCAGCGTCTTCTTTCTATATTCTAAATCAAAAAAACGGCTTTTAAATGTTAATGTTTTTGAATAATTGATAAGGGAAAAATTGAAGCTCATGCAAAAAAAGACAATTTAAAAAACTTTTCTAGCAATGTTTCCAATCATTAGCGTGGATGCATAATATGAAACGAAGATTTCTTTGAAGGTAATGTAGTTATTATAATACCTTTTAAACACTCTATAGGGGATGAATTAATCATTGAAGATTTTCTAAATATTTTTCTAAATAAAATTTCAAATACTCCTTACTTTTTGATCACACCTCATATTTAATATATCACACTACAAATATCTCACCGAACTTTTATATCCTGAAGTCAAAATGGTGCTCAAAAGACGATATTCTGTAACAAAAGGTGAATAAAGAAGATAAAGAAGAAAATACTAAACAACAAAAAGAGTTCACTTTAAAGAGGATTATATGTATAATCATTAAACATTAGAGTTGTAAAAAACAGATTTAAGTCTGGTTGCAACAAATTGGCATCACTTTTAAAATACGTTAAAAGGCTTTTTTCTGATATATGTTTTTTGTTGTATTGTGTACAATATATGTCTACCCTATAATAATTTTTGTCGAGGTTCTGGCTCTGAGGATAAGGAGAAGACCGTGCTCCATCTTATGTGTCAAAGTCATTCTTTAGCTAGAAGAAGAACATCTTCGAGTCCCCTTTTTTCACCGATCTGACTAAGCTGTCATCCTGTAATATTAGAGACTTGGCTAAGTTCATAGAACTATCAGGTTGGTTTTCCTTTGCCTAATGGGGAAGTCGTTACCTTTTTCGGAGGCTTGTATACTGATTTAAATCTATTTACATACCAATATCATTCCTGTGGTACCACAATGGGCCATCATTTGAGTTTTTTGGAAACAAGGCCGTCACTTCAACCTACCTATACAATATATGTAGTATGAAGTATAAAAATTGTAAACACTAAAAATTAATTAATTTAAATAAAAGAATTTGGTTTCTTATATATTTAAATTTATTTACTTTTTTATATATGTAATATAATTATTAAATGGAATTTTGCAACATATTTCTACTGAACATTTATCATAGACTGATTTTTGAATTTGGCTGCACTAAAACTTAAGGCTTAAAATCTAACTCTGAAGATTTTGAGGCCATTGTTTTGGCTTCACATGATTTTTAAGTTATGTTGATGTGACATCCCTGTGCACTAAAGCTCAGACAATGGTAGACTATGATTTGCGTAGCAAATAACTCGGCAAACTTAATATACCATTTTCTGATTAATTAATTAAATATTTTATGTTTTCACTGCTGCTACAACTACTTATATTAATGAAATTAAGATTTAGTCGTTTCCATTAGCATGAGTTGATTTATGCACGTGAAATAGTTTGTTTATTTACATTTTATATACTATATAAAACATATTTATCATATATTTAATTATTATTGTGAAGGAAATGTGGCACTGCGACCGTCAAGTCTATTGTGCACCCTTCTGGGTTTAGAGTAGGTTTCTAAGCAATGTCGCGACAATAAAAAGTAGTATAGACTCTACTTTACAGAGTTTTCTTGCCTCTTCCGTAAGAATATATATTCCCAGAAGCCTATTCCGTATGTGCATTAGTGTAAGGCATTTTAACAGCACATATGTGGCTGACTCCTCATTCTTTTCGCAGAATCTACAGTCTTCATTCGTAAGTGACTCAGTCTTGTCAGTCTTGTGGTATTTTAGTTAACAGTGCCCTGTTAGGACTCCTATGATGATTCTAAGTCTTTTTATTGATAAGTTTAAAGAATTATGGTATCTCTTATTGTTATAGGTATCAATAAGTGATTTGAATTGTTTTAATCCTGGTATATCATCCTAGTAATATATATATTTAATATGTATAAAATATTTCAAATGTTGTTAATTTCCGTTGTGGGACATTTATTTTTAAGGGTTGCATTTGACAGTTTTCACCTCATATCAGTTGATTTATTTATAATGGGCTCATTTGTATGAATGCGCTTTGTATTGTAAATTATGTTGATATGTGACTGTAATGAGCAAAGCCGCCTAAATGAGATAGTGTGTATGTGCTATTACAAAGCAAAACTGCCTTAAGGCTTGATTAGTCGGTATGTACCGTAAAAACTTAAGTCAAAGCGAAATACACAACCAAACATACCTGTGTAATTGATATTAATGAAATAAACAAAATTCACCGCTTTTGTTTATTTCGCTCCTATCAAATATACAGTCGTGGTTGGTTGTGCATTTCGCTTTAGCTTAAGTTCGCTTATGTTCTTACGGTACGTAACGTCTGACTGAGCCTTAAATGAGACCCGTGGAATCATGATATTACTTCAAACTGATCGAACAGTAGTTTCGTTTTTGTATTCTCATTTTAATTGTTGACTTTTATTTCTGACATGAGATTCATTAATTTTTGTTCTCCACGATTAATTAGTTTTTTTGGTTTTAAGAAATAAAGCTTTAGTAAATATTAAATAAAGAAAAAATTATATAATATATAAAAATTAATTGTTTTTGTTATATAGATTTAGTGTCTCGTTTTAATATGTTCTTTGTATCTAATCGCAGGTAAATAACATACAATACTCATATACTGTAAATTTCTGCAATGTTCCGGTATATTTAGACTTTCGACATTAGTTTAAAATTTTTTTCTTTATTTGATTTGTTAATAAATTTATTGCGTTTTCTTATGTATTTTCGAAATATGAAATTTTTGCTTTAAAACGATTTTGGCGTAACAGAAACGGCCTTCAAACGTGCAAATGTGAAGTTGTCCACCTCAAAATCAAATCTAAATTACGCAAGTAAAACAAGAAACTTGGAAAAAAATTGAAAATAATAAACACTTTACTGCTAAGATTATAGATACCGGCTGTTAAGTGCAGATACCTTCGAAATTCAGATCAGAAATCTGAGATCTGTGATCTGTGATCTGTGAATTCTCGCATTGGCACAAATCGCTTCTGGGACGTGTAGCACGAAATTGTTAATTTTCATTTAATTTTGGGTTTTGTTTTAGTTTCAGATATAATTCAATTAGCATAGAATAATTTACTAAATTTTTCATACTTGACTTGATTTAAGGTGTCTTTCTAATGTCTATTTTTTAGAACTTCAATATTTCTTACATCGTCTCACGTGAACGCTTACGGAAGCTGGTTGGACCACAGCCGCAAAAAAATCATTTCCAGTTGATTTTGTTGAAGAATTTGTATTGAAAGCGAAATCTTTAATTAGTGGTTTGGCTTAGATACTTTCTGAAACTTGAAATGCTTAAGCATCTTCTCGATAATTACGTAGAAAATGATGTTCAGTTTATGGTATAAGTGTGGCGCCACATTTGAGTGGCTCAATAATAGGAAGTGAAATAGGTTAAAGTTCGAAAATTTAAAAAGTGACTACGTTTTTGCACTACCAATCCAAGAGAATAGCTAAGAATTTTATAATTTGTATTTCTAAATCGGTGGCTTTTTAATTATGCGTATTAAATTTATTTCAAATTGTATTTTATTGTTTTATTGAAGGTTCTATAGTTGTTTTTGCATAAATAGTGAACCTACTATATGCCTGTTAAGCAATTTGCATATAAGTTCAATGATCGCAGAATACCGAAAACATTTAGCAATGATCAGTAGCTCAGGAGGTCACTGGTTTATGCACGAAAACACGTATTCACCGTTTGAAATTTATTATCTGAAGATTTCAGAAAAGTTTTCATATTCCTTGGAAAAACAACAGTTCATGGAAAAAATAAATAATGAAAAAAATCATATTTCGAAAAGTTTTTTCCAAATAATGATTTATAGTTAGATTTAAAAAAAAAATCCTTAACTAAATTCTTAATATAAACTATTATTTTCAATAGACAGGTATTTCGAACAGTATTAAATTACAACAATAAAATTATTATTTCTGTTTCGAGTATTGCCAAATACCCATCAACAGTGGTCTTGAAAACTACTTCTGACATTTCATAATTCGTAAATCATTTTTTGAGACTGCAAGTACCAGGAACTGAACTCGTGCCCTGCAAATTTGAAGCTCAGAGTCAGTGTTCATTGGGCAACTGAGCCAAAGCCTTACGTGACTTATATGTTCTTACTTGAGATTTTGTTAAATTACTGTTTAAAATTCATCAACAAATTCACTTACTGCATTATATAAGAACAAAATAATTAAGTAACTGTTTGAAATTTTATTAAATAATTATATTTTTATTTTTAATTTTTATTTTTTTTTATTTTTAATTGTTAAATTTCAATACAATTCTTTTGGAGAGGCATTATTTATTACATGACTTTAGTTATTTATTTTGTTATGTAATTACATTCTATCTTAAATTCCTTAACACTACCTGAGGAAATGTCTCCCATAGACATATCCCAAGTGGCTCCAGAGGCATGTCAACAAAGACACTAGAAGATTAAAAATATTTCGATCCAAAATCGTATTTTGAAACATCCGAATAGTGTTTTCCTGTATACTGAATTTGAAATGATTCCAATCTGTCATATGATTGATGATAGCTAAATTGATGGCGAAATTTTATCGTTTCTTTTAGTGGCTTGCCAATTAGAGTGAGGTCTATAATTCGATAGAGTTTAGTTTTTGACATATGTAGTCCAAAAACTATATGAAGCCAATTAAACCAATGGATCTTTTCGAAACCACTGACTATATATTAGGTAATATTCGTAGTTAAAACACAAATCTAAATTTTTATTTGATTGGACAGATTTCAATTTTTGACATTTGTAGTTCTAAAACTTGTGTATATTTAATAAAAGTAATAGAAGTTTCCAAAAAGTACTGTTGATCGATATTTTTTAACATCCAAAACATCCAAAATTCATATGATTGAATTATAATCATGTAATATAATTTAAATAAATTAATTATAATTTATAGCATAATATAATTTAATTATAATTTATAATGTAATGTATTATATTATAAAATTTTTTAAATTTATTTATCGACTTTTCTTTTTGTAATGGTTTATGTATATTTTTTAATCCGGTTATAGGTCCGGATTCTAATTCAATGTTTGATACTTTTTTTTTATATTTCAACTCTCCTGGAGAGTCTTCATCAGATTTACGATACAACATAAATTAATATTACTAAAACTATATCTACGTCATCATCTTTATTCTGTCGTCCATATTGCAGTGTTTATAGCATGCAATATCCCCCCTATAGCCGGATTAAAAAATATATAAAAATCATTATATTATATTATATATAATATCTTGTCTTGATATCTCATTTAAATTATGTTTAACATATTTCTTTACAAAAAACCTTGTCTTTTTTACATGCTCTATTATATATTTTTTTATGTGTATTTTTTTTTTAAGAAATGGGCGTATTTTGACACTAGAATACACACGTGCGGTTTTCGATCAGCTGTTTTTCGATTCTGACATTTTACCAGATTTTTTGAAGTATTTTAATTCACCCCCAAAGACACACCACTTCAATTCCGGCAATGGGAGGTTAATATCAATGAAACGCTACCCTTCAACCACAGTCAATGATGTCCCAGTAGTTTTTGATACTGCGCAGACTCCACAAATGTCAAAAAATATTACTACAACCAAACAAAAGACGTAAAGACACCAATATTAAGTTATAAAATAAATTTACTTAGAATAAATAAAAAATAATAAATAAATTAAAATAATTACGAAGCTAATTTTTTAAACTAATTTTTGCATGAATAAATTTATTGTAGTTTAGTGTAAATAAATTATGTGAAGCTGTGATTATTAAATATTAAAACAAAATGTTGAATTTCGATGTTGTTGTTCTTGTTAGCGAAATAATAAAATTTAATTAAAAGCCTATTTTGTGTAAGGAAGTACGTCGGTCAAAGGTTATACATAGGCGAAAGGCAAAAGCAGCGGGGGCAAATGAGGTAAATTTGCACAACTAATTAATAAATAAAAAACTAAATAAATTAAAAATGTATATATAAAAAAACAATCCGTAAAGCAAAAGTAACAAAACAAAAACAATAAAAACAACAACTACAACACGGGCACTCAATAGCTCAGATACGCTTGATTTTGTTTTCTTAAAGAAACGGAAGGAAGTCCATAGCTAACGAATCATATGACCTTATCCACAAGATAATTTCAAATTCTGAAACCAGAAACTCTTTGAAGAACACATTTGCGCCAATTTTATAAAAAAATATACACAAATTTTTAAATATATATACAGTATATATGTGAGTATTTATATACATTTATATAGCACCGCCATATATATATTACTTTTTAGCATTTGCATATAAAAATTAAAATTAAAAAAATTAAAAATATTGATTTTGCAAAAAAAAGCGAATTAGAAAAAAACAAGAAAAAACACAAAAACCACAACAACAATCGACCTCTATGGTAGAACAGAGTTGGTTGACCCCAGCGCTTATGGACCTGTGTACCAATCAAGATAACGTCACTAAACTAAGTTCTTCAACATTCAAGACTTGTAAGTGAAGCTGAGCGCTTCGTAGAAGTTTGAAAAAGTACCAAACAATAAAAGTCGATTTAGATGACTTGTAGCTAAAAATAATAAATATAAAAAAAAATAGATAAATTCAAAATAAAATAAAGCAATAAAAAATATAATAATAATAATAAAAGCATCTAAGCACATAAGCAGTTAACCGAGACGAAACTTTTCAAGTAATACCAAAAATAACGCCGTGACAGCAGCAGACGGGCAGCGTCTGCAAGATTTGCAAGATTTTACTTATTTCATCGGCGAATCTGCATATTCAGCTCGTCTTGTTTTATTTTGGGCAATAAGTTTGTTTTTAAAAATAATATCAATTTTTTTATTTTTAAAAAACGTACAAGATTCACGAAAGTAACTTGAAATCTTTAAATGAAGATCGTACGTCATCAGTTTTCTCGATTGTATATCTGCATTCATGGGTTGAGGCTTGGGACTTGACAGTTGCTAAATTTTTTACTGAAGTGTTAAATTCTTTTAACAAATTATTTTTTTTAATTTATTAAGCAAAAAAAAAAAACAATTAAGTTTTTGCATAAATGTTAATAAATGTTGTTAACCATATTGGTATTTCACAAAATATATATACATAAATACCTATATATATATTTGTCAACAATTGAAAACAAATTGTCACGTAGATATTTGATGGAAGAGTCAACCATTGAGGCCATTGAACAGAAACAAGAAATCATTAATACCTATTTCTGTATTATTCGAAGATATTTGAGAAATGATGAACTCGCTCCCGATCATTTGTTTACGGATACATCCTTCTAAATTAAACTTTGCATCAGTTTTAAAAATCTTGCTAAAGGCTGATCTTTAATATTTTCTAGCATATATGGAGTGATATAAAATCCTTCTATAAACTAAGACTTAACAGAAAATTTTAAAATCCTGTAAATCATTGAACTTCGTTGTTGTTATAATTAACTTATACATAGTTATATATCATCCGTTTGCTGCTAGTATTTCTTCGTGCTATGCTCTTTGGTTGGTTTAAGAAATATATCATATATATATGTGGATTCTTATATATCCTAACACATATGCAGCATACTCATACTTAGACTCAAATTCGGGTTAAAAACGAAGATAATATACCATATATGAAGATCTGTTAATTTTTTAGGTATTTGTCTTTAATACCGTGTAAATTACTTGCTTCCCATTCCAAATAATATATTTTAATCTCTTATTCTTATTATAATTATGTTCATCTTTTTAGAATTTGTTTTTTTTCTTCTTCTATATATAATTGAGTTCCCAGGAGAACATTGGGCCATAACTCTCTCTCTCTCTCCAAAGTTCACGATTTCTTGCTAAGGTTTTGTCTTTAATATCCTGGAAAATTCTTGCTACCCATTCCAATAAGATATTTATAATGAATACTCTAATTATAATTCATAACTCTGTTATGAGATTCTAGTTGAAATCAAATCGTTCTTATACCAATCTTACAAATATGATACCTACGGTATCCCAATAATAAACCATAACTTGCATAGAGTGAATTGGGTAGAACCTATACACCTGAGCTAATCTGAGACCATTTAAGCTGAAATAATAGCCCATTTTGCCACGATCGATGCTTACACAAAATCTAAATTACTACATTATAAATATAGTCATTGTAATAATGATGCTAATATCAATAATATCTAAGAAATTAATTAATTAGTGTTATTTATAACTAAATAGGTAATATTTTTTTTATTAGTTAATATTAAAACTGGTCATTTGGAATAGAAATACTCTAGGGAATTTAAGTGCTTAATTCACCCATCTTGAATATGTTAACATATCCATAAAAATGCACACACACATATACATACATAAGTTCATATGTATGCCAAGCTAATTTTATTTCCACTTCCGAATTATGTGCTAATAACATAAAAAAGCGATGCTCATGTAAACTGCATTTTTTTTACTTCCCCACGACCTTGGCAGCGCATACATCATAAAAACCAAAAAAAAGAAGAAACTAATAAAATATGAAAATAAAAAACTCAATCCTTTTTTTACATGATGCAGCAGAAATACTCTAATCAACCGACTGACCACCGATGAATGGCTTCCACGCTAAAAACAAACAAAAACAAGGAAAGCACAAGAAAATTATAGAGAAAAAAGTTTTTGCAATAAAAACTTAAAAGTAGCAGAGCAACAACAAAAAAATTTTAACAAATCGTTGAAGGTCTTCAAACGGCAAAAGAAGCAAACCACTACGAAAGTGTTTTCTTTATTTTGGTTATCAGTAACTGCTGCTTTATTATTGTTTTTGTTTTTGTTTTGCTGCTTAGTATTGCTATAGCTACATATAAAAAAAAATTGGCGCGCGCCAACTACCAACCAACATCCACTAGAAACAAAAAGTAAGAAACAAGAAACAAAAAATTTAAAACAAAACTACCAAAAACCAACAAAACTAAGATACACTAACATCACAGCCAGCAGCAAGCGGCAAGCGGCAAACGGCAACAACAATAACACGCAATACTTCAAAAACAGCAACAACAATGATAATAGAAGTAGCAGCTGCTTAACGTAAATCAGCTTCATAGCCAGACAAGCGCCTCTAAAACGAAAATAAAAGCAAATTAAAATTGATATAAAGCTTTGTGACGTCACAATTACTCGTACAACTAAGCTGGTGCGCATAGCAAAAGCAACGCAGTCAATGCATAATTATAAAGCTCAATCCAAACGGCTGTATTGCGGCAGCGCAAGCAACAAATAACAAATCGAAAGCGCAAGCGCATAAATAACCAAAAACAAAAAACTTTAAGAGAATTCACAAAACTGAGCAACGCCGAAAGAATCAACAATCACACAAGTTTCTTTCGCTCACGGGAGCGGACGTATAGCGCGCAAAACTTTGAAAGCAAAATCCAAAATTTTTATTTTCAATTAACAGAACCTCAACTCGAACGTTTGATAAAATAAAAACCAAACTCCAAGTAGAAAAAAAAACAAACAAAAATCAAGGCAATAAACCTTTTCGTTCTTACAACAAAATTCAAAATCATTTTCCGTTAAACATTGATTCCTTTTTTTTAAACTTTTGGCTCGTGTTGTTGCTGTTGTTACTGTTGTTGTTTCCGTCAAATCCGTTTGCTTTTTGTTTTGCTTTGTGGATTTGTGCTGAAGAAGTGAATTAACAGTTAATTTTATTGCTTATAAAAGTGAAAAGGTTTTCATTACAAAACTTAGAATCAAACACGCAAGAAGCGAGACAGAACGTCGTGCTTAAATTATATGTAACATTTTAGAAAAAACTAAAATAAAATAAAATAAAATAAAATAAATAAATATACAAACAAATTTTAATTTGAATTAATGAATAAATATACAGTAAATAAAATAAAACAAAATTTTATTATAAAAAATTATGTAAAGGTGTTTTTTGTTGTTGCTTTTTTTTATCCAAACTAATTTCTTCGTGTTAACATTTAACAAAAAAAAAATATCTCTTGCAGAAATTACATAAAATCAAAAGTGAAAATATTTTAAACAAAAAAATTAATTATACAAAATGGTGAAGAATAACAACGTTTTGCCTGAGGCGATGAACGGCAGTCTGCCAACAACAAACGCCACAAAGGATATACCACAGAACATGTCAAACGAAGCATCCTTCTCGAGCCGCGTCTTGAGCTGGTGGGATACGTTAACAGACTTCGCATGGTTCATTATATGTTCGATTGGTTACATATTCCAGGTGAGTCTCAAATATATAGAATTATTACATCACATTCAAAGGAACATGTGTTCTTCCAGTGTTTTTTTTTTATAATAAATCTAAAGTCAGTTACGCTCTTTCAATTCTTTTGTTGGAAGTCCAACGGTATATATATATATATACATATGTATATATATATATATATATATATATATGTATATATGATTAGAGAAGACACAAATAGGAAATGTAAAAAAATTAAATTATAATAAAATAAATTAATAGTTAAGACCGTGTGCGAGTTCAAGTAAATTGAGATAAATTAAATTGAAATTTCCTCGGGATTCCATGCAAATTAAAACCATCCTTTTAGTTTCGTAGTGCTATTGCTACCAACTTTATTGTGTTCGATCTCAAGACTAACTTATCGTTAACATTTTGGTCGGTTTTCGATCTGAAGGATCTGAAGTAACGGATCCTGATAAGATGTGTTGTTTAATACAATAAATAATATAATATATTTTACTGTTTAGGTTTAATAGATAATATTTCGTTGTTTGCTTAGGACAGACAATGATAGATACAATAGTTAATATAATGTGTTTTAGGAAACGATACTTGATAAGTGTAAATAAGTGCAGTGCAAGTTACTGCATTTAGTATTTTTCCGTTAAAAGTTTTCAAATTCATTATTTATTTATTAAACATCTTATAAAATTTTCACAATAGTACCAACTAGTTTACCTCATGTTTATGTAATTTACCCTGTTCGAAATTCTGGTAAATATCAACAATCGCTGCCATACCGACATAATTTACCATTTCACTCAATTTACTATCAATTTACTCGAACTCGCACATGCCTTAAGTTATCATTTTAAACTGTTATACAAATAAGTATTATACTCATGTATAATAAAATAATGTCGTTTTTGATTGGCAAATCAGAGATAACTTTTTTACTCCAGATTTACTTTTAGTACAGTTTTCATTTTCGATTGCTTAAGCTCTGGTAAAATGTATAACACTTGAGATCAATTTATAATGCTCTGGATATTATGCCAAATTAATTAAATTACCGTTAAATTAACAGCTGTTTCAATATAATCAACAATTAAAATTTATCTGACATTAAATTAAAAATTAATTTAAAAAAATATAACACAAAAATTAAAAGTAAATAATATAATACATCTGATATAAAATTAGTCAACTCGAGGAGATCATTCCTTTGATGACTTTCAAATATTCATTACTTCCTTAAATATCGCTAAAACAAAAAAAATCTAGAGCGGAGTGCTTTATGAACGATGTTAGGTATTTTAATGATCAATGGAATTGGGGGGATTTGGGTTAGGCTAAGGCCCCTATGCACTACGACCAGCTTGATGTAATTGCCGTGAAGTTAGTTGAACAAAACCATTTCTAATATATAGTCATAATTTAGTAATAGCAAAATAAATATAATATATTAAAATATATATTAATTAAATATATAGAAAAACCGAAAATATAATTTCGAAATTTGAATTGAAAGTATGAATTTAAATTTATGTCTATACCTATATGCATTTTTTATAATTATAATATTTTTATTTATAAGTTTATATATTAACGGATATAAAATAATGATATAATAATTTATTATGTATTATATATTTTTAAAATAGAGCTAAAAACTATAATTTACAATAACACCAGAATTCTACTTCTACCTGTATGTAATACAGAGTATTGTAATAATTTATAATATAACGAAGTTTGTAAAGTTATAAAAAATTTATATTTTTATTTATTAAATTTTTTTTTTTTGTGATTAAAAATATTATTTAATAATATTTGAGCGGGCTAATTGGTCATTTAATTAAAAACCATACTTTATTATTTATTTTTAAATAAATTATATTTTATTGAAGTATTATTTCAATATGGGTCATAGCAGACTCATCAAATGTGTATAGAAAGCTTCAACTTTATCACTTCAGCAGAGATATAGTCGTACTCTACTATAAGTGTTTTTTGAACGATTTCCGCTTTAAGATCTTCGGTGTATGTAATGTCTAGAAACGACAGAAAAATAAAAAAAATTTTATATATATATTTTTTCTTAAATTAAAAAATTACTTTTATTGTATTTTATTGTTATATGTATATTGAACTTTAAAAATATTATTACATGTAATCCAATTGCTATTCACAGTTTTTTATAAATACTTATATACGTTCATAGTAACAGTAATTATACTTTATATATACAATACACAATATCGGTAATAAATTTATTTTGATTTTATTTTAATTTGAACGTCTTAATACAAAATTACAGATAATCACAAAAATAAACCACATAAGCTACAATTAACCATTTATTGCTTAATAATGAATTAATAATTATAAATTAATTAAATTTTTATTTCTCGTATACGTATAAAAAAACAGATTATACTTTTATAACAAAATATTTTAACAAGTTAACGTTAAAGGGAATTAATTTTTCCTGAAAATCCGTGATTTTTAGAACCTGCAAGCATCAACAACCTCAAATCCTGTCTTTAAAAAGTTCTAGAAAACAGAACGGTGTCCGCTTAAAAGGCTTGCAATCAATCTGAATTCAGATTTGTGACTTACTCAAATAAGATGTTTGATTTATTCTTCTTTGACGTTGGTCTATGACTTCTTCATATGGTCTATAAACGAACGCTAGTACCGCTCTATCCGCTCTGCATAGATTTTACTTTTAGTGTTTTTATTAAATCGTACATATACAAAGGTACATATAAATTAATATGTAAAATATATTGTCAATAGTTTTTTTAAGATTTTAAGATAAAGTATGGTCAGAAATATAGTTAACAGTTTGGCCCTTTTATCTTCGCTTAAAGTCAGGATTATATATATGACCTACATAATTGAACTCTCTAAACTGAAACAAAAATCAATTTTTAATACTTTGATTTACAGGTTTGATAATACATAGATGAAATCTTTATTCTTGCATATAAAAATATAATCTATTAGGTTTTATAATCTATAATCTTATATTTCTATTCACCTCAACTAAAATTACTTCTACAACCATTTTAAAATTTATTCATTATCGAAATTTCCAAGACAGAATGAACTTAAATCTCTTCTCGGGAGCAATGCTTTTAGGTAGTTGCATCAAACACACAGCAAACATGTGTCAGTCGTTAGAGTTGTAAGATAAGTAATTATATATAGTAAAGATAGAATATTTTAATATCTGATATTCTTTGGGTTAATAACGCAAACCGTATTACATTATTACGCTATAAATATAACGTAAGTCTTTTTATAACACTAGTAATAGTCTTGTAGTCCTATTGTAACAAAATTGAGTCTTATTATAACAATAGTAGATTTTTTATAACAATAGTAAGTCTTATTAACATATAACAAAAGTAAGTGTTATTATAACAAAGTAGGTCTTCTTATAACAAAAGTAAGTGTTATTATAATAAAAGTAAGTCTTATTATAACAATAGTAAGTCTTATTATAATAGTAGTAAATTTTATTGCAACAATACATAATATATATATGTAACATATAATATGTTATAAGACTTACTATTGGCACTGAATCGTGATTTTTATAATATGACCCAGATATCAATTTCTAAAACTCCAATTGGCCAGAGAAGCTAAAATTAACAACAATTTTGGAGAAGTTTTTTAATCAATACATTATGTTTTTTTAAATTAAAGTTTTTGTTTAAGGTACTCTGGTCTTATGACTGGGGTGCAAATAATTTTAAATTCAATTCATTTTTTCACCCGACTTTCGTTGGCTTTTTTTCAACATCTTCAGGGGCATTTAAAAGTGTTTTTTATTATTTAATAATTATAATTAATTAAAAAAATTTTGTTTGCAGAATATAGTTCTAATGGTTCTAATGTTAGTTTTAAAGTCCATAAAGAGTTCGTTATGTACAGCGAAAGCACAATAGACAATACTAATCGTTTTAAAACTATTAGTGAATTTTGGTTTTTAGATTTGGTTAGAATGACAAATAGAAGAAAGTTCGCAGTTTTTTTAGGATCTCATCGATCGTCAATTATAAGGGACTATTTGATTAAGCACACTATTTTAACTGGCAACAGATTTGTGTATCTTTACTTTTTTAGGAGAAATCATTTCATGATGAAAAGAAGCACATTGTGAACATGTAAATTTTCCGAAAAGTTTGTGTCGACATCCCGAAGGACATCATTTCAAACGATCTAATCCACACAAATCACTGTTCTAATTCAAATTATTGAAAATCCCTATATCGATTCAAACGTTGCTAAGCTCTAGTACGCATTTTGTTGATATATATTTTTATTTTATTTATATAAGTAAATTTATTACAATTAAATACAATAGCATTTATAGAATTACATGAAATATTAATAGCCCTTTATTTTTAATGAATACTTTCCAATATACGAAGATAGTTCTACATCAAGATTTTTCATTAAGATTAAAAAATATTCCAACTAGTTTATAAAATTGAAATTTTTAATTACACTTGTCTTTATTAATTATTTATAAATTACATCATTTTGCATAGTAAACTTGTCTAACATCAACTTTTAATGCATAGATCTTTTCTATTTATCTCCTTTCATCCCCTTTTAATAAAATCCCCCTTACATGTCGTTTATAATTTATATTTCCACACCAGAACGTAATGAAATGAATGCAAATTTTATTAATTTTATACAAAACCCTTACTTATAGGTATAGAACATTACATAAAAAAATAATATAATTGATTTAATATCGCTCTATAGGTTCGAAGCGCTCGCTAAGCTATATTTTAACCTTGACATATACTTAGTAATAAATATCAGAGCAAATATTAAAATTCTGTCAAATGTAAGAATTTTTGTACCTTTTTTATTGTAAATAGACTTTTAGTATAAAATTTATTTTTATTTATTATTTAAATAAATATAAGCTTGTAAAGATTTATTTATTTTATACTTTCAACAATTAACACTAAGTTTTATGATATTCGAATGATTATATGATGATATATACATATGTATATATTACTTTTATAAATATCATACACACATAAGTCATTCATAGGTATATATGTATTTACATTATATTTATATATCTTGTATCAGTTATGCATATATATTGCTATATATATAGCAATATATATATATCTTATATATATGTATATTAATATATTCTTTAGATCCTATTATTAGACATGAAATACGATATCAAGTCAATATTCTTCATGAGAACTTACACAACATTTGATCTTTTTAAAGTAGTTTTTGATGCTGTGTCGGTATCTTCCTGGCAGTAACTCGGTCATTACTTGACCTTTACTCATTTCAGAAATGTATAGCCGTCAAAGAGACACTATTCTTCATATAATTAATTTTTGTGGACACAGTTACTTCCGTCCAGTCTTTCGATAGTTACTTGCGGTCTTCTACTGCTACAGTTCTGACAATTATACGAATTAGTTCGAACAGTTTTAACACGTTAAACAGTTGTTAAACGATTCATATTGTAAAATGGCAAAACTTAAGCAAAACTTAAACATGTTATGCCTAGAATGAGAGTTATATTTGATATATATTACTGCTGCTAAATCAGGAATATGAAATGGATATGTAAAATATATATAAGTGCTTTTTTTTTTAATTTTTATTGCATTGATGCATAAAAGTATCTAAAAGTAAATCAGTTCGTTCGCTAATTATTATTTTACTTTAGTTTACGGTCTTGATAATTTTTCTGTTTTTATCAGTTTACAAATTAACAAGATTATATTAATAAGATTTAATAATATTTATTTTAATTATAACTTTTAATTTCGAAATAAATATACAACAACTTGTTTTATTTAATGACCGAATAATTAACGTTTGTAATTTAAAAACCCATTACGCCTATATTTAGGCTATCTGAGTTTCGTTCATCTTCTCCATTAATTCAAAATTGTTTTCAATAAAAATATGCCTAAATTGCGATACATAAGATCTGAATAATGTATATATGAATGTGTTATATATCAATGATATATGTATGAATGAAACAATTTTTATAGAATTTTATATATAATGAATATTATACATATATATATATATCAATGATATTGCTATATCATTACATTGATATCAGTGATTACATTGGTAATACATATATTGGTGATAAGTAATATCAATGTGAATGATATATACATGAATTATATTTATATGAATAATATTTATACGAGTGATATAAATCAAATTTATATATGAATATTATTTAAATAGTTAGTATATATATGAATAATATACATACTTTAATTACTTATAAATAAATGCTATTTCTATAATGGATATATATTCAAATAAATAAATAAATAAATTAATATTATTTATGTTATATGTGAATTATCTATATATGCAAATAATATACATATATACGATATTTAAATGAATGTATATATAGTGGTGATATGTATAGGAATGATATTTACATGTATAATATATATATTACATATATCACTTATATATACATATATATATATTTGATATATATATATATATATATCACTTATACATATGTATATGCATTTATTAATATATATCACTTATATATGCATAACTGATACAAGATTTATAAAAATGATATAAATAACATATATATCTATGAATGACATATGTATGAATAGTATGTATAAAACTGATATATACATATGTATATCATTATATAAATATCATACAAATGATATGTTATGTACATAAATGAAATATCATATATACCAACAATACAACATATATGTATATGAATGATATTTGTATCCCTGATAAAATATGAATATTATATATACGAACAAAATTTTTGTGAATAATGTATACATCTTTTATATATCCATGAATGATACAATATTTATATAGTTGATACACATATGCATAATATATAAATATATATATATCAATAATATGTATATAAATGATATATAATTAAAAAATGAATGATATGTGTATAAGTAATTTGTATATAAATGATATTCAGCATATATATATATTATTGATATATATATGTATATATGTATTAAGTATGTTTGCATAAATGATTCACAATATATATAATGTACATTTATATATAAGTCTAAGAATGTCACATGTTTGAGCGATATGTGCATAAGTGAATTGTAAGTAAATGATACTCATTTATGTGATATATATGTATATTAATATATATCATAATACATGTTATATATATCGATAATAAAACATATATGTTATGCTCCATATAAATATATATATTATATATTAATGGTATATTAGATATACATCTGATGTATATATATGATATATGAATGGTATATTAATATGTACATTCATGATACTTTTGTAAATAACTTGTATATGAATTCAAAAATATCTGATCATATCAGCAGATATATTTAATTAATTTACTGAAAATTGCTCCTGCTTTCTGGTTATTTTCATTTTTGATGTATTGGCTTTAATCGGCATGAAAATGATATCAAAATGATACCAAAATGAAACCAAAGTAAAGATACGTTAAATGGCATACATTACACAAGTTTTCGATCCGGCATCGCCTTACGGTTTTATCTTCTGAAATTGCTTTATTAGTGCAATAATGTAGTGTAATATCTTGTCCTTTAAAATTAACAACCATAAAAGAGAAGGTAACTTACTGGCATGCATAAAATCCTTCATGCTTCATTTCATCCTGCCACAAAACGAATTCTCCACGTGCAACTAAGAAGCCATAAAAGCTGAGCCGCTAAGCTCGGTCTACCAGCGGTGCGCTTAAAGACAGCCAGGTATGGAAGAGCAGTACCTATATGTACGTATGAAGTGTTAAAATACGTAAAATAATAAAATAAATTTTTTTTTTATTTTCAATTATATATATAAAAACTACAAACTGTAAACAAACAATTATGCTACAAAAATATTAATCGATTGATCAGCTCTGCGCGCTGTAAACAAAAATAAAATCCAAAATTAAACTTAAGGTCTGAGAGATAGATGTGTTAATTTTAATTGTAATCTAAAATAAACATTTTTTTAATAAAAAAAAATACTATTATTTTTTTTTTTTTTTTTTAATTGTTGTGTTTGAGCGGTTTTATTTCCCTAAGCTATTAACTGAATTTGAAACTGATAACCTTTGCATTTGCATTTGAAGTAGTGGCTTTTATGTATTTATGTTATTTTTAACTGATTTGTTGCTTTTGTTTGTGCAAGAGATTATATCAATGTTAATGCGTTACTACTTGAAAATACTCGTAATTGTTGATGGAGCAGTGGAAGATGGATGGACTCATGGCGTACACTCATGGCATACGAACTCGCGAATGACCTTTCTCAATGTGTAATGACTTGTGCCATTAAATGTGCAAATGAAAAAGTTTGTAAATAAGACCAGTTAAAAAACAACTTCATTTAAACCCATTTAAATGCGTACCCAACAGACCTAGTGAACTGCGTTACTACTTGAGTCCAAAAATTTTACTTTCATTAAATTCACAAACCAAAAAAAAAGCAATCAAAATTTGCGATTTTGCCAAGAGATTTGCGATTTGATATCTGTTGTGTATATGTTGTATATATGCGGATTAAATGTGTTTATGAGATATTTACAAAAAAAAAAGATATTTAAAAAAAAAATCCCTTAAAAAATTGTTCATAATAAAATACATAAAATATATGGCAATGTAACAAACTGAAGAAATTAGTGTGAACAAACCTAAAAACAATAAAAAGTTTTAAAAAAAAACTGTTTTTCATTAAAAAAAAACAAAATTTTGCTTTCATCATTTCCTTTACAAACTTGACCCGTCAAAATGGACCAATCTATGTGACGTCATTTGACTAGATATTCCATATTGTAATAGCGTGACTCTGAAGCTTCCGTAACGCTGTTGTCTAAAAACTTTTTAAAAATTAGTTGAAAAAAAAAATTTATATATATTATTTACAAGTTTTTTTGTACAAATTTTTTTTATTTTTGTTATAAAATAACATTTTATGAACAGTAACTTTTATTGTCTTTGAAGTGGGTCAGTTTATTGCAGTTGTAACAATTGGTGGATAGTTTAATATAAACCATGTGAAAAAGTGGAACTGAAAATAAAATTTCAATTATTTTTATATAGATTTTGTTTCGTAATTGAATTAAACTTTTTTGATTATAAATAAAAAAAAAATTTCAAATTTCTTATAACCAACAATAGACTCTGTAGTACAACACTCCTTAACACTCCTAAATAAACAACACAGTGGCAACTTCAACATTCCACAAATCAATTGTTTCTTCTCTGACTTGATTAGCTAAATAGCCTAACATTTAAAAGCCAAGCTATTAGTTTGTTGTAGAAACTTGGACCTTATGAAAGCTAATTATATATACCATAGTTTTTATTACAATCATGAAGATTTGTTTATGTTATTTTCGATTTGCGTATCTAGCCTAACTTTTTCATTCGAGATTTACTTTTAGTACAATTTTCCTTTTCGATTGGTTAATCTCAAACAATATATATAATACCAGAGCCTAATTTATAACAATTTGGATATTATAAAAAATTAGTTAAATTACCCGGAAATTAACAACCGTTTAATGTTATATGACCACAATATTTGGGGGCTATACTTAATATGTTAAATTGAGCTATAAAATTTTAGAAAAAACAAAAGATCCAGATCAAATCTATATTTGCCAATCGAAAACGAAGTTAGGTTTTTAATCAGAAGTATAGAATTTGTTTTTAACCAATATTTCAACTTCAAATAGACAATATGAAATTAAACATCTCTCCAACAGTGCCACTTTAGGAATAACAAACATATAAGTAGAGAGAGAACCACATTTTGCTGTATATTTTCTAGGAGTTTCAGGATGTTTTCTCCAAGATGATCTTCGAAATTTATCAACACATTAAGTCTAGATTTTTTCATTGTTTTGAAACTTACAAAAGAATCTGAGATAATTTTTAAAAACAATTCAAATATATTTGTCAATCGTGGTGCCATCTATGTGTCATCTTAGCAACGCTTTCAGATTAATCTAATATTTTTGTAGTTATGTTAGTGTTCATATATAGTTTTCATAAATACTTATGTCGAATCAAATCACACTTCACCTGTCACGTCATATAAAGCAGCTGTTAATTTTGGGCTAAACTTACCACTCCCGTAAATTTCTAGAGTATAATAAATTAATCTCAAGTGTTGTACTTTTCGCTCGAGATTCACCAATCCAAAATGAAAATCGAGTGAATCTCGATTGAAAAAGATTACCATTCGAAAATGACATAAGTAACTCAAAGTTTGGTATAGTGTTTAGTATTTGAAAGTTTTCCATCTTAACCAGCTGTTCAGATTATAGAGTGTACTATATAAAACAATATATATATTATAGTTTATATTAATATATTTATGTGTAATAATTATAATAATAATATATAATACACTGTATATACTATATATATAAATATATATGAGGTTAGCATTTAGATAGCTTTAGCTTTATTATCCACTTACTATCTATTAGAGCAGACACCTGCACTCTCTACAGTTCGTATCCACTTTTCATATCTACAAATTTGTTCTATGTATTATACTTTGTTTAAGGTCAATTCTTAACATCATAACTTCAGAATATATTCCATGTAGTAAATTGCATAGTGTAGAGTATCTTAATCATATGATCATATAAATAATATAAAATTCTTGGAATAACTTGTGTCCGTAATCAATCAATCAGTTAAACAATTATTTTTTTTTTTTGCTTATAAATAAATCATAAATTACTTAACATTTATCTATTTTGAATTATTATTAATAAGTTTCTGTTTATAGATGTTTTTTTTTATTAAATATTATATTTGGTTATTTCAAGCAGTTTGCAACTTAAGTTTCCAAAATAAAAACCAAGTTTGTAGCTTAGGTTTTTTCCTATTTGCCTAAAGCAATACGTTAAGTAGAAATTAAATTGTATATGGTTCTTTGAAATATTGTTTATTATATTTTTATATATGTTCATTATATATATGTATAGATGTAGTAAAAAAAAAATCCATTAGTTTTGCCTCAAATTGAAGGCTTATTTACCATAGTTAGAATGATGCGGTATAGGTTAAATATGCGTCGTTTTGTGTGAAAACTTGGTGTTATTTTGAAGGTAATTTGATTATGCCCCTCTCATTGAAATTCTCATTCCTATTGGCAAAAATTTAAGACAGTCGATTTTTATAAGACTCTCTTAAAGCGAATTTTTTATCAAAAAAATCGTCTATTATTCGCCATGGACAGGAACAGTTTGGTGGTCTGGACTATTAAGTGGATTCACAACAACTTCCCAACCAGAACTTTCCAACAGCTTTTGGCGAATCATTATTGATGTGTGTGACCTAGTATTGTTCTGATGGCACACAGCTCCTCTCCTTATACCCAAAGCTGGCTGTTTCTGCGCGATTACCTTTCTTCAAATAGATGATTCCCTGCAAATCCTATCAAACACACAACAAATCTTTGTGGTCGTCAATTTTGACTTGGTCACCGTTTCAGCTAGTTCATCGCTATACGACCACAACCGTTTTTGCTTGACTTTGTCGTATATGATCACTTTTAATCGCCAGTCGGCAACCGCTTCTGAAATAGGTTGCGATTCAATTTTGTTGCGATTCATTAGCGATTCACTGTTGAAAGTGTGGCACTTATACATCGAGCTACGAGCTTCTTTCTGTATTCAGCCTTACTTAAACGGTTTCATACGGTTTTAGGTGCAATCTTTAATTTTTCGGTAATCCAAACAGTGTAAACTTGACGAACGGACTTGACAATACTCATGATTTTATCGACATTTTTGACAATTAGCCTTTCAGTGCTTAGTACATCCTTGACCTCGGAAATCGAAATTACCGAAACGGAATCGATGAAATCAAAATTGCGCATGATTGGCTGCTACAGAGTCAATATCCGTACCAGAACCATAAACACTATTTACAATTTCAGTCGCCTAGCTTGCGTTTTATGTACATAATATATATTTTTTATATACATAAATATATTTTTTTATAATTATTTTTATATAAATATTTTTTTATATATATTTTTTTATATATAGGTATATATTTTTTATATATAAATATTTTTTTATATATATTTTTTTATAAAGAGGTTTTTGGAACAATAGTAAACTACAACAACAAAAATTTATTTTTGTATTATTTTATTTAATTGAATTTTTTGCTGACCATACAGCTGTTTTCAGTATTGTCAAATACCCATTATCAGTGGTCGTAGAATTATTTCTTATATTTAATTATTTGTAAATAATTTTTTGAGATTGTAAATACCAGGAGTCGAACTCGTGTCCTGCCAAATTTGAAGCTCAGAGTCAGCGCACCTTAACCAAAATATTTTTTATGTAATTTTATATTGTATTAGTTTGTTTTTCTAGAAGAATAGTTATAGTTGATTTTTTCAATTACTAATTTCATTGTTATATATATTGTTTTTCTATATTTTTAAATAAATTTATTTTATTTGTTTGAGTTTAATTGTTTATGATTCTTTTTATTTATTAATTTTTTATATATTTATTTTTTATATACTTATTTTGAATTTCGTTTTTCATGTGTTTCTTTTTCATCATAAGTACATATTTTTTTTCTACATCTATTTATACATTTAACCAAAAATGCCAGTTTCGATTAAGTCATTATTTATTTAAATGATAATAAATAAATATTTATACTTTTGCTGAATCACAAAAAAATCTATGTTCATTTCCTACTCCAACTGGCCAATTATTATGCTATAAGCGTAAATATGAAAAGTCAAAATGAATAAAAAATAATCAAATTAAACTCGAATTATATTTTTTTTTTTGTATTATGAAATCTATTTCAAAAAAAAAAAATTTAAATTATAACACGCAAAGTAACAATTTGCATCAAATGTTGTTAAAAAAAATTTCTTTTTAATATCAAATTTTAATTTGTATAAAATTGTTTCGACTTGATGTACTCATCTCATCTCGAAGCTCCTAACTTCGAGTTGACTGAACAGCGAACTTAATTTAAATCTTCCCAGACAATTAAGGCAGGCATTTAAAAATTCTCTACTTCAGTTTTAATTATAATTATAAGCATCATTTTAAATTTAAATTTAATGAGTTTAAACTACAGAAATTGCTCACAATTTTTTTAATTATAATTTCATTACTTAATGACATTTAAAACGATCAAAAATTATTATTAACATATTTATTAATAATTAAGTAATTTGTTGGTTGTTTTTTGGATAAAAAATATACGCATTTATGATAAGAAAAGAAAAAAAAAATTTACCTGATTTATTTAAAAAAAAAAATGTATTTAAATTAAGTAAAAAAATAAAAATGCTGCAATTAAAACAATTTTAGAATGAGCTGGGCCGGGTGAGGAACCTGCTAATTATTCGTATATGACGAATTAAGAAAATATACTTTGTACTTTTGTATTTGACTTGAAAATAAAAAATTATTTTTCCGACATTGTTTATAATATGAAACAAACAACAACAATATTTGATTGTCCGTAACGTAAAATAATAAAATATTTATCATATTTTCAGTACTCTAAACTAGACTTCAACAGCACTTTATTTATTTTAGTGCTTAACAGTCAATATAAATAAATGTGTTTTGGATGTATTTGAAACGAGTCCAAAATAACCGGGTGAACTCTCTTTAGTAGTTACATTATATTTAGGCTTATTGGTCTGCCTTCTCTTCTCAATAAGCTATTTGAAAAGATATTATAAATATATATATATATAAGTAAATAAGATGTAAGTTAAGAACAACAAAATCCTTATATTGTTAGCATAAAACAACGTAATAAAGACAATATTAATCTTCAAAAACACGTTGGCATAGTATTCTTAAATATTAATGTTGTTTTTTATACATTATAGTATTATATTCTTATTTTTAAAATATTAAGAGTATTCACACTGTCTTGCAAACGCATTGCAAAGTGCCCGAAATCTTCTCTCAGTCGCATAAATTTTTTAAGCAGAGCAGAAGAGTTTTTGAAACTACCATCCATTTTGCTGAATAATCTTAATAGAATAGATATCCAGAGAACTTTAACTAACTGGATTACTGTGGGGTTTTGAAACTTTTTCTGAGGGTTGAGGGTTGATGAGGGTCCTACTAAATTCGAAACAACCGTACAGCAAAGATAGCCCGACCTTTTATGACTTTTGTGAGTTTGTTTTTATTATTATAATAATAATTATTATTATTATAATTTTATATTATTATTATTATATTTTATGTTATTATTATTATAATAATTAGTTGGCCATTACAGACGTTAATTGGCAGCGTCCAGTAGGCTCTTTCACCTAACCTCAGTGGCTTGTTATCGTCAGTTGGTAGTAATAAGTGCCTTTATATCGTTGGCCACCTTATTGTTCAACGAAAATCCAGATATCTTCTACCACATTTTTCTTTAGCGAGTGTAGAATTACACATCGTTACTGCCTTTAATCCTTCACATGATTAAGTCCTCAAAGTCGCTGAGTTTCACACATTAATTCACACATTATATCGTTCCATTTAATTCTATACTCACTATCAACGCGTAAAGGACTATAGATCTTTCGAAAAATTTTTCTCTCGTATGCTCCTTAATATCTTCTCAACACTGTTAGTTATTGTTCAAGCTTCTGCGCCTTATAAGAGTACATACCTTATAAGAGCATTTTTTTGACAAGAGTAATACTTCATTAAATCTTTAAGTTAATTATATTTTTGGCATTTACATTGGTTTCCAATGTATTGGAAAAGAAGTGAAGAAGCATTGAGATGGGAAAAACTTGATGGTTCTACTATTTCGAAATTGTATAAGTAAATATTACTTGAATTTTTCAAAAAAATCTTTCTTAAGTAGTTTTAAAGCATGAGGGCACATTTATTCGTAGATTTATTTTTTCTCCTTTTTTTTTAATATTTTTTTTTATATTTTTTTTTTTTTAATTTTTTATTTTTTATTTTTATAGTTGATAGCTAACTTTACACTGTTGTTTATTCCACTTTACAACAGTATTAAATAGTTGCTTAAATAGTGTGAAGATGCTGAAGAAATAATTGAAATGAATTTAGTGGAACTATTCTATTATAATGTGACATTTTTTTAACATGAATTTTATAATTAAATAAATAATATTAATAAAAATTTTTTTAGTTTGATTTTACTGATAAATAATTATCAAAAAGAATTTTTGTTTAGTGTTTAATGAGAGTTATAGTGAGTTGTGATGGAGGGAGGAACAAGTCCTTCTCAATTACCTAAAAAAGTCGTTTTGAATCCATAAAAAATGTTGGTCATACTTAGTATAAATCAATCTCATGTGTCCGTGTCCTTCCTTAACTAGAAGAAGATTAAAGATATTCCTATGCCCTTTTCTCATCGATCTGACTGAGCTGTCATCCTGTAAGGTTAAGGACCTGGCCAAATTTATAAAACTGTCAGGTCGGTTTTCCTTTACCTAATGGAAGAGGCGTTATCTTCTTTCGGCATTGGCTTTATACTAATTTAAATCTATGTACATACCAATGCCAATGGGTACCACAATGGGTCATCATTTGTGTTTATTGGGCTTTTTGGAAACGAGCCCGCTACTCCAACCTAACTTAACCTAGTTTAAATCAAACAAAAATTTCTGAAACAGTTTATCTGTAAATTTTGAAAGTTTTCACTTAAACCTATTAACATTCTGGAAGTATTCGGTATTTTCTTATATTGACGAAAGTGGTTTATCTCTCATACACATTTTAACATAAATGTGTAAATTTATTTTAATACCTTTAAGTTGGCAAGAAATTGGCCTTTGTCTCATCCTCCTGTATTAATATTTTTTTCTTTCTTTTTATAAAAGATATCTTTTGTTTGAGGTAGTCCTTTGTTTATTACTCGTAAAAAAGTTTAGTATAGATATTTCTCCGAAAATCATAAAAATTAAAATGATCAAATAAGTACAAACACGAATGTATAACTTTCATTTCAATGATAAAGAACAGCTGGAAATTTTTTTTAATTTTATAATTAACGATTGAAGTTTTAGTCACAATAAAATTCAAGAAAAAAAAATACCTTTTAATTAACAATTGGTGTTATAAATGAATTTATTTTTAACGCAAAAAACATTGCTAATTATTTTAAACTGGCGACGTGTGATGCAACCAAACCTGACCAAAAGTACCCATATTTTTATTACATATTTTTACCTAAAGATGACTATAAAATGCTTCTAGATCACCTTAAACTAAAAATGTATCTAATTAAATTTTTTACAAAACGTTCAGTTAACAGCGTCTAATATTAAAGCATTGGTCTTTGCTGGCATTTATAGCAATTCACAAGCGGATTTTTAAAGTAGCCAAGTTGGTAGCACTGCGTTGCGCTCATGAGTGGGTTAGTGCGAACGTGCGGTTCAAACTGACCTGCCTTAGTTAGTCGATATAGATACACAGTAATGTTCATAATCAGAATTGCATAATCATACAGATATTTTTGGTTTTTTTTTCAATTTTTTTTCGTCCATTCTTTGCTCTACTGAAGTGTCTATGCATTTCGTTGGTTGTCATGAAATTGTTTAAACGTGCATCGTCGAAGTTTAACTTTTTACAACCCACAACGACGACATCAATTACCACAATCAAAATTGCAGCAGCAGCAGCAGTTATCAACAACAACAGACTCCAGCAGTCGACAAAAGTCAGCAAAGAGTCTACAAGAAGTCAGCAACAGTGTGAACATTTACAACCGCAAAAACCTTAAATGACAGCAACAAAAAAAAAAAAAAAAAAATATCTGACATTTAATGCAATTGTTTTGGAACTAAATTTTTTACCTTTTAGTTTCTTATCTTTGGCATATGCAATTTGCAGAAATATACACAACAACAACAATCCAAAAAAAACCTTAAACAATTTAAATAATAATTAAATAATTCAAAGTCAGTGGTGAGGTTAAGTACGAACAAGTTATAGTTTCGTCATGTTCAAGTAAAAAAAACATTAATTAAAAAATTAATTAAATAAATCAAATCTTGAAGGAAAAAATAAAACATGACATTCCATCACTCAAACAATTTTAGTTGGGCTGTACTTCACCTAATCATGCCTAGATGCCTAAAAGATATAAGTCTTAATTAGATTAAATGAATTATATACTCACTGAATTGCTTTTTGAGGATTAATGTTGTGAGATCCAGTCATAAATTCTTTCTTTATACTTTTTATAATCCGCGATTTTATATACACACATTTTGTTGTTGTGGAGACCCATAGAAATCTGCTGCTATAGTCTCTTTTGGGAGTGGTATATGAGGATTAATTTTGTGAGATCCAGTCATAAATTCTTTCTTTATACTTTTTATAATCCGCGATTTTATATACACACATTTTGTTTTTGTAGAGACCCTTAGAAATCTGCTGCTATAGTCTCTTTTGGGAATGGTAAACAATACTTGTCCGTCGAAATTGACGAATGGCAACGGAATGTAGAACTGATCGTTTCTGGTATGGTACTTACAAATTACCTAAAAGATAGGTGAAATGTATCGTTCAGCGAACGTTTTAAATAAATTAAAATCTCTTAAAAATTATACATTTTCGATACCCAAAAAAAAAACAAAACGGAAAAAATTTATGCATGCAACTGGTATAAGACCACAAGTTCGTCATCAGTCCATGCTATATCATATTTTAGCGTTATTTTAAAGTATTTGAAGTTATTAAATTAATTTTACTAAATTTCTCAGTAAATTTGTAAATAAGGCGAAAAAAGTATTTTGATGATTGTATTAAAATTGATAAAGGGATATTAAGAAAGACTGAACCTGTTTAAATTATTTTTAAAAATGGAAGAAACCGAAATCATACTTTAGGTTTAGATTATTTTCAGTAGATAGGAAAAAAACCAATATAATACCTCAACGTAATTAGAAACACTGTATATTACATGATCTATAATACATCCAAATAGTATTAAATTTGATTTTTACGTTAATATAACAGTAGTGACTATTTTTACTTTAACAGAAACTGTGATATTTCGAAATGCAATGAATTACAACAACAAAAATTCTTTTTATATTATTTTAATTAAAATATTTTTGGCTGACAATACGGCTGTTTCGAGTATAGCCAAGTATTTACCATCAGTGATCTTGGAAATTATTTCTTATAATTATAATAATAATAATTTAATATAATATAATATATATATTATATATAATATACTATGTATAATATATTATAATTATAATAATAATAATAATAATAATAATGTAATAAAATATAATAATATCGTAATTATTTATAAATAATTTTTTGAAATTGCAAGTACCAAGGGTTGAAGTCGTGCCCTGCCAAACTTGAAGCTCAGAGTCAGTATCTAACTTGTATGTTCAAACTTTGTTAGGTTTTTTTAATTTGCTGAGGAAATGTTCATTAACAAGTTCACTTGCTGTGTTTTATTAGAACGAAATCCTAAACCAGCTGTAGAATAATTAAATTGATTAATTATATTTTTATTTTTATTCTGAATTATTAAAATTCCACATTCAAATAATATTAAAATCTTAATACTGAAACTCTATTATTAGAATTTATTATAAAACAAACTTCATTATTAAGTGGTATGGGTTATGAGCTATAAATTCTCTTTTTGGATATGTAGGTTTTTGTTAAATTTAGCAGTATCATACAGAATAACTTATAAGTCATATTATTAAATTTGGTTATTTATTATGTTACTAATTTAGTTTCGTTACTAATGTACCATGTCTTTGATTTAATGTAATGCAATACTCTAATAATAATTCAATCGAATACAACCAAAAATCCATAAAGAAAACATTAATCAAAAATTATTATCTTATACGTATATGAATAAATAATATATTCAAAATAATTGATCATGTCTTGTCTTAAGTATGTATTAGGCTAATTTCGTAATGATTTATTCATTTTCATAAGCATACTTATTATTTTCGGTCTGTAATACTAGTAGAGCTCTACCAGTTTATTTTATGTAAACATTAGAGACACGAAACTTATCGTTTTTAACTGCACAAAATTAAATTCTACACAAATATTACACAATTATACAGTCAAATGAAAAGGAAATTGCTAGAAAAACACGAACTTCCTCTCCAGTCACAAAGTGTAATTCGAGGAGTATTAATTTGAAAAAATATTTGAAATGTTGAAAAAAAAAATATTACCCAATTTCGGCTAAAATATCAAGTCATGAACTCTGAACGTGACAGCTATAAACGACAACTAAAAACCAATAACCTAACATGCAACACGGCAGCGCGGCAAACCTACAAAACTATTTGCAAAGATTGCAACCAAATATTCGGCCAATCGAGCTACCAACAAAAACATAGAAAGACAAGATATCAAAGTGTAAAATTTCCAACGCTGAACGGGCTCTAGTAGTTTCAGTTTACACGAATCCAACTCTACGCCAAATCCACCAAATCCGCCAATCAACCAAATCGGCCTAACAAGTGAACAGCTGAACAGCTGAACACTCGCTGCGAATGGCTCGTTGACCCAGTTCAACTTTTGCATTTGCCGGCTCACCTGTATGGGAACTGCCAAAGCAGGATCGTATCGCTTTTATTTCATTTTTGTTGTAAATATTTCCCATATTTGCGTAAAAGATTTGTATAGTTTTTTTTACATCTTTTATTTTGCAGTTTTATATTAGCCACATTTTCGTGTTTATAAACGTCATAAAAATAATAATAAAAAATAAAAAAAAATATAAAATAAAATTATGAAAAAATAAAAACGTTTTGGCGGGCACTTCAACTTGTTTAGCTCTGCATATGGGGCATGAAGCGAAATGCGAAAACGGGCTTCGAGAAACAAATATTTACAACAACAAAAGATACAGCCCAACGTCGATTGAATTCTGTTGTCATAGATAATAAAATTTCTCAAATTTGCTATGGCACCCACACAGCTAGCGAATTGTGTCAATATTGACGTCTCAATAGGCGAAGACGTTTCGAAAGAACATGAACATCGTTTATCTAGTGATTTATTTTGCATATACATAGATTAAAAAAATAAAGGGTACTGGTATCGAAATTGCGAAATATATGTTGTCATGATCAAAATAGAAGAAATCATACAGTTGAAGGAGGGACATGGGTCAATTATAATTGTAGCCACGGGGGATATAATAGAAAAACTATATAAAAATTAAATTTTAAAAATAAAATTTTATGTATCTACAATTTTATTTTAAGATATTCAGATGATTTATTTAACAGTTAATGCTTTTAAATATATCTTAAAACTGATTTAATTAAATCAGTTTAAATCGAACACTAAATTTTTAAGCATTAAGGTTATAAATTTACCTACATATTAAACTCAATGAAACTTGTTTAAATTATTTAAACAAAAACTGCCGTTCACACTGAATAAATGAATTCAAACATTAATAGTTTTAATCATATTTTTTAGTTGTGTTTTTGATTAGTTTATTATATTATTTAGGTAATATTTATTAAGGCTGAATCGTATACGTAAACAAAATTTAAATACTTCTTTAGGATACTCTAGTCTTTTACTTAAAAATCGAAAATGTTGATATTCTAAGTATTCTAAAATGTATCCTAAGAAAAAGACAAGACCAACCTAAATAAATAATTATATTTTGTTTATATATACATTCCAGTACCAAATGTTCTGAAATCGTATTTATAATAATTAACTTATGTATATATTAATAATAAAAAAAACAATTAATTAGGTAATTAATAAAAAAAAGTATATATTTAGAGTTCAAGATCCTAATTTGATATATACAGCTGTATAAATTAATTCATAATAATTTAAATACAAGTTTTTTTTTGGCAAATTTTATCATATATCCATGTTTAATACAGTATTTAGACTTTGAAAGTATCGTAAAAAATAAATTATAAAATATTTAAAAGATTGTCTTTCATTTTTCAATGCCGTGAATCCATTAAAATTTTAATTACACCTTCAGAACGTATAAGCAAACATCACACCTATCAAATATTAAAAAAAATTATAATATAAATATTGAAAAACTATTATTTAACCATAACAATACCATTTATATCACTGTTGGGATATTTCATCAGTTATTGCTATTCTTGGCCATCTACAACGGTCTTAATATCAAGCTCGTATGGTCATATTTAAGGTTAACCACTCATGTTTTTGCTGTCACATATGATGGGGCAGAGTTCTTTTAAGCTCGTTCTACTACGAATTAAATTTTTTTTATTAAACAAAAAATAAATCATATGTTTATAAGTATTTTTCTAAATTGTCATAAGTTCTTAACATTGGTCAACAAAAAAAAGATGGTTTATTTACTTAATTTTATAATAATATAATATTAGTACTTACCAATCTATTTGATATGACCTGCTATTTTCATTGTTCTAAGGTTGTCACATTTAAAAATGTGACAACATTTTTATGTTGTCACACTATATAATATAAATGAATTAAATATTATAATATTAACTTTTCTTTTTTTTTGTTTTGTGTTGTGGTGATGCTTTATGCACCGTCAAACCGATCATTGTCGGAATGGTGTGCCTGACTCTCTAACATTAATATATAGTATACGGACCAAAACACTCCCTTTTCAGCGAGATTTATTCCCCCTCGGAACCGCTTTCACATTACTTCGAGGAGGGTCTTTTTTATATTGTCATTTCAAGCCATGCTCTTTTGATTTTCGATCTGCGTCCAGACTTTTACTCTTTCACCGCAGTTTCTTGGTATCTGCACTATTGATTATTTTAATTTTTTAGATTTCCTTTCTAGATCTAATTTCTTAGTTTTGAGGACTTGAATCACATATGATTCTATCATTCGCCAACACGTCTCATTTTTTCCATTATATTTTCGAGATTTATTGGTCCAATCTGTGCTATTTTCTCTTCTCTATATGAGAGCCACCTATTACACGAATTGTTTAGTATTAAAATTATCAAATATTAAATTACAAATATTAAAATATTTTATTTTATAAAATTAAATTAAAATTTTTAATTTTATATAATAAAATTGAAATTAAAATGCAAGTATTATATACTGTATACATATTTTACTAATAAAGTACTCTTATTCATTAGTTTCGAAGTCTAAGAATTGCATTAGTGATCGATGTGCTGCTCACCACTTTAACTGCACCCACATTTACATTTTTACCAGATTGCAAAATTAAATTACCAAAGTGATTTTAAAATTTATCTGTTTTTTTGATTGCAATCAATATAAATGCTAATTTCCTACATTCAAATAATCTTGCAAGAAAAACAGATATGAAAAAGTTTATGCCTTTAATATTTTCATGAAAAATTCACAAACTTAATTGATTGCCAATTTAAGAAAATCAAAATAATCCACATACTCAACATAATCCACATACTCAACATAATCAACATACTCAACATACTTAAGGCACAAAAAGTATTTGTAAAATTTTTCAAAAATCGAATTAAGTACACAAATGAAAAAATAATAAACAAACTTATCATGTATAACAAAAGCAACTGTAAAGCAATGATTACAACAAAAACAACAACAACGACAACAACAGCAGCAATGAGGCTTTGCTCTTAAAGTCCAATCGAAATTGAAACTGAAATTGAAATTGAAAGTTCGTCTCTGTATTTACCTGCACTGCACAATATTGCCTGCCACTATGCCTTAATGCACATTCAACTTCGTGGTAACTCTGTGTAATGTGCCATTTGCAGAGTTTTTTGAGTTTATTTTTTTATTTTTCTTTTTTATTTTTTATTTTGTTAGTTTTGTAGTTTTTGTGTGTCAGACTTCAGCTAATGAGTGAGAGTACATACATACGAACGCATAATATTGGTTCAAAGCTTCGCTATGGCAGTATAAGCAGGAATACAATGTTTTCCTTTCAATTCTTACCTTTTTTTTGTTTTTATATTCCGTTTGCGTATGTTTTTGTTGTACTGTGTGATTAATTGCATCAATGGAAAATAAAACAAAAAACAAGAAGTAACAAAGCTCTTATGGTACAATGCTTTTTTTTCACTTCTGTGTAAAGTCAACAAAAAGAATCCGAAAAGCAACCAATAATGCAACCGGCAAATTTTCAGTTAAATAATTTTTTACTTTTATTTTTCTTTTTGTTTTGATTTTTATTTACATAGTTTTTCTTTTTCCTTTTTATTTTTTCTTTTTTGGTTTTTGTGTTAAATTTTTTTTGAAATTGTGCTACAAATATTATTATTTTTGTTGTTAATTGTTTTGATGGTTATTATTGTTGCATTTGTAATTGCATACGAGTTAGTAATAGTAAGCAAGAGTTGTGGCTTTTCTGGCGCAGTTCAATTTCAGGTTTATTGGCTTAATCGCTTACGATGATCTCGTTGCTATTAACTTCTGTATTTATTGGGATTTAACAGCCAATTTGTTGCTTGTGTTATTTTGTTTTTGTTTTTTGTTTTTGCTTTCATTGTTGTTGCTCTCTGTGGCTTTTATGCATATACTCAGCATTTTTCGCTTAACTAAGGTCAGTTAAATTTACTGTAGTTGTTATTGTTGTTGTTAATTTGGAAAATTGCAGCAGTTATGTTTGCAATAGCAGCAGTAGTCGGTAATAAGCAAGCAGTCAACAGTCGGCAGTCAGCTGGCAATAATAGTTACTGTGAAGTTGTGATTGTTATTTGTTTTTGTACGGCTACATACAATATGGTAAAGTTAAGCAGCACATTTAAAAAATTACATCAGCTTTTTTATTAACAAGCAACAAAAAGAGGCAATAAAAACGGAAACACTGAGAAAAATTCTACGATGATTTTATTTGATTTACCCGTAATTTTTTCTTTTAGAGTTGTGAAAAAAACAGCATTAAGTCTGGTTGAAACAAATTGGCATCACTTTTAAAATATTTTAAATGCTTTTTTCTGACATATGTTTTTTTGTTTGTATTGTGTACAATATATGTCTACCTTATAACGATTTTTGTAGAAGTTCTGGCTCTGAGTATGAGGAGGAGACCGTGCTCCATCTTATGTGTCAATGTCCTTCTTTAGCTAGAAGAAGATTAAAAAATCTTCGAATGCCCTTTTCTCACCGATCCGACTGAGCTATCATCCTATAATGTTAGGGACTTATGCAGACTTCGAGTTAAACAATTTTTTTGTAATTGCATGTAATTAACTCTCTAAACCCTATTTCATTCTATTTAGTTCGAGCTATGGAAGTTTGTTTGTAATTAACATATAATTTATAGGAGTGTAAAAAAAAAATTGTATGTATTTGTTAAAAAAATTCTTTAAAACTTTATAACTATATACCTATGTAGCTCAAAAATAAAGCATCAAATACAAAGTCTTCCCGAGTATAACTAATATCGTAGAATTTTGATGCTCCCGAAAATAAATATTTTACTTTTCTATGTGGAATAAAATAGTGTTGGGAAGCGTTTCCTACTTTTGACATGATAAATTCCTATGTTCATCTTTCACTCTACTCACTCTACTGTTGTAGTGAGCATAGATGGATTTAAATATAAATTGCGCTGTTCAAAACTTTGAGCATTTTAATTCCCTACTTTCCACGAAGAGTGTTTCCTACTACACAGTAATTTTTTAGAATTTATCGGAGATAGTTATTAAGTGGTAAAAAAAGAAATACTTGTTAAAGAAAGAAGTTTTTAAATGAAAATAATCAAATTCAGCAACAATATTAAAATTAAATATTAATATTAAATCGCCTATTATGTGATCGTGATGATTATTAACACTAACATAGTAGTTTAATAGTAGGCTGTCTTGATTTAGTCTTCGGAGCTAATAGGTTAAGAAGCAATTATGTTTATATTTAACCCATTGACTGGTATATAATGAACTAAACGAACATTACATAGTGTTCGAGCATGTGCTATTACACATGTATTAATATGAAACAAAATAATACTTAAAGTAGATCAGCTGTTCGAGTCTTTAAAGTGCTTGATAAAAATGTTCAAATTCTAGTGTATTCGAGCAGCTCGAGCATCATAACGCTCGAAACATTTGACGCATTAGTGAAAAATTAAGGTATTTCTGTTTCTTGAGAGTTATTTTACAAACATATACTATAATTTACTATTAAGAGTGAATTAGTTGTACTGTAAAATTATTTTAAGTACCGGACTTACATTAAATAATATAATGCTCCGTGGTCACTGACAGTTGAAAAATGTTGGTCTAAACTACTATGTATTATGTACTATAAATTTTTTTTAGTGTAATGAAAAAATTCTTAGACTTGGCGGATGTTTTGAAATATTTTATATTAGCCGCTAGTGTAATACTTTACTCTTTTTTTTTTTGTTTTTTTGTTTTTTTTTTTTTTTTTTTTTGGTTTGTAGTATACTTCAGGCCAAGTCGTTTCTAAGGTAATTAAAACGCATAGCTTGTAAGAGAAGAAACCAAAAAAAACGCATTGCCAGCTGCGAATTTCGTTTTAACGATCACTACGATGCTTAAGCTACGCCAAACCACGGCTGCCGTAAGCATGGCGTGTGAAAAGTGCCGGCGGGGGTATTGCCATTTAAGTGTGTAGCATTTTTTTTTGCGAAACTTTAAAATTTAGAATATTAACGACTTGTTGCGTTTAATTTTTACGATAGGTTGAATAAATTTATGCTGTATTTTGCATGGCGTGCTCGTACTTTGCGCAATATTTTAGATATAAAAAAATTATTTTAAATTAATTGAATGCGATATGATTTTGTTGAATTTAAATTTTTAAACAAGTTGCTGCTGCAATTTATTTATGACTCAGTATTAAGAAATATGAAAATATTTAGTAAATAAAATGATTCCCATTATGTGTTTGGGTGCTTTTGAGTGCGTGATCGGTTTTATCAAGAATATTTATTAGATGAGTTGATGTCTGAATGGACTATCAATAATAACAGGCAAGGTAATTTATGCGACTGCAGTTGAACATATATACATTTTTTTTTTCCACTGTGTACTTTCAAATTAACAGCATTCAATTTTTATTGCATTGGCAATAGAATTGCATAAAATTTTAACACATTCCAGCCAATTTGACGCATGACTTAAATGTTATCTCGTTCGCTGTGAAATGAGGTTCGTTGCTTAAGTCTCTTGTTTTAAATTCTCATACAAGTGTGAAATGCAAATAATTTAATTATTTATTAAAAAATGTGCTTCCCATTTAAAACACAAAATTTTCAAAATATTCATAACTAGTGTCGTGACTGTTGAATTGCATTTTACAAAGGAAGTTTTAAAAACTGACTAAAGTTTGTAAACATATCGAGGTTGGATGTCAATTAATTTTTATAATGACACAATAGAGCATTGTTAATGAAATTGCATTTAATATTCTTAAAATAACTTCTTTCTATACAGTTTTTCAAATCTGAACATTCCAAAAAAATTTTTTCTAATTAGAAAATCTTCTTCTTTTAGTACTTGTCATTAAAAATGACTAATTTTTGAAATAATTCTTCATCTATTAAGATTAAAATCCGCTCAGTTGTTTAATTATTGGAAACATAATCAGAAAATCTTTTACCTGTCAACAAAAAATGTGATTTTATTCTTCAAATTAATTCAATGTAATAAACTAATCCCTTTAAAATGGATAATGTACAGACATATTTTTAACAGACCCACTAATAAATATTGTCTTTTATGAAAATAGCTATACAAATGCTACGTCATATAAATTTGATCTGTTTAAAAAGAAAACAACTGTTTTTTGTTCAAACACGATTTGCATCAATAGGCGCAAAATCTTGTTCCGGTGTTTTTTGAGTCCCTTGATAACCGTTTCTTGCATTTTACAAGTATTAAATATAATTTTGCATTATATTTCTTTTTACTGTTGGACTCTTTTTAGCAAGCATTTTTAGTGATATTTATACAGGGTTTTTTTTTTCATAACAAAACATCAATAATAATAATTTATTATAATAATTGTTTCCTCCATTTATTTTCTTCGAAAAAAAAAACATATTTTTTTAACAAACTTAAAGCATCTCAGCATATAATATTTATAATTCTAGTTTAAAACTACTACATAAAAATCTTATCAAAATCAAGCAAATAATTCTAAAATATCTTACTAAGCAAGGTTCGTCACAAAGATTTTGTATTTAATAATGTTAATTAAAATAATTTCTATGAAAATTTAATAATAAAGTCAATGTCCGTAGAAACTTATATCGAAAGGTTAAACGATTTCATATAAGAATTATAATAATTAATTATTTAAAAATAGTGCTGCATAAAGCAACTTCACTTTAACGCCATTAAAATTATAATTCTTAGAATTTCATAAGTGTATATTTATCATTTATTTCTATATGAGAATTATAATAAATAATTATTAAAAAATAGTGCTGCATAAAGCAACTTCACTTTGACGCCATTAAAATTATAATTCTTAGAATTTCTTAAGTGTATATTTATCATTTTTTTTCTATATAAGAATTATAATAAATAATTATTTAAAAATAGTGCTGCATAAAGCAACTTCACTTTAACGGCATTAAAATTATAATTCTTAGAATTTCTTAAGTGTATATTTATCATTTTTTTTTCTATATAAGAATTATAATAAATAATTATTTAAAAATAGTGCTGCATAAAGCAACTTCACTTTAACGGCATTAAAATTATAATTCTTAGAATTTCTTAAGTGTATATTTATCATTTTTTTTCTATATGAGAATTATAATAAATAATTAAACGTTATTAAAATCATATTTTTTTAATATTTTTTATTATATTTTTTTAGTGTTTATTTATTTTTATTTTTATTATTTTTATTTTAAAATATTATATATGAAATGACTAATTTAAACATCTATAAAAAAATTATTAGCTCATGCAGTTTCAAATAAAATAATAACAATTAAAGATTATTCTGAAACATAACCTAAACTATACTGCATTGAGTTTTGAACTTAGATATCCTTTAGATGGGTTTTTAGTGGAGATCTAAAGTTACAGAAATTGATTGTTCCAATAATAACTTTGGCAAAGATTACTAGTAATTCCAATTTCAGTATTGTATTTATTATATTATAAATATATATATAATAACAATAATATAAATATTAATTATTATAATTATATTTATTATTATTTTTTTTTCAGAACTTATTCCTAGACTCTATGTATTCCTACTCTATAAACTATTACCTTATTTTATTTTCGCCTAAATTTAATTTTACTTTCACGAATGTAGTATCAAAATATATATTTGTATCAACTCTGATGTGTACTTTGATCAAATAAATAAAGTTAAAGTTAACAAAGTCATGTCCAGAAAAGATTCTATTCTTTTATTTTATTAAAGCCTCTTAAATCCATAATATTTAATGAGGTCCATTAATTGTCCAAACTTTTTTTGTACTTGTAATGTAATCCAAAAATATTTAGAAAATATTAAAGATGTGAAAAGGAAAGTTTATTATGTTCCATTCTGGTCAGATTTTATTAAAGTGTCTTAAGTCCATAATATTTAATAATGTCCATTAATTGGCCAAACTTTTTTTGTACTTGTAATGTTATCCAAAAATATTCAGATAATATTTGAGATATAAAAATGAAGTTTTATATGTGAAACTTGAATTTTATACACTGGAATTATGATAAATTATATCTGTCCAAAATTTTGTTTTCTTTATACCTGTAATATAGGTCAAAAATATTCCGAAAATATTATAGATACAAAAGGGAAATTTTTGAATTCTGTTTAGATTTTATTAAAGTCTTTCAGTTTATAATATATAATTAGGTCTATTAAGTATCCAAAGATTTTTTTGAACTTGTAATATTATCGAAAAATATTAAAAAAACATACAACATATATAGGCTAATTTATGAGATAAAACCGCTATTTAGAAATGAAAATCTCAATGCTAAGAACAGGAAACTGATATATAACCAAATAATTCGTCCGTCACTTCTATATGGATGTGTAGCGCTTACAAAAGCTTCAAACACTACTATTTGCCAGCTAGAAATTGCACAAAGTCAGGCTTTTCAAGGTACCATGGTATATTAGGATGAATGACATCCTCAGGAACCACAAGATTGATCCGATCAAAAAATACATAAACGATAGAGCACTGAAATTATTTGTGAAAACTGACACACTTACCAACACGGCGTTATCGATTCTCAGAATGGTTACAGGCTCCTCGGGAAGGTATACAAATCTGAGGTCAATTATTGCTTAGTCTGATTCAGTGATAGTTTCAACATAAATATGAAAATTAGATAAAAACATTTCTTTTAGTAGAGAACATTTAGAAGGTATTGTGTTCTTTGACTTCATTAAGATGTATCTATTTTATGTCAATAGCGTATAATGTATTTTTCTCATTTTATTTTACAACAAAAGAAAAAAACACAGTCGATGTTTCCTCCTTCATACCGTTGCTATATGGGCTCGACTTTAACTCAAATTTCTCACCTTCTGAAGAAGTCAAAAGCGATTACCAGTTGAGTAAAAATTTTACTATTGAACAAACTTCAATTGATATTCAATTCGCACCCAAATGTTAATTGCCGTTGTCTGATTGGACTCGGTCGTATCCATTGCTCTATTAAAATTGCTTTGCACTCCACATAACAATTAGCTGAACTATTTCTTTATTGATTTAATCGATAGTTTTTCACTTCGCATGGTGTCAGGAAACTTAATGTCATTGTCTCTCGAGTTTTCTTTTAACTGCGCTTCGACTACTTAAAAAGCCGCAATCATAAAATGAAGAAATGACTAAGCAATAAAGTCTGGAAATATCTATTAGTTCCTAATTGTTGCTAACAAAGTGTTAATTGCGAAAAATATTGAAATCATAAGCTTCAAGTAGCATTCACGGGCACTGAAATTTCGTGTTAGTTTATCAACACAAATGACGCAAGATGGATTCTTCATTGAACGAAGTATTATTTGCACGGTAAATAAAGTCTAAGTCTGTCTAATATGCAAACTCACTAGGGTAATGTAATTACTGGCCATATTGACCCTTTGCTAACTGTTTCATTACTTAATACTTAATCACTCTAGACAAGTACTTAAAACGTCAAACAAGTGCTTAATACGCCAAACAGAACTGTTTTGTTTCCAGTAGCAATGCGATTATTTGCTTTACGAGGGGTGCCACTTAAGTAAGTAGGTCGAGTGTTTATAATTTACAGAAAAGTTGTAAAAAATAGTGTTAATAGGTTAGGTAATAATGTCAAATTTGTAAACAAAATAATTAGTTTTTAATTCTATTAGCAATTTGTATTTATTTTCGTGTTTATTGATCATTTACCATAGTTAAAAAGTAAATAAGAATAATGAGTGAAATATTTAATACCTTCGAAACCTTAAACGAAGCGATGTCAGTATGCGATTATGTTTATCAAGTGTAGAAAAATAGACATTGTAGCTCTTTTCATGAAAATGGAGCACATTTGGGCCCTAAATAGTCCAAATAAAATAAATATAGTTGTGATACCATGAAAAAGTGTTAAGGTACTAGCACTAATACTAATTCAGAAGTTAGTATATCGTTTCGATGAAATATTCAGTATTTTAAATAAATATATTGTAGTTGGTGGATGAACAGTTAAAGAAGTTGCGGACTTCAAGAATTGCATAGAACAAACAAATAATAATCTAAGTATTATAACGGGATTCCTAACCGGTCACTATAGATCGAATAATCACCTAACAAAGTCAGGAATTCAATCTTAGATTAGATTTTAAAACAGATTGGGAACTTGTCAGCATGTCACTGCATCCTTTATGGATTATTGTGACATACTGATTTTAGTTCCATAGACGATTAGCAGTTAAGAACGGCATTATGTCCTTTTGAGAGATGTTACCTAATTCCGTTATAAAAAGTCTGCAGATACTGTAAAGAAGAGAGAGAAACCGCATACCATGTCCTAGGGGCGTGTCCGGTATTGATGCATAAGTGAAAGCAACACTTTGGTGGGTATTTCATGGAATATAAAAGGATTCAAGATTAGAAAAGATAGGTTTCTGTAGTATGTTTCATTAAAGAAATCGGACTTGGAGAAAAAAGACTCTAATCTGACTTTGGAGGGTATTTCATGGAATATAAAAGGATTCAAGATTAGAAAAGATAGGTTTCTGTAGTATCTTTCATTAAAGAAATCGGACTTGAAAAAATACTCTAATCCTACTTTGGAGATTATTTCATGGAATATAAGGATTCAAGATTAGGAAAGATAGGTTTCTATACAATCGTTCAGTAAAGAAATCGGACTTGTGGAAAATTTCTGATATGACTAAGTGCCACAATAGATCTTTTAGTTCGCAGTGTACTATTCCTTTTCCATATTAATTCAGTAGTATAATATCGTGAGCTGTGTAGGTGTTGAGCTTTAATAAAAAACTAAACAAATAAAAAATAATATTAATAGCTCTTGAATATATACGAACTTGTTGCTTAAACAAATTGTATATCTCCATTTTATGCTTAAGTTAAATTTATTTAGTGTACATTAAGACTGAAAAGTTTTCGGAAATTCTCATTTAAAATTCGCGCGCTGTATATTTTTCGATATTTTAAGTTTATGTAGTTTGGCAGCACTGTCCTTAATTACTATGCCAAAAATGAGCTCGATCTGTCAGACAGTTCGTTTACGGCAGCTGTTGAAACCAGTTCACCTCAGTAGTGCGTTGCGAAATGTCTTCGACGGTCGTACGACCGTCCTGGAAGGCTTTGTACCACTCATAAACTTGAGTTTTCGATAAAACTGATTCCCCATAAGCCTTTTGTAGCATTCGCAACGATTCTGCACACGAAATTTCGTTCGAAACACAAAATTTGATGCAAACTCTTTGTTCAATATTTTTTTCCATTGTTTTTTTCGCAACGCCCTACTGAGGTGAACTGGTTTCAACAGCTGCCGTAAACGAACTGTCTGACAGATCGCGCTCATTTTTGGCATAGTAATTAAGGACAGTGCTGCCAAACTACATAAACTTAAAATATCGAAAAATATACAGCGCGCGAATTTTAAATGAGAATTTCCGAAAACTTTTCGGTCTTAATGTATAAAAAAATATTTAAGCATAAACTGTCTGAAGAACTGAAACCGGAACTTAAACCAAAGATGAAATTTTTGAATAATTAATAAATTATTTTCTTATACGAAAATGAAATGAAATAAATTTCATTTCGAAATTGTTAATATCGTTGTTAATTGGCTCATACATAACTATCAAAAGTATATATTTCATGCTACGTGTACAAATAAATATACACTTCCACAACATACACAGATACAAGATACAATTTGCTTTGCAACAATGACCCGGGTGTAGCGTGCAACACGCCATTCTCGTACGATTTTTCTCAATTATTTTGACATTAACAATGAATGAATGAGTCCGTAACAGTCCGGGCAGTCCGGACAGCGCATAACGTTCAGCCCATGAATGAATGCATACGTAATAATCCGCCTTTATGAGCTGCAATGAGCCGGCGCCCCTGCACTTGCACCTGTGGCCTGTGGACACTTGAACGACATCTCTTCTGCATTTTTAACCGCTTTTCGTAAATATTAATCATATCTGCTACTTGTTTTAAGCGCTTTTCAGCCGCAGATAAATTAATGTCAGCAACTGCAAATGAACTAAAATTAATATGTCAACAAGTTAACACGACGATGACAAATCAAAATTATTGTTATTAAAATTTAAGAGAAAAAAAGAACAAAAAAAATTAAAAAAAAAAACATAAGCAAACAAAAAAAAATTCAACAAGTCATAATAATATTAATAAATAATAATAATAACATGTAATTATAATTTTAAAGCTGACAGCCTGTTTATCTCAAGTGTAAATGTTACACTAAAACTCGTATCTCTATCTGCATCTCTGCCGTGGCCGTATCTACCGTATTTACCGTATCTGCTGCTATATCTGCCGTATCTGCCCTGTCCGTATCTGCCCTGTCCGTATCTGCCGTATGTGCCTGTAATGTGTGTTGTACATAATTAACTCAACTCGACGATAAGTTCAAAAAATTAACAATTCATAACAAAATGTTTTATATGTTTTATGTGTTTTAATAATGAAATACACACTTTATGGCTTTCGTATTTATTCACAAACATTTAAAGAAGACTTTCATGGCCAAGCGATTTTATTTCAATTTGCCCTTTAACACTTCAATACGAATTTATGTAAATTTGAAGTGTTTTAATACTTTTAATATTTTTGTTTGAGTTTTATATTTTCTGAAATATATTAGATCTTTCAATATATAATTTTTTTTTTCTTTTTTGTATGCTTTTAAGTACGATCTTTGCCTTGACACAAGTGACTTGATTCTTTCAAATCAAAACTGCTTTTATATTAAAAATTTCAAAGAATTTTTCTTAGCCGCTGTATTTTTCTTAACACAAAAGACTTAAACAGCAAACTTGTTTTCAGAGTTTCGATTTGAGTAGACAGACTAAAGATGAAGTAAGAGTTGTATTGCTAGTTGGTCAATCCAATAGGTAACTGGATATTTATTAATTAGTTCCTGTTGCTTCTAATTCGATACAAATATAGATATTAGCTATTAGTTTATATAAATATATGTCTGTTAAACAAGTTCATGAAACATCATGGGCTTAGTCAAGGGATGGAAGGTAGGGTATCTTTTTTCTGTAAAAAGATATAAACAAATCTAAATACATTTATATTCAAGCACTAATGCTTAGGGAACTTGAGCTATGTTAACTTAAGTTGGCAGACCTTTTTTGTAAAAATCCAAGAACAAAATTAAATACATTTCCATGATTGACGTGTCTTATGACGAAAAGAAACTATTTAAAAGTTAGAAGGATTCGTATAGAAAAGAAAAGACAACAACAAAAATTTTGTTAATTTATTCAAATTTGGCTGACAATACAAAGCTGTTTCGAGTATTGCCAAGTACCCATTCAAGTTTTTTTTTAATTAGATTATAGTTCGTTTATATTTTGTTTGGACTGCAAAATAAAGGACTTGGCCGAGTACATAGAATTGTCGGATTGATTCATTTTTACCTAATGGGAAAATTGTGCTCAGAGTTTTCTGGAAGTTTGAAATGAAATCAATATCGTTTTAAGGGTACACTTTATATGAGTCACAGATCATAATGATATTTAAGCAAGATTCGGTGATTTAGTCAGATACGGTACTGATCTCTCTCTAGGTGGAGATAGAAGCGGTATAGGGTTGCCTATCGTCAGGTTGAAACTATTTTGAAAACTCAAGTATCACTTGGAAGTCGGATCTGACCTGATTAAAAGAAGACTACTATAATGTCTGGGTTAGTTTTGATAGAAAAAAATCAAGGACTCACTTAGCTCATTAAGAGCTGAGTTCACTAATGAGCTCATTCAGAGAGATTATAGCTCAGGTTCAGGGCCACGAAATGTTTTCATAAATTATTAACATTTAAGGTCAATTGTGAAGTTGTGGTGCACAGCATGCACTAACATTGTCTGTGGCTGTACGTTTTTTACCTAGGCTGAAGATCATATAGTTCATTTTTTGACTAGCTTCGCAGAAATAACCAAAGTGAAATGTTCGAACTTGTAAGCCAAACAGTTCAATTACAATAATACAAGAAGATATAAGGACCAGCTAATATAAGTCGCATCTTCCAGATAATTTTAACGGCAATAGATATCCCCCGAGTGAAAGTGTTGACAAATATTTCAAGAACTATTCACTTAAATAAACCCAAACCTATATTTAGCAGAGTCGAGCTCTATACCTAAGGTTGTTAAAGTCTGCATCGAATAGAAGCTGAACAGCTCTCAAGGAAATAGTCACAGTTTATTCTTATGTATAGATAAATATAAATGCGTACTTTCCGTTCAAACACTCAACCATATGCGTACCATATTTACTATATATGTTACTATATATGTTATTATTTTATATTTTAAAACATAAATGTATCTACTAAATGTGTGAATACAAAGCTAATAAAAAATATTTTACTAAATAATAATTTTCTTATTACAGGACTTGTATTATATTTCTTTTGGTTATCCCGAAAAGGAGTTGAAAACAGATATTGCCTTAATTACTGGAGGTGGCAATGGTCTAGGAAGACTATTAGCCCAACGCTTGGGAAAAATGGGTACAAAGGTTGTGATATGGGACATCAACAAAGAAGGTAAGAAAGTACCAAATAAATTATAACTAAGCATAAAAATAAATTCCATATACGTGTAGGCATCAAAGAGACAATCAATATGGTGGAAGAGGAAGGCGGCTATTGCAAAGGTTACGTAGTTGATATATCAAGAAAAGAAGAAGTCTACAAAGCTGCCGATGTGATAAGAAATGAAATTGGTGACGTAAGTTAAAATATATATCATTACAATGCTACCTTAAATAATGAGTTCAGAGCAATGAATAACGAAACAAAGTTCATCATGCGCATGAATCGTAGCTTAAATAATTTTTATCAACAGAAATTTTTATGCAATACAAACTAAAAACATAATAAATACTATATACATTATTAAATAATAAGACAAAGCAGTGGAAATAATTAAAAGGTAACTTAATGATATACCTGGGGCATGCAACGTTCCACAAGAGTTGTAAGACGATTGCGTGAATATGTGAAGTCATTAAAAAAAGGCTGCGATTTTTGCTTTTTATTTATTTTTCATAAATTAAAAATTTTTAATTTTTACGACTCTTACTCGAATTTCTACAATTTTTTTTAATATACATTTATTTTTTTTCTATATTATAGCTGCTTGCATATTATTTATAATTAACGTTTATTATTTTATAAAATTGTTGCTTTCTAAGATTCATTAAAAAACTTCGAGAAATTGTGAGTATGGCACTTTAAAAAAAAAAAAAATAACGTAAGCTCCACACTCTAAACTTCACAGATCAAATGCCAAGTCCTCACTCCTAACCGTCGACGTGCCATAATCGCTTCATAAATTGTAAAATTACTTAAATGTATGCAGCACGGCCTTAGCAGCAGGGCATTTGCCGTGAGCCACATTTACTGCATGCACCCAGCACCTTCATTATTGTGGCTTTATTATGTCAGCATTTGGTCTGCTGTGGCGCACTTAATACATTTTAATTTTTTCCTTAAGCCGCTTAGAATTCTTTTTCTTTGCTACCATCCACAGCCCACTGTTCTCCGTTCTCTGCCCACTGTCCTCTGTGCACCATCTATCAACTACTACAGTCTGTAGGCTACAGGCTACAGTCCTCCTTATTTATTCCGCAGGCTTTTTGCTAAGTTAATTGTACAAGTGCTCGGCTGTCAAATCAACGTAACCAAGTCATAAACCAGCCCAACACTCCATGCCGTGCCATTTCTTACGACGGTTGGTCTGCATTCGCTTCTCCGACTTCATTAATTTTTATGCCTCGGATGCTAAATAATGGAATTCTTAAGCGTGTCAATGTCTACATGCCAAGCACGCCTCTGTCATTTTGTTTCTTTCAATTTTACATATACAATATATTTTTATTGTTTTTGGTATTTATTATTATTGTTCACATTATTAAATTAACCTTGAAAGAGGTTTCCCTTTAGGAGGGCTCCACATAAGCTGACCTACAGTAATTACTATGGGCCACGTATTTGCATTGGTTGCAGTTTTTGCCTGCCTTTCAACTGGTTGAATCCAAGTTTGATTTTAAGTGGAGCACATTTTCTTGTTTGCATTTTTTTTTCTTTAAGTTACTCTATAATCAGCGCGTTTAGGTATTTAGCAACAAATTACAGACTTATTAGCCAAATCGATTTAGTGCATATATTTTAATAGGTACTTAATTATAAACGCTTTTTAATCAATAATTACCGATTCAATTATAATTAACCGGTTGCAGTGGACAGCACGAAACCCGATTTTATGCTTACGAAAATACTTTTCTTATGGGGGGTAACCTGCTATAGGTGTATAAGAGCAACGTACAGAAAGACTGCCATAAACTAGATCACTTGTTTCTTATAAATGCATAAACTAACTTTAATTTTTAACACACTTTATTAATTAAAATTAAAAATCAATCATTTTAATTTTAGCAAGTTTGTACAAATATTTAAGACATTAAAAGGTTGATACTGCCTTATACAGAAGCACTATAGTCTTACATCCTAAGACATTTTCAATTATAGCTGCATTTATTTTTAAACTAAATTACACAAACTTATACACCCATAAAAAATAATATTATCACATTCTAATTTCTGGTTTAATAAAAATATAAAAAAGATATCCAAAATTGAATCGATATGTTCCGCCTTAGCTTATAAGATAATACTCTGCATATGTTATGCATACAGTCAAGTCTCTATTGTTAATTTCCAATGTTGTTCTTATTGTGTTAACCCGCCTACTTGTGAAGTTCCTTTGGGAGGTGTTGAACGACAATTGATTGTCGTTGGCGACGAGTGGCTCTGGGATGTAAACCCGACCGTTCTTGGAATCATGCTGTTTTAATCATTTTTACTAGTTAAAAAAATTGAAAAAACAAATTTTTTTGTGTAGTTATTTTAGAATAATTTATTCTAAAAATAATATTGTTTTGACTTACTATATGTGGTGAGGTACTGAAATTCTCTTTATCGCAACCATATTTTAATCGAATTTTGCTTTCTTATTCTTACCAAAATTTTATATGCAATCTGACAATGATTGTAGACATAACTTAACCCTTAATATCGATTTCACAATCGTTACGTTAGTCCCAATACTGACTTAAATCACTTTTTAATCAATAATTTTACTGTCCTAATTCATACTTTAATCAGTTTTGAGACTAAAGATACGATTGTAGAATCTATTCTAAATATATAATATAAATCTTACTTCAACAACTTTTATTTTTACCAAATAAAAAAAAAAGTTCTATGAAGTTCAAGTCACTACTGACACTACAGTCTACAGATCCCCTCGGGTTCTAAATTTTAAAAAATTTATTTCGTAGTAAAGAACGGAACGCACCAGAAGTATTTGAAGTACTATTCAAAAATCTCCTTCCGTATACTTTGAGTGTATTTGATAAAAAAAATAAAAATATACTTGCGTCGTGTAATGACATACATTTATATATATTTAAATTTTTATTATTACGTTTTTACGTCTTCTTCTTACGTTTTTCGTACATATATCTCCTATTACAAATACATTATGTGTACTTCAGGGCTTCTTTTTTCACTAAATGAAAATAAAATCATTGCGATTCTAATGGCATTGTTAAGTTGACACTTTATGAGATTAGTGGATTCAATTTTAATCTCTAGAACTATAAGCCCTCTCTATAAATTATATAATCTGGTAGCATTTTGAAAAATTTCAAATTTTCAAAATATTTTACAAAAGCCCTAGTATTTCTGTTCATCACAACTCCTTTTTAAATTATCTCTATGTATATGCGAGAATTTTTTATTATATTTAAATTCATTGAATTTTGGGTGGACTAGTGGTAGACTCTGTAACCGGACTCACTAGTGCCATGGTTATAGACGGTGATGATGGAAGAATCCGCATTCCTCTTATTAAAGTATAGCGTCAGGTGTTGAAGGAAGGCTTTGGACTGCATGGCTTGAACGAGATCTACAAAGTAGGTGCTAGAGGTAGAAACGTCAGATGGAGGGTTATGCAACCGGGTGAGGTACCCTCGAGCGAATTTCAGAAGGTACTCGTCGACGGGAGACAGTTTGACTTTGTCGAAATAAGCGGTATCGGGATCATCCTTAGTATTGCCTGATTACTTGACAAATTGTAATAAATCTTGAGGTGGCACACGTAAGCCGATTGAGAAATCATAAATTCTCTAAGAACTGCTTATATGTAGGCAAAATAAAAGCATTAGAGATAAAATGAAGATTGAGAAGAAATGAAAAAGAAAAAGAGTTTGGATAAAGTGCATTGATATTATAATTTATTATTATATAGCTGTGATACTTATGATATAAATGTATATATATATATATATATATGTAATATATGTAGGGTATTAACTGTGGATCTCATGTTAGAGCAAGCGTATTAAGTACAATTGTATGAATCTTTCTGAGGGTTCATTTTGTTGCGAGGTTAAGAATTTGATACTAAAATAATTTCAATATACTTATTGATGTCAAGTATTAATACATTTCTTTATTTTATATAGTATAATATGGAGTTAATGACAAAAATGTTTTCATTAAATCAGACGTCACGGAAAGATCTGAAAAACTCGAGTTCCAAATTTTTTTTTGTTTATTTATGACTGTACCTTATGAATAGAAAATTCAATAGAAATTTTAATTGTTTTCGAATCTTGACTTGTTCGTTTTTTTTACATAGATCAATAAAATTAAACAATTCCACACCATCAATCACATGATATAGGAGATCACGCTTATAAGGAAAACAAACCTATATATCGGTTCATCAAAAGTGATTCTTCAAAAAATATTATTACGTTCTATGACTCATATGAATCGGTCATCATAGATCTTAATGCTCTCAAATCTAAGATATTGATTGCAACTTGGTTAATCATAAGTTTTTTAACAAATTTCCGAGTAATAACATTCTAGGATATTTAGCATTTCCGATATAACTTCAATTTGAAATACGCTGCAATAATAAGGATTATAAGATTTTATAAAAACTTTGTTTTTTCAATTTGCTTTTACCTTTAATTCATTTATTAATTACTTTGGATTAATCCTTACTTTAAATTATATCTGACAGACTTCCATGAGCTTCACTAACACTTCATAAGATGATTTTGATATGAGATTTTAAGATTTTTCATACTCTTTAACATACTGCTACATAATTTAGCAAATCCCTATTATCATTTCATCCAACGAAGGTCAGATCCATAGTCGGTGTTTAACCGGTCGTTATCTGGTTGTCATATAAATGCATTAACTAAACATTATTATTATTATTAACAAATAGTGGTAATAATACTAGAATAATAATAACAAATACAAGAATTGTACGAAACTAAATATCAGAGCAACTTTTTTGAATAAAAATACAACACGTCTAACAACAGGTCCATGAAGTAAAATTCGTGTTATTCACTTTGAAAAGCCAAAAATAATAATATAAAAAACAAAAAACAAAAAAAAAAAAAAAAAAAAAAACAAAAAAAAAACAAAAAAAAACAAAAAAAAAATAAAAAAAGAAAACAAAACAAAAAAATTCAAAAAGCTGTCTAATAAAATTTAAATAATATATATAGTATATTCACATTGTTTTTCCATAAGGTAAAAAAAATCGGCTTTATTTTACTAAAACAGCCAGATCAAGGATGCCATATCCCACAATATCCAAATCTCTATAATTCACATTTGGAACTTCCGACTGAATGCTCAAAAACAATATAGAAGTATCTAAATGTATAGTTTTATGGGACTTTTGACTTAGGAAAGACTTCTAGTCCGGTGGTATTTATGCAATTCTTACTGATCGTGTCCGCTTCCGGTCGAGTCATACTTATTAAAATCCAAGTTAATGCATATGGATGCGCTCTTCTCCAACAAAATCTTTAACTATCTCAACTGAGAAATCAATATTAACGTGTTTATACCGTATTATCATCATTAATAGTATATATTAAATGTATATATATGTATATATATATGTATAATTTATAATTACTATATGCATATATGTATATAATGTATATAATATATAATGAATATAATATATTTATTGTATATAATGTATATTTATATCATGTTATTTCATAAATATCACTTAATCCCATTCCTTAAGTTGAGAGGATTTCGGAATCACGGATGCTTTCTTGTTAAGTGAGAAGGTTTTGATCTCCTTCTATGTGAGACCCACCTACCAATCTCTGCATAAACGTTATCAACCATAAAAGTCAAATTATTGAAAAAAATTAAATGATGAGTTCTGAAAGGTTTGGACTAAACACTTTTTTAATTATGTTGCATAAGTCTTTAATAACTTAATTAATTAAAGTAATGAAAGTATTAAGTTGAAATGACAGATTATAGGGTGCAGTTAGCGTGCAAATTAACCCATAAATTAGATTAACTGATATGTGTAGTAACAAAACTTAATGGCCTTTTGCACACATTCAAACAATAAATTTTAGACAACCTTGCCTTTGATTGAGACTGAAGCTACATGTTAATGCACTTAATATTAATTAAGGTGCTATGAATGCAACAACATTTGCATACGAGTATGCAACAGTTGCAGAAAACAAACCAACAAAAACAAAACAACCAACGTCACTGCCCTGCCACATCCAACAACCAACAACCAACAGTCGACATACATACGAGTATACATTAAGACTGAAAAGTTTTCGGAAATTCTCATTTAAAATTCGCGCGCTGTATATTTTTCGATATTTTAAGTTTATGTAGTTTGGCAGCACTGTCCTTAATTACTATGCCAAAAATGAGCGCGATCTGTCAGACAGTTCGTTTACGGCAGCTGTTGAAACCAGTTCACCTCAGTATTGCGTTGCGAAATGTCTTCGACGGTCTTACGACCGTCCTGAAAGGCTTTGTACCACTCATAAACTTGAGTTTTCGATAAAACTGATTCCCCATAAGCCTTTTGTAGCATTCGCAACGATTCTGCACACGAAATTCGTTCGAAACACAAAATTTGATGCAAACTCTTTGTTCAATATTTTTTTCCATTGTTTTTTTCGCAACGCACTACTGAGGTGAACTGGTTTCAACAGCTGCCGAAAACGAACTGTCTGACAGATCGCGCTCATTTTTGGCATAGTAATTAAGGACAGTGCTGCCAAACTACATAAACTTTAAAATATCGAAAAATATACAGCGCGCGAATTTTAAATGAGAATTTCCGAAAACTTTTCGGTCTTAATGTACGTTCAGTTTGGTTGAATGGTATACTACGAATCCGAGTTGGTTAATGATGACAACAATCAACAATGGCTTCACTCTGAGCCATGGATGGAGGAACAACGCATTACGGCTCAACTTTGATTTACTGCTGCCGCTGCTGTTGCTACTGCGGTACACAGTGCTCATCTGCTGTTGCATTGGCAGTGGGCATGTGGACGGGTGCAGATGTTGGTGCTGGAGTTGGTGTTGCGCGTAATTCCTGAGCGTGTTAATTATGGGTTGTAACCGACATAATGACTAAGTTAAGCGGCTGTTAAAATAATACGAAACCAAGTGCATTAAGCCATATAACATTTTTACAGCCGGAGACCACGAGCGACTGCAAAACGTTATCGGAGATGCGTCACACTAGAGCAACGTATCAAGTCACATGCAGATGCGTGAGAAATTAATTACGTTAATTATATTAATTAAATAAAAAATTTAAATTGGACTAGTACTGCATAGAACATTATGCAGTGAGTAATATGATCTCAGGGCAGCCCGCTACCGATGTATTTAAATTGTTACAGTAGCGCTTTAAGTGCTTTTTAATATTCAATCATTTAGTTCTCATTGTCTGCACTTCAGGGGATTTTCTTTCGATTCTGAAATATTTTTTTTTTTTATATTTTAAAAATCTAAAAGATACAGAGGGGCTACAATTTGTGTTTTTTTTGTTTTTTTATTAACTGACGAAATTGCACTTTCGATTGCAAAATAGGCAATTTTGTCGCAATAGCTTCAGCAGTATTTGCCAATTTTAGTATCTACAGCAGTCAAGCAAACATCGTGGAGCTTTGCTTATTAGCCACATTTGACATACTTCGTATTTGAGAAGAGTATCTGCTGCATCTTAGCTTATAGTTTATTCAAATGCAAACTGCATTTATGGCCAAATTTTCAAATTTTGAATTGCAAGACACAAAGCCAAGCAATTCAACTTGCAACAGAAAACGTTTCGACAATGCAACTCAACTCAGCTCAACTCAACTCAGCTCAGCTCAACTCAAATCAAGTCAAGTCAAGACGATTTCTACTTTGCAATTTCTTTCAATTAACTTCAATTTAAAATTCTAATTATATTAATGATACCCAACAAATCTGAAAATAAACAGAAATAAATATTCCATTGAGGTGTCGTAATCGGAGTTTAGCTAAAAAATTCACGATTTTTATGAAAATTACATAAAAATTTTCTTGTTTCTCAATTGTGAGTTGTGAGTTGTGAGTTATGAAAAGGTGTTCATTCAGATATTACCACCGAAGGAGGTAAAACTATCTGACATAATTATTGTTTAATACTGAGCAGCGAGTGAAAGCGTTTTACAAAATATATAATTTGATAGACAATTATGTCTTACACAAGTCCTCACCCACTTTGGAGTTATGTGAATATAATGCAGTGAGATCAAATATGAGATACTGCCATAATATCATACATAGTAGTGAGGTGTTGTCGTTTCACGTCTAAAGCTAATATTTTACATTTTCAAAAAAAAAAAAGATAAATAATTACACCAGTTTAGGTTCGCTGGCTCTGGCACTCAGTCGACTTTACCAGCTCACTTAGACCAGCTCACACCAGCTTCACTGGTCCATTTCGATACCATTTCATACCATCACCAATACTAGTTCGGAACCTTGACAGTTAGTCAAGTATGTAACCATTTGAGGTTTTAATAAAGTGCAAAATATTTTTCATCTTAGCGCTGGATAAGAAAACTTAAGACAAAGTTTTCTAAAAAGTTTGGTCTGCTTCTGGTTAGAGGTGGACAGCTGAAGCAGGAAAGTTCCATTATTCATTCCACTTATTTTCATTTTGTTTCCCCATTTACAATATTTACAACAACTGCAATATGCATAAACACAGAATTCTCAGTCTTAACACAACTTCACCAATTAGTTATTGAGCAGTTATACAAGCTACGACCTTTAATACGCCCCGTCTTGAAATACTCGAATACAAAATGTATTGAGCTAAATAAGACACTTCATTTTTTTTCTTTTAGATTTTGGTCACATTAACTCAAACGTTAAATAATTGTCGACGATATTAGACTAGAACGAATTGATCTTCCAAATGACACTGTGCTTCAATAATAATTTATAAGTAGCGATAGATAATCCGTTACTGCTGTTATCTGCACCAACGAATAGATTAGTTCCCCGTCTAACTAGTACATTCCGCATTTTTTTTCAATATTGTTATGATAGCGGACTATGATAGCGCTACCTTGATGTTCTGAACAACCTCTGATCTTACGATATGTAAATTGCTTCCCTAATATTAAGTTGTAGTCCACCTACAACCTAGGCGTATGCTATATGTACAAAATCGTGTTCCTTTAACACATAGCACTTGTCTTATACGAAAGTATAAAAAATTCAATTAAAACACAAGTTATATATTACCGCTTGAAACCTTTCTATTAATTCCCGTAAATGTCGAAGAAAAAAAAAACAGCTGTAGGGCAATCTGGAGCACATCTTTATTCTTAATACCGTCTAGTTCGTTGATGTGACGAACTCTATCCGAGCATAGAGTTATCGTTTTTTTAAGTAGTTTTAAATTGAGACTTATTCCAATACCTGGGTTTTTCCACGTTTGGCGATCTCATTATTCTGCAGAATAACCACCTCAGCACCTCAGCGATCAACACAGCTCGTTCATTGTCTTCGTATACTTTAAATGCCGGTTGTTTCGTGTTAATTAACTGAGAAGCTTTAAGAAGTTATCTAGCATATGTAAATGACAATATCTTCGCTTAAATATCTCCGCTTAAAATACAGTCGGATATTTACCCGTGAGCAACACATGGCAGACTGTTTGTTATGGATATGAATATAGGTTTTATATAACCTTATACAACCCATATAACTATACAAACTATGCAACCTATATACTCTTTATTGTGTTCAAAAGCTTTAAGTTAGCAAATCCTGCCTAGATTCTAGAAATTTGTCTTTATAAGAGGAATTCAAAAATGTTTGTTATATAGAAGTAGTTCAAAGTAAAGAACAATCTCATACTATGGTATCTATTTGACGAGAATCGGTTAATATTAAATAAGTGTATAACGTATATTAAGAACTTTCAAACCACCAACTTCTTAATTAAAAAAAAAACTTATATTGTACCAATAGCATGTGAATAACTTTATGGATATTGATATAATGGAGAAAGCCCTCAATTAATGACCTGCGTTGTATAAGTGATATACATGCGTACTGTACTCACACTGTAATCACACCTTGAAGATTATCACATACTTTATCAGAGAGAAATAAATATTATTTATTTACATCCAGATTACAATCCAATTTCAAAAAACAATAATTTACAACTTACCCAATCCTAGTATCGATCTGCCGCAGGTTCAGTCGCCTTTGGATCAAATTAAAAACGTGTTCCAGACCGAGCTCTGCGCATTTCGACAATTGCATTAACATTTTTGAAAATCAATTCGAACAAAAGGTATTATTCGAAGTGTCTCATGCGTTCCTCCACTTGTTCATGAACGTCATTATGAAATTGTCATGTTCATGATCGGCTTAAGAGGCTTAAGACACTTTTTCGTGTACCTTTATTTGACATAATTACACTATTTAACGTAAAGAGCCACTGTGAAATCGATTTGATGTGATTGTTGTTGCGCTGTGGCCACATAAAATGTTAACAACCACGTGGCGAATACAAAGCAGGCACAGTCCGTCCATGTGACTCTGACTTAGTCGCTCATGTCGTTTCAGTGCCCACAGGCCATAATTTGCACAGGTGACCACTGTAGCATTTCTTAGTTCCTGTTTTTTTTTCTTTGTGTTCATTTTGGATTTTATTTTGCATTTTTTTTTCTGTTTACTTAAAGCAGCAGACAAGAAGATTTTCAGCAAGACAAAAGAGCGGACAAGTCAATTTTTTGCACATATTTATGGGCTCAAGAGACTGATTGAATTTGGGTCTGACAGATTGAATTGTCTGGTTTTTTTGCGTAATGAGGTGACAGAATTTGCATGTCAATTGTTGAAATGGCTCTTCGCATTTGGGGAAGTGCTTACATCTCTGCGGCTTATTTATGCAGACGATTCAGCACTTGCATGAGCAGGTTTTGTATTCAGAATGGTTGAAATATCTGCACACGTGCATGTAGAGTGAGATTTAATCAATGCAGAGAAATACATTTTGATTATCCATTCAATAAGCAATGCTAGGAAGTATTACACATAAAGGGGAAGAAGGGGGTAAGCATTATAATTCTAGTGTGAAGTTAATTTTAATTAAAAAAGTTGTATATGTATATATCTCATATCTGAGCACTTCTTCCTACCTTTTATAAGTGTAGAAAATATGAATTGCATGAATTATATTTAAAATATTTTTAAAATTCCGAAAATAAGAAGAATGCATAATTAGCAGCTTTGCGTTTATAATTATTTTCTTAACATCAAGTCTAGGACTAGTGTCAATAGTTAGAATATTAACCAGATAATCTAATCCTGCCACATCTATAATATGAAAAATGTTCTTTTTTATGGCTTCCTTAGCGTTGTGTGAAAATAATATTTATTTGGGTTAAGGCCCGTAATCTTGCTTTGTGATTTTGTATAGATTGAGATTTAATACCCAATCTATACCTTCTGCTCAAAAAGTATCCGGCTTTTGTTTCTTGTTAACTACTCCTTAAGTAATAGACTCGTTTCAACATTTTTTTTGTTATGTTTGTACACCCTTTCTTGACATATGGTACAAATTTGAGCGCCATCTGTCAATTAGTTTGTTTACATCAGCTGTTAATGTGAGACTACCTCAAGTGCATTTAGCGATTTTTACTATGGAAAATTCTTGTTGTACGCGATTTTTTGACCAAACATGGCACCACTGTCATCGCTCAGGCACCATATTCGCCAGATCTGGCGCCGTGCGACTTTTTCCTGTTCCCGAAACTCAAATTGCCCCTTCGTGGTAAGCCCCTTCGGTAAAACAGAATTCGCTGAAAGAACTAAAAGAACTAAAAACCTTCACGGGCCTACGAAAAGTGTATGGAAGATTGTGTTAAGCGTTGGCATATGTGCATCGCTTCAGAAGGAGCATATTTCGAAGGAGTTAAAATAAATTTGGAATAAAATTTAAATTTGTGTGTTTTATTTACAAAATCCGAGTACTTTTTGAGCAGAAGGTATGTCTAGAATATCTTAAAGGGACTTCTGTGATACTTTGTTCTTTCATCCAAATCTTGTTTTGTTTTTTTTTTAAATTCTAAGTCTTGGTTTTCTTTTATTTGTGGACCCCTAACTACCCTGTCTTCTGGTCTTTATTCGAGGCTTTTAAGAATCTTTAAAAACATATTAGTAACTTTTATTTGGTCTGATAAATGATACTGTTAAACTAATAAATGTCTTTAAATAGTATTAAACTGTATCTTATTAAACTTAACTTAAATTAACATTATGTATTATTGTTTTCTTTTTTTTTTTTTTTGTTTGTGTACTTTTCGTTAGGTGCCTACTCTCTTAGACCGACCTAAGGTTGTGTTGAAGTAATAGCTCATTAACACCGCTGAACGTTAGTTTTCAAGTCCAAATGGCAAAAAATTAAACTAATCAACGAGATAATAGCTATGCAAGTCAAAGAGGAAAGTAGATACGACGAAGACAATTACCATATACATTTTGAAGTATCTCAAGCTGTAGACTTATCTCGAAAATTGCGAGAAATTACTATATGCATTAAATTAAAACGAAAAGCGATCATAGCAAATGACATGTTAAGTGCCGTACAAAAGTCAAGTGAGACATTTCAACCATGGCAAAATCGCAATTATTATCTTTCATATAATTAACTTCACCATTGTATAATCTATATGTATCTTTGTGTCGAAGAGTTTATTTATGGACGTAATGTGCGCACCGTACGCAAAGTGCACAGTACGTCATACGTCATACTGCATACTTCATACTTCATAATTAGCAGATCGTCTCAGGTTGTATATAAGTTAACCATGCGTGCAATATAAAATTTTAAAAACAATTTTCTAACAATTTATTTCATTTTGAAATATAATTTGAAATTAAAATTACTTTTAGTCTTCCATTTTTTTTGCATAATTTAAATAATATTATTTTTTTTAAACATATGTAAAAAGTTGATTACTTTGGTCACGTTGAAATGCATGTCAAGCAATCGCAGTATCTTAGGCAAGTTGATACCTTTTTGTTTAGATCTTTACATACATAACAAAAAAAAAAAAAAAAAAAAAAAAATGAAAAAAAGTCATTATGACAACTAAACCACGTTAGTTAATAAAATATTACAACAATAAAGTAACTACAAAACATTTATTAAATCATTTAAAAAAGATGTTACATTGGATTGCGACAGACCTTGACATGAGGCCGGCATACAGCGAAACGAAGCGAAACGGACTACAACAGATCGGCATAGATCACCGCAGTGCCGTAAGTTCAGTTCAGTTACTTATTCAGTTGGAAGTAAATGGAAAATATAGTTCACAATCACAATCACAATCACCATAGGTACATAGGTACATATGTACATTGCATTGTACAATAGCTGATCGTATCGCTATCTGAATTTCATTATTTCTGATTTCACACAAGCGAAACGATTTCGAGTAGAGCACAGAAAGGCATTTAAATTGCCTTACTCAAGTACGTAATCCGAGCTCTTTTCATTGTTTTCATTGTGATTGCTGCCAATTATGCAATTACACATTGCAACATCACCTCAGGCTACAAAGCTTGCCATCTGGGAAAGGTGTTGGTTGCACTCGCAATTACTTTAAATTAATAGCATGCCAAGTTAATTTTATCTGATCGAACATATGGAAGAACTAGCATTTCTTATCGTTGTGGCGCTTAATAAAAGTCAATCCAATCAAGCAAACTAGAAATGTAAATAAGTCGAGCGTTAGATACTTCATGTCAATGTGATACCAGAAATGAATGATGTTTGATTTTTTAATTTTATCTTTTGCCAATGGGATCCAAAACCAAAACCATAATTTTACTGCACATGATATGGACCACCTACTTAATAGTTTTGCCATAAAAGTACATTTAACTGAAACTGTTGCTTTCCTTTACTTATTTTGTAACACTGTTCCTGTATATAAATACTTATTATATATACCATATATACAGACAGACTTACCAACACCGCGTTATCAAATCTCAGAATGGAGGTATGCAGATCTATAATAATCCAGTCAAGACGTAAAGAGTGGTTTTAAAAATACCTCGAGTTAAGAAAGAGTAAAAGTGCTCAAGTGGACTGGTTCAAATAGCTTCAACATAATAATACATATGTATATACATACGTATATACATATACATACTTATACTTATTGCTGACCATATTGTTACGAAATAAGTAAAGGAAAGCAATAGTTTCTAATTTTTCGAAGATGAGTTTGATTGAATTGTAAAGCATAAAGCTAAAAATATACATTGACTGTATAAGATCAGTGGATCTATAGGTATACGGAGCGCTCTGCTTCCTCACATTCTCTTCTCAGTTATCAGTTGGTATTCCACTTACAACAGTTAAACTGGTAATTAAACAAAAATTTCTGAGCATTGTGAAGTAAGATTAGGTCTTTTTGGAATAGACCCTTTTGTCAGATTTCCAAACGTACCAGTCAGCTGCTTCAAGTAAGATGTGACTTACTCAGTACTACGGTAACACTGTATGTATATACATACAATAAGTAGGTGTATACATACAATAATTATGTATATGGGTCATTCTTTTACAAACCGGACGAATTTTGACAAAAAATATCCACATGATCTCCGATTTGACTGAAAATTTTTTTTAATAATCTTCTTTCATGAAATTTTGTAATTTTTTTTCTGGGAAATATGAATCCATGGGATTTTGAGAATTGCCATTGTAAACACATTTTCAAATAGCCATATCTCAGACTATATAAATGATAGAAACTTAAAATTTATTGCGTTTTACTGATAATTGCTTGAACTTTCAAGAAATTCTTTAAACAATTAAGATTGTTTATATTTAAGTACTAATATTAAGTGTTCAATTTCAAAAATAAATTTTTTTCCAAATGTATCCTCAAAATTTTCATTTTTTATATTTTATTTAAATTTGATTTTAAATTTTAATGAGATATAAAAATTTTCAGGATGGCTTCATTTTTTAAAATTTTTAAAATTTTTTTTTTCCTCCGCAAAACACATCAAGCACATGCGTACTGTATTTTCATTGAAAGAATTTTCAATAAATATGCCACAAATATTTTTATATAATATTATTGATTTTAATTAGTAATAAAATTCTACATAAAACTCAAAAATTTCAGGACGGTATTGTCATTAGAAGTATTTTTAAAAAATCTGATTTATCCTTCACATCAGACCAAACACATATGTCACACAAATTTTTTTTTTACTTTTTATTTAGATTAATCAATAAATTCTACTTAAAAAATAAATATTTCCAATGTGATATTGCTTTTAGAAGTAATTAAAAAAATTTAATATATCAGGCCTCCTACACGTCACTCATACGCACCAGAGTACCATTAAATTAATATTCCAAGAAAAACAACAGAATAACCTTTTTTTTAATGTATATTAAGCTCAATATAAAATATTTTCACATCTTTCACATCTTTTTTTTTCAACTACGACATTTAACATAATTGAACTGTTAGATGAACTTTTTTCTTATATCGAGAAATTAATTTAAATTAATTTGGTCCACACTAGCTGAACTGCCTACATAACTATAGCTCATAATTACAACTACCTTTTTTAGTGAAGTGTTATTCTGCTGCAGTTGAAAAAATGCTCTTCTTCTTATTTGGCACTACAGTCCAGTATGAACCTTGGCCTCCCGCACGATCTGCGTCCATCTGTCCCTATCTTCTGCTACTCTCTTCTAGTTCAGTACTCCAAACGTTCTTGCATCACCATACACGTTCTCATCCCATTTTGTTCTTGGCCTACCTCTGTGCCTGGTTGTCATCGCCTTTGCGTTAAATATACTCCGACCCCATCGTTATTACATGAGCAGCCCATTGTAACCTTTGCGACTTAATGTATCTCACTATATTTTCGTTTCTAAGCAGTTCTTCAATTTCATTATTTGTTCGTCTTTGAAAAGTTTCTGCATCAATTTGGTTCGACCCGTAGATTTGGCGAAGTTTCTTCAAAAAAATTTTTTTTTTTTTGCTCTACAAAGAGAAAACAATGCTCTACAATTCAATTATTTAGAAGAGGTTCAAATCTCTTCGGAGAACTCCCCATAAAGAAACAAGAGTTGGCCGGGTACTTTTCTTTGTACAGAAAAAGTGCTATAATAAAGATTAAAATTCTTGTAAATACTTTTAATCCTCAGCAACTTCTCAGTAAGTTTTCTATAACTGGTTTTAAAAACATTCTATTAATTGTATTTGAAGACTTCCTATTAATATAAACCATAATAATTGTTTTACAATGAGCCATGTCTGTGTATATACTCGGAAAATTTGTAATTTGTGATTAAAATAATAAATTTATAAACGTTTAATAAAAATATATATACTTTTAAATTGTAGCAAATGGTTAGATTTCTGAAAACTTATTCTATGCTGTCCCCAAATAAGACATAAATTATATAAAGATAGAGTGAAATTATTTTTAATATATTTGATATTAGTAGCAAAAATCATACCATCCCAAAAAACCAACTCAGATATAAATATTTAGAAACTTTTTCAAACTTTACTATTAAATCTAAATAAATAGTCCAGGTAAATAGTCGCAAGCCGTCCAGGTAAGATCCTACTAGCATTCTTTTGAATGATCAAATTAGTTTCTATGGTACAAAGTTAAGACTGCTAAATTTGCATATACGAATAATTAAATATATATTAAGATATAAATTTAAGACCATTGAGTTGGGTATTTGGCAGTACTCGAAACAGCTGTATGTTCAGTCCAAAATTCAATTAATTGAAATTATATAAAACAGTTGTTGTTGTTATTGTAGTTTAATATCTTTCGAAACCTCTCTAAAAAATAGCTAATAAAATGAGACTAGTTAGTAGATTGCCCCCGAATCCTGCAAAAAATCTTTATGGGATTATCTATGAAGTGCATTTTTGAAGTAATACTTAATAGTATAATGGCTTTATATAGTATATAGTATAACTTTTAAAAAATTTTTTTTTTTTTTCATTTTATATTAGTTTGTTTTATTAAAAGTTATAAGAGAACTAACAAGTAATTTTCATTTGATGCCATTATATATTATGTATCTTAAAAATAAAGTAAGTGGAAAATAAGTCTATGTATACATTTTCTCTACTGACTATAATTATTTAAATAAATTTAATGAATATATAAGATAAATGTTCTCCTCCTCCTCCTCCCCCTTTTTTTATTATTATGTTGGAGCAATATTACACTACGAACTTAAAGATTTGTTGTGGTTTTTCATGCATACGGAGTACTTAGTTAAGTCCAATTAGCTGTCAATTATAATAGAAACTTTTTGTAGATAAAATCATGCGTGAGATGTGTAATTAAAAAAAAATGTTTTAAATTGAATTCATATTTTTTTATAAAAATGCATTTTAAATTTGAATATTTATTACTTTAATCTTCAAATTTAATAAATAGATACCATTAACTAATATGTTTAACAAATCTGGCAATCGATTAAATAATTATTTTTTAAAATTTTGTACTTAAATAATTTGTTCCATTAACTATATATATAAGTAAGTGTAAGTGTTGAAAGGCTTAGGAAAACAAGCTCTCATAGTGATTTTTATTTTATCATAGCAGAGATTTCTTTCGAAACTTATTTAAATTTACATTTTAATTACTTTTTTCAGCGATAAAAATACTTACTTGCAACTGATGGCAGTTGCAAGTACGCACCTTTTTTTTTTTGATATTTTTTGATATTGCAACACTTGTAGTTAAAATATAGGCCAACCAACAAGCATTAACCAATTTTCGCATCCAAACCCAAACCGGACTATTTACAAATTAACCAGATTTTCACACATAACTAGAAGTATTTTTTGAAAAAAAAAAAAAAACAAATTCGTTAAAATATCTTGTAATATATTTAGCTTAAAAAAATATGTAATTGACAGATATATTTTCATGTGAAGTTGCACAATTTTATGCTCTGAATTCTTCTGACTCAGTCAGAGGCACAAATTATTAATTAAAACTCAATTAAAATTTTTTTATTTTCTTATTTATTATAGGTGACTCTCTTGATCAATAATGCCGGAGTCGTGTCTGGGCTGCATTTACTGGACACACCAGACCATCTAATCGAACGTTCCTTCAATGTGAACATTATGGCCCACTTCTGGGTAGGTGCAAAAATTATTACTCAAATTTTCTTACTACTTTTAATAAATTTATTTAATGCAATTTTATATTTTTTTCCTGTTTGATTTAATGCATTTCAGACAACCAAAGCATTTCTACCAAAAATGATTGAAAATGATCGCGGTCATATTGCCACAATCGCCTCACTGGCGGGACATGTTGGTATTACCAAATTAATCGACTATTGCGCCAGTAAATTTGCAGCGGTAAGTAGCCACATTAAACCAAAGAAAAAAAAATTACTAAAAAAATTATTTGAACAGAAAATAAACTAGTTTATATTTGCAGGTTGGTTTCGACGAAGCTCTGCGTTTAGAACTAGACGTTCTCGGTCACAACAATATACAGACCACGTGCATTTGCCCGTTCTTCATACAAGCCACAGGCATGTTTGATGATGTGAATGCAAGGTAAGTTTACAAGCTACGATTAAACCAATGTTTAGTGTGATATTAACTCGGCGCACCAAAATTCAAAATTTAGACCGCGCGATTATACGTATCTGGTATTGTTAGTCTGTCATTGTCGTTAGATATGGTATTGTCAGTTTAATGCTTGGCTGCAGCACTACAATTAACACTTAATATGCGAAAACGTTAATCACATCTATTGGCAAGTAGCGCATGGTTAAATACTGCACATTTTTACTAATATATGTACTTTTGTTCAATTGAATTTGCACTTTATTTATGGACGTTATTTTTTCTATATTTTTGAAGTGAGTTTTTGCAATGTGAACGACCTCTTTCAAAGCAAAATTGTAATTCACATTTAAACAGAAAAAAATTTAACAAAAAATTTATTGTGTAATATTGTATAAAGAAAAGTATATTAGAGAACTGAAGGTAAACTTATTTTAGCAATAATTGGGCTTATTTAAAGAATCTAGTAATTTGATAGGTTACCATAATTAAGTGCAGTTAACTTTTTGTCCAGATACAGCCACATAAAAAAATGCATGTTTCTTTTATTATAATTATATTAAATTATAAATAAATTTAAATTTAAATTTTCTAATAAATATATTAAAAAAGTTTATTTATAATTTTTGGAAAAATTTTTATTATAAACATACCAACACATTGAAACGGTTCTATTAAAACACTGTTATATTATAATATATATATATATATATATATGTGAATATCTGATCTACACTAATAAGTTTAACATATATATTACTTTATAGTTCTATTCAAAACATTAGCATATTAGCATCTCTTTAGCATATTTTTATATATATTTATATTTATTCAAAATATGTATATATATATATATATATATATATATATATATATATATATAGATATATATGTAGATATATATTGAATATACTTAGCTATCTATTTTAATTAATATTAATGAAGTAATAATATATTATATCTTAACTCTTTACAAAACCTAAGATGTCTCCAACCTTTTTTGCATACAAGGTATTGTCTAAAAGACTTACAGCTGGCTCGTTGGGATACCAGTCTAGCTTTTCTAAATATCTCCTGTAAATTTTTGAATTTATTTTGTTATTAAAGTAATTTCCAGATCCTTAATGGAGCAATACCATACAATGAAACTTTGGATATATTTTATCAGATGTAGACTATAAGTGAATTATCTATGTTACTATAAATGTACCTTTCTAAGTGTCTTCACTGTTATCTCTACAGTATTTCTAAATAACAAATACTTGCTCACTAATTTGCGTAGGTAGTTTTTATTAATAGGCTTACCTATTGTATAACAAGAAATTAATTTAATGCTTTAATAAAGCGCTCAATGTCCTTAGTGTCATTAGAGTCTTAGTCCATTGGTAATATAAGATAATGATATTTTAGGAAAAAAACTGGAGTAAAAGCGTTTTAAGCATTGGTAATATAAGATAAGAATATATTAGGAAAGGAACTGAAGTATAAGCATTTTGAGGCAAGTATCAAATTAATATCAGACAAGATTAACTTTTAAATTATATTTTGAAAATATTCAAATTATAGTAAAACGTGGTGATTTGATTTATACTGATACTGTTTTTTTTTTAATCTTTCGAAAGTTTATAATATATAAACTCTGTTATAGTGCAGTTAGGGGGTTAGAACAGCGCCTTATCGTCAATAAAACCGAATGCCTTTGAGGCATAGAACTGCTCGTTCTTAGAACCTTCCCTGTCTGTGTTTCGTTGTCATAATATTATCTGGACATGAGAATTTATTATCCTGCGAAAATAATTCCTATCAATCAATTTTATCAATTATATTTAAGCTTCCAGTACCCTTCTCTTAAAATCACTTTTTTTGGTAATTCTTTGGTAAATAGCCCTTCCATCTAACCTTCACAGAAATGTATCTGTATAAAAAAAATTATTCCATCTAATCTTAAGTGTGCTTATCTCTCTTTAAACATTTGTACTGGATACTATTATACGATAGTAAATATGTTATAATTTTTGTGAATTGTTCTCAGCTTAAAAGCAATTTAAGCAGTCGCTTGTGGCAATCACTATGCGATTTTTATAGTTTCTGATTAATATTTGAAATATATATATATTTATTTTTTTTAGATGTGCTTTAGGTGTACATTTCATTACCTGAAACCCGCATATTTATATAAAATTCATAATTACCAACGTTTGAAGATCCTTAATTTGGGTGTAGAATGCGTAACCGAATCTATTTTACTACCTAAGTCCCACATATAGTTTCTGATGCGTACGTAATTGATCTTTGAATAGTGTTTGATAGCATAATATACCATAGGGGTTAAGAGTAAGAATATCAATATAGTTTGGTCTTAAACAAAAAGTTCAATGTATATCGATAGCATTATCCAATTTCTCGGAAACACAAATATATATTGCCTATTATAGGCAATATATATAACCGCTTTTAATAATTTTTCATATGACTGCTTCATAGAAAATGTAAGAAACTCCTTAATAATACATCCTTTTTAAAAACCAAAAGACGATATCATCCAATCTTTGGAACGATGTCTTATAGTCCAAAACATAAAAAAATACCACTGTTATTGGGATAAAAGTGAACTACTTCCAGACGAATTTGAGATTTCGTTGAATAATGCAAACTGGCAATATCTTATAGCCTCTTGCTTATAGAGATCTTGTCATTAAAGAAAGACACAATTAGTTCCTTCTTCTTATTTTTGGTTATTATATTCTGTTTGCTTTTCATTCGTCAAATCTTTTTTTTTAAATATTTTTTTTTTTTGATATATATAAATATACTTTTCTTTAATTATATATAATATAACTTATAAAGATAGGAGAAACGAAGTTATTTGAATATTAAAACTCTCAATCTTTTATTCAATATAGGTTAAGTTATATCGGTAATTCCAAAGATCCACTTAGAGCTATTGGCAAGAAAGTCAGAGACTTAAAAATCTCCTTGAACCTTTGGTAAAGGTAAATATGCCAAAGTCTTTTACAAGGACGTCTTGACGCTCACCAAGTTCCTCAAAATATTATAGATCCCCTAAAATTGTAAATTTTCTATATAACTAAATACAATTTATAACGTAAAGAAAAACATACATACATATTGTATGTACATATTTCATACATATTTCCTATGACAAATCCTATATTACTTGTCTGCAGTACAAAAGATCGGTCAACCATGGTTGACGACAATGCTCTGCTTTGTTTGGAAATAGTATCCCGTGTATTCTATTTTATGTTATATGTGTTATTAAATATAGATTTATTAAAATGTATATTTTACAAAAAAAAATATTTACTTTACTTACAGATGGGTACCCACACTTAATCCCAATGATGTAGCAGATCGTGTCATATCAGCCATTAAGAAAAATGAAAAAATTGCAGTTATTCCAGGTTATATCAAATTTTTACTCTCACTCAAATGGTAAGTAATTTTTTATATATAATAACTATAACCTTCCCTTAACTATATTTTATTTTTAGGACTTTCCCATGGGGTTGTATTGCCGGGCTATTACGCCGTCTTGTACCTGATGCAGCACCACATGCCATTGCACAAAAACCAAATAAAGCAGCACCAAAAACAAATCTAAAAACAACTACAGCCATGCCCACAACCACAGATACCGACTCCAATGCTAATATTCCTGTGAAATCAATAAATCCCACAATATCCAGCGTTACGAAGTGTGTTGACTTAAGCAACGACTTCGGCGAGTCACTACCAAAGACGGCCTCTCTACTCGTGCAACGAACACCTTCTCTCGGCGAACGAGTTCTTTGAGAGTCGTTGATCATCTTCGTTTTTAAGTTAATTTGTGTTTTTGGTATTTTTAATTGCTACTCTTAGCGGAGTGCGAAGTGCGGTGCGTACCAGGATGGGTGTGGCCTCATACCAGTATGCAACGTAAAACCACATTTTCCCTTCGTAATTTTTTTATTAACTGCTATTAATCGCGTTTAATTTAATTTAAGCGCATAATTTTATGAATTCTTCTAGTGATATTATTAGTATTTGTATTATTATTATTATTAACATTATTATTATTCTTTTTATTTTTGTTTTTATTTTTATTTTTTGAATTAATATTTTTCGTTGTTAGTCTTAGGTTTTATTGTAGCACAAAAGCGTATTTAGTTCTCTTGTTTAACATTAAATGGGGCGCACAAACTTAATGTTGTAATTTTGTTTAAACAAAGCAATATTATACTTAAATATTATATTTTGGTGTAAGTTTAGTTAAATGTAATTTTATTCATCATAATATGTAATTGTAATTGTTGAACAGAAATTGTCACAAATCGTCCTTTTTGTCACAGGACAAAAGAGATATATATAGAATCAAAGTAAATCGCATCGAAACTATTTAAGCAATCAAAAAATTATTTTAAATAAATTTTTTACCGTATATTCTAGAATGTAATCAATTCAATTTTTCCTAATTTTTGCATATTAAATTGAGTACAATAATATATATATAAATAAATAAATAATTAATAAATTTAAAATAATGAATTTTTTACGGGATGAACTACCACGTTGGTTACTCTCCTTGAACTACAAAATATTACAAAATTATTAAAGGAATAAAGTAGTTAGAAAATCTTTAAATTTGCTACGTATTTTTCAATTTTTACACGATATTTACATATAAAAAGTATAAAACAATAAGAATTAAAATAATACACTTTTTAGGCTAGCATAAATTCTTTTTTAATGTTTTTTATTTGAAAAAATCAAAACCAAAAAAAAAAAAAATGTAATCAAAATGTATAAAAAAAAAAACAAAATATAATATAAATATAAAAATATTTCCAAAAAAGTGGTCTTTTAATTCAACATTTATATAGTCCAGCTCAACTATTACTTTCTACCAACCCTGTTTTTAAAATCACGTGACATTTCTTTATAGCTGTTCATTTTATAATCATTTTGAAAATGTTGCCTTATATTAACTCCATGCATTGAGCGTTTATATGAAAGAAACCCACTACCAAGAGAAAACCAGTTTGTGTACCAGTAAGTTTATGCAACGAAGTTTTCTTGCAACCCAGCTCTAAATTTGTACCGAACAGCAAAAAAAAGATATATAATTAATGTCACAACATCATACAAACATCACAAATTACAGCACGACTTCTTCGAGCGGACATTCCAACAATAAAAAATCTATCCACTTTTTAACCTCAAAATTTTGTAAAGCCATGAACTTCACTTCTCATATTTCAATGACTTCATCAATAAACAACTCTAGAGAATCCAGTGGAAATCACTAAAATGATATTCCACATAATGAAGGAGAAATAAAGTGCAGAGCTATACTTAATGAGTTCTTAGTATAATGTACGTAAACATAATCTAGAACGTCCTGGGTTTTAACAGAATAATGTTATATCCTGTTGAAGGAAATGTTAGACGCCAAAATAGTTTATAGAAATGAACCTAACAACTACGTGATAACCTGGAAGCAAAAAAAGTGGAACCTTAACTAGTTGAAATAGTTTCTATTGGATGCTTGAAATCGTGCAAATAAGTCCAACAACTACTTAGACACTTTCATCTCGGCGATCCAAAATCATTTCTCATAATAAATGGTATAAGATTATAAATCGAGTTAAGAAACGTTTATTAATTTAATTTATTTAGACAAACCTTATATAAATTTCTTCACTTCTTGAAAAAATAGTATATCATATAATATGCATAATGATCGAAATGTTAACTTAAGTTATCGAATTTCGGATAACCTGGATTTCAAAAAATTGTTGATCTCTTGATACGATTCATTCCCTAAACCATATTTTAGTTTCTTCAAGTAGTAAGTGGAAGTAGTAATCTCATGAAGTAGAATCTAGTGAATGGAGATCATGCGGTAGTATATCCCACTTAAATGATTTAAATGTATTTTTTTTTATTGTCTTGTGATATATGGTCGAGCATTGTCGTCTATTAAGATCAATTTACATTGTTTGTTGGCTGGAAACCCATGTTTTACGCTAAATTTATGGTTCAAATGCAACAATGGTTGGTCACAACATTTACCAATAACAATTTCCTTCAGTTTCAGCAGTCCATATACTATTTTTTGATCCCACTGAATGCACAACATGTCATGTATACTTCCATGAATGTTTCGTTCTGTTGTTGATGTGGGCACTATTTCAGGGCTTGTGTCCAAATAAAAAACATTAAAATTGGATGAAAAACTTAACTTGTTGAATCAACGACTGAACGAATTGAACACGAAGACCCCGATTCTTTTTTCACAGATAATTGTATAGTTAAACCAAAGAATCTATAGTACAAAGAAGTGCCACGCTCATACAAACGAAATACCCACTTTATTTTGCTGGTGGATTTATAATAAATCCACCCAACCTCATGCAACAATGTTCGATCGAGTCACAACTGGTATGATGTTCAGTTCAAACCTATATTTGAGCCGAGTAAGGCTGACAAAAACCTTTACTGCATACGTATTCAATCATACATGCAACCCTCTGTATTACATTATATGCATGTTTGTATGTTTGTTCGCTGTAAAATGTTCAAGCGATCAAACAGCATTTCAGTGACGAAGTCAAAATTGTGTACATTTGATAAGTTTTTGAATTGAATAGTATAAAACAAAAACAAAATTACTATTGGTATGAATTGTAGTGTTAAAATACATTACAAATTTATTTATGTCTCACATCTGATTTCTTCAATTCTATGAAGCTTTATTCTTAAATATTGTCCATGCGCAATATTTCCGAAGCAATATCGTAAACACCAATTTTAACATTTCAATCCGGTGTAAATAGCATTCATGCGTTTCCTCAAATCAGGAGGCATTATTAGTGGTTTTAGTGACTTTTACACATTTTTTCATCATAATTTTTCTTACATTTCTAATATTTTTATTTTTTTTAAAATACTTTTCAAACACTTTTATATGAATCTTGCAAATATTTTTTAAAATAATTACAAAAAGTCATTAAAAATTCAAACTATTAAGAAGTAGTTCCTGTTGACGTAAAATATATGCACAAATGTGCAATAAAAACATACATATTAATATACTGTAGACTTCATGTCTCCAATATCACATTTGTACATACATAATGGTTTTTGTAGTGCATCATTTTTTGCAATAAAAAAAATAATATAGTCTATTACTCTTTACTCCTATGATATGGGCCTTTCCAGTACAAGAAGATAAAGCAACAAAGTATATCGAAAAATTATTTGAGGGATTTCTTTACCATTCACTTCGTTACTAATCCATGTATATTAATTAAATAGACAAATAAAAACAAGAAAGGCAAAAGAAACAGGCGTATAAAAACAATTGTGGGTTGCAATGAGTTTGAACTGAACATCATACCAGTTGTGACTCGATCGAACATTGTTGCATGAGGTTGGGTGGATTTATTATAAATCCACCAGCAAAATAAAGTGGGTATTTCGTTTGTATGAGCGTGGCACTTCTTTGTACTATAGATTCTTTGGTTAAACCAAAGAATCTATAGTACAAAGAAGTGCCACGCTTATACAAACGAAATACCCACTTTATTTTGCTGGTGGATTTATAATAAATCCACCCAACCTCATGCAACAATGTTCGATCGAGTCACAACTGGTATGATGTTCAGTTCAAACTCATTGCTACCCACAATTGTTTTTATACGCCTGTTTCTTTTGCCTTTCTTGTTTTTATTTGTCTATTTAATTAATATACATGGATTAGTAACGAAGTGAATGGTAAAGAAATCCCTCAAATAATTTTTCGATATACTTTGTTGCTTTATCTTCTTGTACTGGAAAGGCCCATATCATAAGAGTAAAGAGTAATAGAATATATTATTTTTTTTATTGCAACAAATGATGCACTACAAAAACCATTATGTATGTACAAATGTGATATTGGAGACATGAAGTCTACAGTATATTAATATGTATGCTTTTATTGCACATTTGTGCATATATTTTACCTCAAAAGGAACTACTTCTTAATAGTTTGAATTTTTGGTAACTTTTTGTGATTATTTTAAAAAATGTTTTTAAGATTCATATAAAAGTGTTTTAAAAGTATTTTAAAGAAAATAAAAATATTAGAAAAGAAAAATTATATTGAAAAAATGTATAGAAGTCACTAAAACCACTAATAATGCTTCCTGGTTTGAGGAAGCGCATAAATGCTATTTACAAAGGATTGAAATGTTAAAATTGGAAAAGTCAGAAAAAGGAAAAAATCAGATTTGAGACATAATTAAATTTGTAATGTGTTTTTACACTACAATTCATAACAATATCAAACAGGTAATTTTGTTTCATATGCTATCAAATTCAAAAACTTATCAAACGTACACAATTTTGACTTCGTCACTGAAATGCTGTTTGATCGTTTGAACATTTTACAGCGAACAAACATACAAACATGCGTATAATATAATACAGAGGGTTGCATGTATGATTGAATACGAATGCAGTCGGGCTTTTGTCAGCCTTACTCGACTCACATATAGGTTTAAAATGGACATCATACCAGTTGTGACTCGATCGAACATTGTTGCATGAGGTTGGGTGGATTTATTATAAATCCACCAGCAAAATAAAGTGGGTATTTCGTTTGTATGAGCGTGGCACTTCTTTGTACTATAGATTCTTTGGTTAAACCAAAGAATCTATAGTACAAAGAAGTGCCACGCTCATACAAATGAAATACCCACTTTATTTTGCTGGTGGATTTATAATAAATCCACCCAACCTCATGCAACAATGTTCGATCGAGTCACAACTGGTATGTTGTTCAGTTCAAACTCATTGCAACCCACAATTGTTTTTATATGCCTGTTTCTTTTGCCTTTCTTGTTTTTATTTGTCTATTTAATTCATATACATGGATTGGTAACGAAGTGAATGGTAAAGAAATCCCTCAAATAATTTTTCGATATACTTTGTTGCTTTAGCTTATTGTACTGGAAAGGCCCATATCATAGGAGTAAAGAGTAATAGAATTTATTATTTTTTTTATTGCAACAAATGATGCACTACAAAAACCATTATGTATGTACAAATGTGATATTGGAGACATTAAGTCTGCAGTATATTAATATGTATGTTTTTATTGCACATTTGTGCATATATTTTACCTCAAAAGGAACTACTTCTTAATAGTTTGAGTTTTTGGTGACTTTTTGTAATTATTTTAAAAAATATTTGCAAAATTCATATAAAAGTGTTTAAAAAGCATTTTAAAAAAATTAAAAATATTAGAAATGTAAGAAAAATTATGATAAAAAAATGTGTAGAAGTCACTAAAACCACTAATAATGCCTCCTGATTTGAGGAAACGCATGAATGCTATTTACACCGGATTGAAATGTTAAAATTGGTGTTTACGATATTGTTTCGGAAATATTGCGCATGGACAACATTTAAGAATAAAGCTTCATAGAATGGAAAAAATCAGATTTGAGACATAAATAAATTTGTAATGTGTTTTTACACTACAATTCATAACAATAGCAAACAGGGAATTTTGTACTATAGATTCTTTGGTTAAACTAAAGCTTAAATGCGCTTCAAATTGTAATCGTACAGATGATGTTTTAACGTAATCGTTAATCTCAATCGATGTCTATGTTTGATAAACCTTAGGCTATTACAAGGATTACTCATAAGTAATTAAATCAAAATAAACCACATTTGGTTTGTTTAATTTATTTTTATTTCTGTCCATAGTCTTTTTCTAAGTCTATATAATTAATCCAAAGAATTTTCGAATATTTTAAACCACCTGATCATATATCCAATATTTCTAAATAAGTCTATGTCTATGTATATCCGATGAGTTACTCTTTCAGAAAAACTACGTTTCCTTTAATATATTTCTTCAAGTTTAGAGAAAGAAGATAGTGATAGAGGATAAAATGTAGTAAATATGTTTGTTGAGAACGGAAGTTAAATTTAAAGCAGCAGGTTCTTCATTTGCTATTAATGAAATGGTCGAAAAAGACTACGTAGCTATCTCTGACTTCAACAGATCGATGTGTTACTATGTACAGTCCATTCAAGCCTACAAAAACTTTAAGTATTTAGTCACTAACTCTTAAATATTGTTCATTGTCTATTCTTAAGTGACAAATCGCAATAAAAGAAAATAAATTCAATATAAAAAAAATGATATCCATTGATCGATGGATCCTACGTTTGTATACTTAAAATTACAACCAACAGTTTTAAGGCCAACTTCACAGCTTATGCTTATTCACTTAATGAAGTTCATTGTCTTGATTGTTTCTTTTTCTCAAGTATTTGGTGTTGGATCCATTATTTTGAAACAACGAAGAAACTTTACTGAATTTATTTGAAGTATCTTCATAGATTGTTTTGAAGTCGTCATTCTTTAGATGGGCGAAAAATTTTTAACTATCTTAAGATACAAACGTGAGTAGTGCTAAATATTGCCATTGCACTTCTCACTATTCTTAAATTACTCATTGAATCAGTAAGAGGAGTGAAGGTATACTTACTGGAGGTATGGGGAAATAATTTTCACTTCCGAAGAAAGATAAGCTAGAAACATACTGTCAATTGAAAAAGATGAATTTGTATAACGATAGTTTTTAGAAAAGGAGCTCATTGTGCAAACTTAAATATATGAGTGTACGTTAGAAATTTTTGCATTATAATATTATAGCTACAAGTAGTATAACTCTACTTTAAACATCACATTGAGAAGAAAAAAAAACACAGCATTAATGTCATCTGGTATACATTTTTGTATCTATATCCGTCCATTCTACAAATTTCAAAGGCTGATGTCTAATTTTACTTCTCAAACAGTTTAACACAATAGGCATACCATTCAAGTTTTATTTGAAACTTACAATACAAGTGAGGCACAAATCACATAGATATACACCTGATTTACCAATTGAAATACTTCGATAAAAGTTCGACTAATAGATGTAAATGCAAATAGATGGCACTACAAATATTTATTGTTAAAGAGTCATGTTTACTTTAGACTTTATCATGGAAAAGACAGGACAGTGTGGTTTACTATTTCATTTAAAACTTTAGAATCTAAAATAAAATTAATAACAATTTTTCTATATATAAACAAAATTATACACTAAAGTAAAAACTATTATATTGCTTAAAAAGTAATGCTCATGAAAAAACTAATTCGAATGTTATAGTTCCCCTTGGAACTGTAACTTTTTACTGTCATGTCGTATAAACTAAAATTATTAAATAATGTCAAAACTAACTTAAACTAGACTAATCCAAAAAGGGGTTGCTATTGCTTTGTTTTAAGACTTTGGGTACTTCGTAGCGTGTAATTGGATCTTTGTAGATTGGACTTTCCATAAGAACACTATTGCGTTGATTTTCCTCAAAACGCGCATACTCTCTAGCATCTTTTGCTTTTATACACATCCAAGCCAATAAAATTATGAGGAATCCGAGAAGAAATGTGGCTACCGATATGAAACCAATGAATGCTACCTTATTTACTGGTTCACACTGATTGGCCTGAATCAGTAAGTAGTTTTCTGACTGACCCAAACTTTGATATGTGAAGAAGTGATCACACTTGATCCCATGTTGATTTTCAATTCGAGCCAAGCAACGAACGTCACTATCTGAATAAAGAATAATATATAGAATACAATAATAAAAATACATATTTTTAAATTTTTACAGTAGTCTTCTTACCAATTTCCTCTGTGATGAAAGCGTAAGTGAAACGTTCATTTTCGTTTTGACTCGAACAAATTTCACTTATATTCTGACATACCGCCGTACCTAGTTTTTGTTCGATCAAACAAGTTACGCATGGTTCATAAAAAGTACATAACTTATTTTCTGTTTCACTGTCGATCTCGCAGAAATTGCCTCGATATGAATCGTAGCACTCACAAGTGCCGCATAGGCAGGAACCACGCGCAGAACAAATTTCACCAGTAGGACCAATACAGCCATCAAAAGATTCTTTGCAATTGCAACGTGTTCCAGACCAACCATATTTGCATACACATTTACCACAAATACAATCAGCGCGATCAGGATCACAGTTCACATCGCATTCAAGACATTCACAGTACGGGCCCATGAAACCAGGCAGGCATAAGCAAGTACCACAGTCGCATTCACCACGATTCCAACAGACTGGATTTAGTTCAGCTTTATTATCCAAATTCGGTTCCCGACAACTCATTTCTATAGCCTCATTAGTCGTGGTGTTTGTGCCCTGAGTGGAACAACTACAAAACGTGCCAGTCCTGTTAATATTGAAATGATAACTTGATGTGCTGAAGCTGTAGAAACAGATTTCATGTAACATACCAACCCTCGTCACATTGACACATGCCACACTGTAAATAACCATTTTCGGTGCATTGAAATCGTCCATATTCATCATCGGGCACCGATTCTTCATTACAAGGACACGGTTTTTGTATTTCCAATTCGATTTCAAGATATTCCGTCAAGCTAGATTCCTCAATGCGTATTTTGTGAGTCTGTATTAAGTTAAGTAAAGTAATACAGTTATCGGTAAAGAGTAGATAAGTTGAGTGAATAGAAAAGAGAAGAGAGAAGAGAGACTTACATATACGCCATCCTTTGGAAAATCAATTAACGTAATATTCACATAAAAATCAACTTGAGTTCCCATTTGTACATTATTGCAATAATTCCGCTGTCTCAATCGATCATATTGTCCACCACAATCTGTCTCGTATGCAAGTTTAATAAATGAAGGACTGTTGTCAGTGAATTGTGCGCGCTTAATGAAACTTTCATAACTAAGAGGACAAAAAATAGGTTTATTAAAAATTTCACAAAAAAAATTTGACAAATTTTACCTTCTTTTAATGAGTTCTAATATATTTGAAGAATCAGTACTTAAAATTTCGACATTACTAATCTCTTTCATTAAACCACTTAGCTCGTGATAAGTACTCACCACACCAGCGGTAACAGCGAATATGACATTAATTTTACGCCGCAATAATTCACGATAGATCTCTTCCAACGAAGGATAATCATAAGTCAACGTGCCCAAATATTCACCGGTCTTACTTAAATTACATTGTTTATTATTAGGTTGAGTTATACCCGCTAGCAACCCATCTCCAGCGAAATGCATAAAACCATCTGTTACAAGTATGACCATTCTACGTGCCTCATCCTTCCAGCCAATCTCTGCTGGACAAACAATCACTTGCATTAGCGCATCCAAGCCACCCTCCAAATTATCTAAATTGCCTGTTATACGACTCTCATTCACCGATTTTACAAATGAACTAACATCAGATGTGAGCGCCAAATGGTGCCGATAGCCATATGTCGGTTCGCAGACCTCATGCTCAGATGCACAAGGATTACTGCTCAAATCTGGCATAATCATTGGCATGGCTGGTTTATCAGCAAAACTGCCAAAACCCAAACGAAAGTTATCGGTAAGCGTACCTAATGTTTCACTGAGTTCTGCGCCTAATTTGACAAGGGTTTCTTTATCATCACGCATGGTCCACGTTAAGTCCATTAACACATACAAATCCAATGGATTATTACGTGCTGGTCGGTAGGACAGTTTCACACGCTGAGTGTTAGCTAAAAGTAAATTAAGAAGTTAAATTAAAATTAAAATTAAAATATTTTTTCAAGCAGAATGAAAAAAATTTGATGAAGTTTTTTAATTTAAGAATTTTTGGACTCTATTGTCGGTTTATTAATTTTGTTTAATCAATAATCTACAGACGATTAGAATAGCTTTGGATCGGAAATTTAAGACTGAATTTAAATTAAAGCGATATTTTTTAGTTCTTGGATTTGTTTCAAAAAGAAAACTCAAGTCCGTTTTCTTCTCTTATGCTTGAAAACACATAGTATATATTTTCTTTACGAAAATGCGAGTCCTTCTAAATCGCTGCTTCTCAAAGTTCAGTCTATCTTTTCTCATATATCGTTTTACATTCAACTTATTTACTTTTATTACAGTTTCAAATCTATATGAATAATATGAATATGGCATTCAATTATTACTTCATCAAAAATATTTACTTTCTGTACCAAGCTGGTGGACAAGTGGTACTCTCATTGAAATATAGCTAATATACCTATAAGTGCATATATATAGCTAATATTCTGTTTTGCAATTTATATAGGCTTCCTCGATCAAGCAGGTTGCCTCGTTCCTCTGAGTACAGTACTCAAGCTATGGAATACTGTATAAGTCCTATATAGGTGTCCTCTACCAAACTGTACCTATTCTTTTTATGAATACGACGCCTATATAATAGATTTCTGTATCACAGTTTGCATTAGCCTCCTCTACCAAGCAGTATTGCCAATTGAGGTACACCTATTATTTCTATGTGTATAGTAAACATACAATAGACTTCTGCAACCCAGTCTACATACGATTTATCCACTGATACTCTAGTGTAACTCATTGAGGTACACCTATTACACCTATTATTTCTATCAGTACAGTATACACACAATAGATTTCTGCATTACAGTTTTTAAGGCCTTCTCCACCAAGCCTATACTCTAGCGTTACTCATTGAGTTATATCTATTATTTCTATGTGTACAGTAAACTCACAATAGATTTCAGCATTGTGGTCTACATAGGCTTTATCCACCAAGCTGATTCTCCAGTGTAACTCATTGACGTACTCCTATTATTTCTATGAGTACAATATACACACACAATAGATTTCAGCATTGTGGTCTGTATAGGATTTATCCACCAAGCTGATACTCCATTGTAACTCATTGAGGTACACCTATTATTTCTATGAGTACAATACACACACAATAGATTTCAGCATTGTGGTCTGTATAGGCTTCATCTACCAAGCTGATACTCTAGTGTAACTCATTGAGGTACACCTATTACACCTATTATTTCTATGAGTCTGTACTCATAGAAATACTATACTATACACGCAATAGATTTCTGCATTACAGTTTTTAAGGCCTTCTCCACCAAGCCTATACTCTAGCGTTACTCATTGAGTTATATCTATTATTTTTATGAATACAGTTAACACACAATAAATTTCTGCATCGCAGTCTATATAAGCCTTCTCCACCAAGCTGGTACTCTAGTGTAACTCATTTAGGTACACGCATTATTTCTATGAGTACAGTACAATAATACACACAATAGATTTCTGCATTGTGGTCTGTAAAGGCCACAAGCTGGTAGACGTGTTTTACGCGTTGAGTTATAGCTACCGTTTCTTTGAGAATGGTGTCCACATAATAGATTTCTGTAGCATAATAGAGTCTATTATTTAGTAGAACTAATTAGTTCTGCTTCCCTTTCATAACAGCCATCGTACGGTTTTGGAAAGCTACTCCGGGACAAGTTTAATGGTTATTACGAACTTTATAATATAACATATATGCTTTCACCTTTTTTTATAATATATTTTAGTACCTTGGAGATTATTATTACAAAAATAGAAAAAAATTAATTTTAATTAACTACTGTCACTGCAATATTTTAATTGGAAAAGTTTTCTTATTACTAAGGTGAGCGCTAAAAAGAGGAACACCAACTCAACAAAATGTCCTGACGCAGTTTTCAGAACAGAAAGTTGTGGACAAAACAAAAAAAAACTGAAATAAAAAGAGATTTCATTTGAATTCTAATAAATGACAGTAACCAAATTTAATTGAAAAAAAAGGATTGCAATTTAATTCCCACGATACTTTATCACACTCGAAAGATAACAAAATGTACGAGTGAAAAAACTTCAAAATTCTGTCAAAACAAATCAGAAAAGCAAATAAACATTGGAGTTGACAACGGATATTTTGATGATGATGACGATGACGACGACGATGACGATAGTGATGGCGACGGGGCTGATGGCAATGAGAAATATAACGTTTGTGATGTCAACTAGAAGAGGAGGAGTTCAAAGCGCTGATGACACAATTTTTAACACTGTTAAAACTCTACAAATATTTGAACAAACAGCAGCAGATACAAAGCGACAAAGATACTCGTACGTAGATAGTAGCACTCCTACTACAGACTAGGGCAGCAGCGGAGGTACTGGCGCGTTAATATGTAAGTACACATGTACGACACCGACTACAACAGCAACCGACCGACTACTGTCAGACTAAGTGGGCAAAGGCGGTAGCGGCATTGGAACTACTTTTTTATCATGAGAAAAACTGTTTTGAACTGTGTCAGCAGTTATCGAAAAATATAAAAATAAAAAATAAAAAATAAAATTGAAAAGTCTTATCTTATCTTTTCGTTCAATGAAATTTAAATATGGTAAAAATATTGGCCTGAGCGATTGGAACTCATATGCGGATTATACGCTTATACATTATGAATTAGGCGCTCCACTTACATTTCACCAATTTGAGAAAAATGCGCTGCGGTTGCACTTGTATGGCGCGCTCATCGTTGTCTTCGTAGTCTTTGAGGGCCGCATCCTTCAGCGTATGCATTTCCGGTTCGTTTTCGTAAATGTTGTCCACACCGCAACCGTGCGCCAACAGAAGTTCTCGCGTCAAGCAACGATACCTCACGTTGTATGACTTTTGAGGTCAGAAAAAATTTCAAAAAGGTTAAATTAATATTTAAAAAAAATAAAAACTAAAAAAAAATATTAAATATTGACATTTTCTGTCATATTTGCATACGAACCTTATCCGTGCACCAGGAGCAATTGATGTGCGTGCTAAGGCAACGCTCGCAGGTATCCTGAAACATGCACTCATTTTCTATTAAAAAAAAAAAAAAAAAAATTGTTTTTTATTCTTGCATTTATATTTTCAAATAGTGAAATAAAAAATATTTTATTAAATTTTTTTCTTTTCTTTTTTTATTAATTTTATGACAGCAAGAATTTTCATACGAATATTTTGCAGTACGAGTATTTCAATTAGGATGAATGCTTAAAACTTAGAATAATCAAATTTAAAATATAATCATTGTAGTTGTTTGAAGATGTAAGCTCATCAAACAATAGCCTGTGATCCCGGAATTAAGCAGTTTAAGATTATTTCTTGAATTACCCCTGTATGTGATATATTCATTCCAATTAACAGTCACCTTTTATCTTTAAAGTCATTTCATATCTGTTAAGACGTTTGAATATATAGAATTTATAGACTATCAGGTCTTCATTATTTTATACGTACACAAACTGCTTCAAAATTGACGAACGAGTCGGCTATGACATATTTTCTAGAAAATCAGGTCTCAGCTTTTCGCTTCGACTATCAAAAGCCTGCAGTGTTTTTCAGACAGAAATAATGGTAATCCATTATGCAGTAAAATAAGCACTTTGGAACCAAATCCTTGATGAAACAATTTCAATCTTCTCGAAAACCCAAGCTGCCATTAAATCACTAGTTGGAACTTCAACCACAACATATATAACTCGTAACTGCCAAGCTTCAGAGATGAGCTTTTCAAAGCAGACACTCTTCTTCCTAACATCTACTTCTTAAATATTAGCGTACCACTTGCAACAGTTAAACTAGAAATTAAACAAAAATATCTGAGCATAGTCTAACAATACTGGGTAGACGTATCCTCCTCTCAGATCTCTAGGTTAACCTGATCTAAATTGGACAAAAAACGTACCAGTCAGCTACTTCAACTAAGGCGTAACTTGCTTAGCACTACGGTGTCGGTGCTGATGGGTCACTACATGACAGAAACACATACTTTGAAACTGGTTCTACCTTATAATGAGTTGTGGTCGTAGTTGTGGCTCTGCAGATATAAAAGATAATAATAAATAGTAGCCCTATCTATTAAATACTTAGTAGGCTATCTATTAAATAATCTGTGGAAAAAGAATCGGGATCTTCGTGTTCAATTTAACATCGGGGTCTTCGTTGTTGATTTAACAAGTGGCATTTTTCATCTAATTTGAATGTTTATTATTTGGACAAAAGCCCTGAAATAGTGGTCGAGATGACTAAAACTCATAGCTATTTTATAAATTTTGTATATTTCGAAAAAGGACTTTTATATATATATATTTTTTTTTAACCAACTTTATGTTTTATCATAAGTTGAATGCATATTTTTAAATATATCTGGATCTACAGGAAATATTAAACCTAAACTTTGATTGAGTCTGAGCGTATAGTTCTGTGATGTTTTTGCTAATTTGTCAGAATAAATTCTTTATTCGAATCAATTCAGATGCGGACTTTAATTATATTGGAGTATAAGTAAAGTAATTAATTAAATTTTTATGTAAAAAACCAAAGTGATTGTAAATATGGGATGGTTTTTCTAAGTAATTAGTTCAATATCTAGGACAGAAATACTTGTGCTTTGCTTAAATACTAAAAACTTAACTAAGCTATATCAAAAGTAGATGCGAGGACTTCATTCATTAAGTTAATGATTCGTTAATCACATCTGAAAAAAGAATTCAATAGCTACTCATTTCATTATTCCCAATACACTGATTCAGTATAAAATAATAATAACTTAAAATAGATCAAAGTGCTTCATGCAATCACTTAAATATGGCTATATGAAGAGGAGTATAAATTTTGAAGCTATTTATCTATTAGATTGATAACATTCTTTTAATATCCTAAAATTAGCATTTTATGGAATAGTATTTCCTTGCATTAAGCCGTCATTATTTTTAGAATATTGGAAGTTGATAAGTTTTTATATATTATAAATGTTACAAATGTTATAGATGTAATAAATTTTATAAATGTTATAAAAATGTTATCAGTTATAAAATTTAAGCTGAATTTTATTGCAAAAACACTTAATATGTAGTCGTATACCTCCATATTTAATAGACATATAACGAACCCTTATATAATATATAAATATTTTAATAAAAAATTCCACAATTTATATTTGACTAGCTTGTACTGCTTTCACTAACAATCCAAAAATTATATACATTTATTTTAGTTATTTTATTTTATTATATTTTATTTTATTTTATTTTATTTTTTATTATTTCATTTTGTTTTATTTCATTTTTATTTAATCATATTTTACTTTATTTTATTTTATTTCATTTTATTTTATATTTTCTTTTTAATTTATTTTATTTCATTTTTATTATTTCGTTTTATTTTATTTAATTTCATTTTACTTTATTTTATTTTTTTTCTTTTATTTTAATTTTTTAATTTATAGTATTTAATTTTTTTTTATTTTTCTTTTTCATTTTGTTTTATTTTATTTTCTTTTTTTTATTTAATTTTATTTTATTTTATTTTATTTTATTTTATTTTATTTTATTTTTATTTTATTTTATTGTATTTTATTTTATTTTATTTTATTTTATTTTATTTTATTTTATATTATTTTATTTTTATTTTTATTTTTATTTTATTTTTATTCTTATTCTTATTTTTATTTTTATTTTTATTTTTATTTTATTTTTATTTTATTTTTATTTTTATTTTATTTTTATTTTATTTTATTTTATTTTATTTTATTTTATTTTATTTTATTTTATTTTATTTTTATTTTATTTTATTTTTATTTTATTTTTATTTTTATTTTTATTTTTATTTTTATTTTATTTTATTTTATTTTATTTTATTTTATTTTATTTTATTTTATTTTATTTTATTTTATTTTATTTTATACAATTTTAATTTTAATTTAATTCTCACCACAAGTTAAGATTTCAGACTATTCACTTATTTATGTTAAAAATTAATAAATAAACAATAAATAATTTTGGATATAGCACAACATTTGTTATTATTATTATATAAAACGTTTGTTTTTTCTCATTTTTAATGCATAAAAACGAACCGAAAACCCACCTCTCTGTGGCATAGAGAGACGACCTACTAGGGAATAACTTAAGTACTTAAGCATTTGCTAAAAGAAATCGATTTTTTGAAATAATTTTTTTGTTATTATGAATTCAATAACATGAGATAATATTTAATATAACATTTAATAATTTTACAAAGCCTTGATCACGTAAAATGGGTGGGGTCTTCAACATACGTATGTATATAAAAATTCGACATTTGACAAAAACTTTCCGATAACATTTTTTATATTCGGATGCACAATATTCAGCTTCAAACTATTATATTCAGAATCTATTTCACTACAATTCACTTTTAATTTTAACCTAAAGCATTGACATAGAATGAAAAGGGTGCAGGGTATAGAACACATATATATTCATATTCTATTCCATTGCAATTCACTCTAAAATTTAAACCGAAGCATTGACATAAAATTAAAAGGATGTAGGGTATAGCACACACATATATTTAAAATCCATTCGATTAAAATACATTTTAAAATTTAAAACAAAGCATTGACATAGGTCGTATAGTATGTAGGGTGCAATATACTTATGTATTCACAAACTATTCCACTACAATTCACTTACACCATTGAATGCAAAGGGTGTAGGGTGTAATGTACTTATGTATTCACAGATTATTCCACTACAATTCACTTTTAATTTTAATCCAAAGCATTGACACCATTAAATGCAAAGGGTGTAGGGTGTACTTCACCTAAGTTCATGTATGAATCTTATTCTTTATATAAAATTTTAATACATTTTCACGAACCGGTAGTATAAGCGCACAGTAGCTGTATTGCAGGCAACAGAAGTAGAAGTTTTAGAAAAAGATACATTTTGATACGAAAGTAGAATTATACTTTAAACTTTTCCGGAAATTATTTTAAACGAACCACATTTTTACATAAGAAAAAAATAATAAAACTATCAACGACTTAACGTTAACGTTTTCGTATTTCAACTGAATTTGCTGCAAAATATGACAAATATTTTTTAGTTTTAATTTTTTATATACAAGTACATATATATATATAATATATAAAAAAATTTCAAAGCCAGTGTAGAATTTATCAAAAAAAAAAAAAAAAATTGTTATCAAAGTTGATAAAAAAACCGATAGAAAACTGTTACGTTTGGCAAAGTAAAGGGGAACCCAAATCGTAGTACCCTACGTATCTCACCAAATACAACAAAACTTTGCAGGAATGTTGAGTAAGCTTTAAACAGTGGCGAATTTAATTCATTAAGTTGGCAAAGGGCGCTATATAATTTTGTATTCTGTATCATTTCATTATTTAAAATAAAAAATAAGCAGTGGAGTCAAATAATGTCTCCATTGATCCACATAATGGATCAAAACCTTTTACCTATGTTCATTATAAATTTATTTAATACCGATTTAAAATGATCAAAGCTTGTTACACTATATTTTCTATACCTTAAAAGCTTATCGTTAGTACCTTTGACGTCTTACTATGGTTTCATACATTGTAAAGAACAACAAGTCTGTTCCCTCTTCGACCATTCTATCACTGCTCAGTTTAGGACATTCACAGAGAATGTGTCCAAACGCATCAATAGTTATTTTACGTATATAGAGCAATTTTGTTAGGATAACAGCTAGCACAGCACAGTCAGAAATCCGTTGAGAATTTTGATATCCTCCATTTTGGTCAACGTAAGTAGTCTATTCAACAATAACTTTAAAAAGTTAATGAATTTCTTAGCCTGTCTTTAAATTCCTACATTTCTTTTTAAAGTGAGAGTCTTCCTAATATTTGAGTATGTCTACTAAGTACCAACTCGTAAGAATACAGAATTACTTGGCTACAAATAATTGATTTTGGGCTTCTCGTTTGGTAAGACAATCAGATCTTTTATTTATATAATGCATTGGATTTGTTCCAATTTATTGATAGGAGATTGAAAGTTGGAACACTGTTAGATATTTCCCCATTACAAGTCAATTTATTGACTAGAAGGTTCTGGTTTGAGATACATTCCAATTGATTTTTTTCTGAGAGTGATGAAAGATATTTCAATAAAGTAACTTCATTCCGAATTCAATAAACAATTGATGGTAGAACTTGTTGTATGACACTAAGTAAATTTTATTTCATATATTTATATTTTATATAAATTTATTAATACTTCTACATACGTAAATACTTCAATCAATAAAGTGACATATTTACAACTTTCAATCTACAAAACTAAATATGTAAATAATTCTATGGGGCTCTAGCGAATGCGGAACATAAATCATCAACCCTAGTATTGTGTAATTCGAATTATATTAAAATGTGTATAACCTTAAAATACAGTTCAACATGTTCGTATTAACAATTGAGTTTTAAGTTAATGAGAATTATAAAGGAAATAATTGTATGTGCTATTAAATGGCAATAAAATATATAGTTTTGTTTAATATTCTTCTTAGAAAATAAATTTATTGCATAAAATAATTTTATAAATATGATATATAAAATACTATATTATGTTGACTTTTTAAAACAGATTTTGCCTTAAAATAATTTTAAAGAATCAGCTAAAGGGATTAAGTTAGCTAGAAAAGTCACTGTCAATAAAAATTACTAAATTTCTAACAATACCGTTACGTTTAATCTTTTTGGAACACTGGATTCCACTGTTGTGGTATATTTGGCTCAAAAACTTGATCTTAACTCTGACGGAAGCAGTAGGAAATGAATACATAAATATAAGTTCTGCACGAAAAGTCCTTCACAGTACTGGAAGTGAGATAAATCTGATAGGTAGAGAGGTAAGTTGACACAATCCATAACATTGAAATAGTTGCAGTTGTATTGGATTCCTTACAAATTGCATCGATATTTTTATTTTTTTTAATCACTTTATTAAAATTTAATAAAAATCTCAAGCAAAAATTGTCAATAGCGTACTTAGAGATAAATATGATAAGCTTTTCAATAGAAACACTATGTACACTATGTATACTATGTATGTCTACATATATATATATCGATTTATAAATTACAAAAATGAGTCAAATCGTTGGGATAGAGAAAAAGCACAACTTACCACCTTTTGAACTGGAGAACTGTCCATGCTTTAGCGCTGACCCGAAAAAAACAGAGTGAATGTGAAGACTTCCTCTTCACTCATTCAACACAATAACCGTACTAATGGAACACTGTTTCATTGGTAGACACGTCAACCTTCAATGACAACTGTCATATTTGCAATTCAGAAGAAAGAGAGAAGATCTCTTTCTCTGTTATTGTTATCCATCGACTTTATCACTGTCCTCTACCCGCTAGAAAGCTTTCCTTTTATGGAAGTATCTATCCGCTATAGACATAAACGATATTGCCTAATACACTAAAGTGCCACAGTAGTTTCGTGGTTCAGTTCTTCTGAATCGTTGTTGTTCATCATACATACTTCCGTATCATGTGATGAACTACCTATAAAACTGCGAAACAATAGGACTACAATGTTACGTGACACTTTTTAGAGTAGAGTGCTTAGACGATCAAATTAAAGAAAGCTAAAGTCCCTTTTGTTATGAAAAAGTGACTGCATCAGTAGCATTGGTCGTATTATCGTTATGTGGCAGTACCACATCCATCTTATTCACCAGTTACATCTAATTTATATTTATTTATAAATTTCGAAAAGAAAAGTTGAAAAGAACTTTCAATTAAATTCGAATATAGTCTTTGTCCTTATTCTTTACTAATCTTGTGAAGCCATCATAAATTGATAAGCCAAACTACTCAAGAGAGAATGGTTCAGAAATTCTGAAGAATTTCTTGAAAATTATTAAAGAGATGAAGACGCTTATCTATAACATACCAAATAGTTTCCACTTTCAATTTATTCATCATCATCAAAATTTTCTATATACCATTACAATCTAAGATGAGCCATTAATTTCTTTACTAAGCATCTCTATACATCCCGACTTACTTTGCTTCTTCATCTCAAAAGTTGGATTGCCGTCTTCTATACCTCACTTTCATTGTTTGAAAAAAATTTTCTTTCTTCTAATTTAATTAATTTATTCTTATTATTAATTATTTTATATTGATATTAATATATTCATTAATTTTCGTTAAACCAGCCAACATGACATCAGGACGGACATTTTGGCTTACCTAATAGAATCTCTCATAATTCAATAACATTTATATCATATCATATATGCTGATGAATTTTACTTATGAATTACTACAATTTACTATTAAATCAACTATTGTAGGGTGTTTTTAAAAACCACTAATGCAGTTTTTTACGCAAATTAATTGCTTTGAAATTTTGTTATGCTAAAGGCCGTTGTAAAAAATTACAAATAACATTTTTCATACATTATTCATCTTATCTTATCTCTTACAACTATGAAAAAACTATTTAAAAATATTTGTGTATATAATATATATATTCATTACATATGTTATTTAGTGTACAATAATACAATAATACATTGTCTGTTCAGATAAATGGAGTATCACCTAAAATGGGTCGTCAGTGTCATAAAATTTTAGTGCCTTTATGAATGAGCAAAAAATAGTGTAGGAACTTCTAATCAGAATTGTTAGAAACTTTATATGAATAGATTCGTAAACAGATTAAGTGGAGTATTTCTATCAAATTAAATTACTATCTTTAAAAAGTCATATCATCCAGCAAGAAATATGTCAGTATATGCAATCAGCGGCGTGTTCTGTTGGGTATAGGAGTATAAGTTCTCCTTAATGATATAATCTAAAAATAATAAAAATTATGCAACTCTGTCGTCTTCATTACCACAATCCTGACGAAGCCACTAGAAACGAATCCAATCAGTTAACTATAAACCCTTTTAAATCTAATTAATTCTTGTTTTTAAAAAATTTATTATTAGGTGTTAGATCGAGGCATTATTTTTAGATGTATGTATATTTAAAAAATTACTCAATCACGCGTTCTACATCAAGTATAAACATCTAAAAATATTCCATATAAACAATCACTTCTTTTTTTCTTTTATTTAGACCAGGGCTGTCCAGACCAGATACGATCGCAGGACAATATAACTCACTGTACTGCACTGGAGAGCCGCAGAAACAAATATATACGTTCAAAAATGTTTTCAATAAAAATAAAAATACGGTTATAATGCTAAATTTAGTTTTATTAATTTATTGATTTAAATTCATTCATTCGGTATACCATATAATAAAATAATGTAGTTTTACCAGTACACCAATTTGCGTAATTGTATTAGATTGAAAACATGTCGCGGGCTTCACCTCGCTGATTTAGAGTTATTGGCCCCAAGGTACTAATAACTGGTCATAGAATCTCTGAAATGCCACTGCAAAATATCAAATTTTTATTCTTACACCAGTCCTCTTTAACTAAAAATACTCAGGTTTGTTAATCTATATAGTGAAATGTGGGATTTTTTAACCGCACTACATATCTAAAAAAGAGCTATGATTAGAAATATGGATGCGTGATATTGATAACGAAATACAGAGACGGCACACTAACCAAATCTTCAGATAGTATCTCCAATATCAGACTCCAATATAGTCTCCTGGGAATGTATATTCTTACGGAAGAGGCAATAAAACTCTGTAATTTAGGTTCTATATCACAGGGCTTAGAAGCCTACTCTACACCCGGAAGGCGACTCGGCGGTCGCAGTGCCATATCCCTTAACAATAATAATCTGCAATATCGGTCATTAATGCAATTTCTAAGGTACCAAGCTGAATCGATTTTAAAGCATTTGGTAACAGGTGAAATGATGAAAAATGAATGTCGAAAAATAAATAACGGAAACGACATCGGTTGGAAAAGAATAAAGTTCCAAAAAGCCTTAATTGAAAACAATAACAGTTATCTATGCATTTAATGTGATAACAAGGCATTATACTTTTTATGGTACTATCACTAGACTAAAATACTGACAGGATTATTTTACCAATAATTTGCGGCTTGAGAAATATATTAAAACAATGGGTTGAAATTAATCAAGATGTAAGGTGTTGTGTTTCATAATGCCTAAGGTAGATAGAGCTTTTTTATATAACATTGTAAAAATTGAGAGAAGTAGATTGAGAAACAAGTTCTGTATCAGGAAAAATAGGTATATATTCTTTACAAAAAACAAAAAAAAACACAGTCCAAAATTCAACTAAGGAAGTAAAGATATAAATGTGCTGAAGAGTTTTCGTCACCTCGTATTATGTGATCTGCTTATCGCAATTTGTTCCCTCTGATAGTTATCCATATATAAAGGTGCTTAAGGTTGCTTTAATTACACTTTTTTTATTTATTGTTTTTTACATTACTCTTTCTATAATTAGCAATTTATTTGTATTTAATCTAAAAATACATATTCCAGGGACTTCGTTTAGTATATATGATTGGGGAAAATATGCGTACCGAAGACAAGTTTCTTCTGCATCGTCATTTAATCAAAACTCAGGACGGCTTATCTTAGTGAATTAGGCCTTTCCTGTTAGCGTATTTGAGAACTAAGTTGAACAAAACAATCTAAGACGTATTCTCCTGACATAATTTCTTGTCATTGGTCTATTCTTCAGAAAAATGGTTTTGCACTTTAATGATTTTGAAATGATCCACATTGTTGCTGTAACATTGTGCCTTAGATTTTGTAAAATACTGGTTTCAAATACTAACTCTATCAAAGTACTACTATACCTGGACCATCAATTAGTAGATGAATTAAAATTAAGTAAGATTAATAAAATTGATAACTATGTAGCGCTTATGTAAATTGTTTAATATTATGGGTCCACTTAAATGGCCTCAGTACATTATCTTGTAAGACTGACAGCCACCTTATTAATTATTTCTATATATAAGTAAATTGTTAAATATATTATTGTTGTTATTTAGCTTGTCTTCTTTGACCCCAACTATGTACAATCCTGCAGTCATGCTAATAAAAATGAGAACTAGACCCCAATATGTTGTAATGTTTCAAGACTAGGCTATTTTAGACTATTGTTTTCTGTTCATTACATCCACTGTTTATCCACTGCCTAGTATAGGTATTATACAATACGTTTTATAATAATTGTGCGTATTAATGAAATATTTTTTAAAAGTAATTTTGGAGGGAATGTATCTGAATAAACCGATGAAGACTTACTATTAAAATAGAATAGACTGCTAGGCATTTTTTTTTGATTTTATTTTAATGTCTTTTTCTTATATCTGTATCTTTCAACAACAAGATAGCTGCTTTCCATTGCAACTACCTTTTATACAAGAAAACTCTTATACGTGAAACCTCTTTAATCTTTTTTCAGACCTACTAGTTTAGCAACTTATCAACTAATATTAGTATTCAAATATAAAAAATTATAATTGTTTAAACTATTAAATGTTCAAGCATGTATCTTAACAATACAGTTGACTTTAAGTCCATATCATCTAAAGAACCTGAGATATACTTATCTAAAAAATAGTCTAAAGTGCCTACTTTCAAAGCTCAATGATTCTGCATTTACTAGATAAGATATTTAAGAAATACTTTTTCAAAATACCAGTCTCATAGAAAAATATTTTAGACAATCCGAGGTGATGAGGGCATAAGCCGTTCTATTTGTAAAAGAATAACCTATATGTAAGAGTATTAAGTTAAAGAAATGCAGCAATTTTCATTATATGAAATTGAAAAGCTTTAATCGTACTCTTCTTTCTCTTTCTCTGTCTCTCTCTTTTATCAGAAACCGAGTTTAAACATCAAGTTACCGGTAGTGTAAATAGGCCCTATCATTATGTTGATCAGGCATCTAGTCAAGAAATATTTGAGCTCCTGAAACCACATCCAGAACTGTTTTGAGGACTACAGTTCCATGTGTACAATTATAACTATATGTATGTGTACAATGTATGTACAATATATTTAAAAGATCAAATTTTTTTTATATTATTAAAATTATCTGAACAAACCTGATATTGACGTTTATGTTTTCTTTCATAGTTCTAAACTAATTAAATGTTTAGATTTTTAATATGACTGGATTCCAGACTTTTGGCAAAAGTTTTTTAAAAACTCACATTTTTTATAACACATGCCAGTGTAAACACTAAGGTAATTACATGACAATTAGTAAGCTGTGTATATCAATTATGTTAAGCATTGATTTCACATCATTTTCATGGGATATTACAAAAATAAATTTTAATCATATCTAAACGTTATGAAGGTTATATCCGCTATAACGTTTAAAAAATATATGTAGTATTGATTTATATTGATATTATATAGTATTAATTTATGTATGTAAAAATATTTATAATTATATTAACTAATTAAATTTGATTTCACAAATATTTATATATAACTTATATTAGTAAAAAAATTAAATAAATTAGTTAATACTTTATAAGAATTAAAAAAAAAATGTAAAAAAGATTTGCATCGACCGGGAATCGAACCCGGGCCGCCCGCGTGGCAGGCGAGCATTCTACCACTGAACCATCGATGCTCCTGATATCTGGAGTAATTAAAAATATATATAAGCTTTATTATGTTAGAAGTAAATAATGTTAGATTGTAATTGTGCAATATATTATTAGCCCCAACTTACGAAGTTTCAAAATATTAAAATTTGACAATATTTTAAATATGAAATATAGAAGATATGCTGATTTAAGGTCCGTCATCAACTAAAAGACAAATAAATGATATGTTTTTTTTAGCCTAGTTAAAGCCTAGTGTGGGGTAGAGATAAGCCCCCCAAAAATTATAGAGTAAAAGTGCGTAATAGCACTAACTCAAGAAGAAGAAGAATTAAGATGAAGATGAATTTTGACAGTTTAGTTGATCAAAGTGATCTATGGTATATAGAAAGAAGCGAACAGAAAATTTTTTTTTGTATTCTAGTCTGCAAAATTTCCAGGTATATAATAGCTATTTGGATCAAGTGCATAGATTAACTAAATTTATATGTTTTGACATGTGAATTTATAAAAACGAGGTCTAACTTATTGTTTTCGATTTGCATCCACTTGTTGGCTTATAGGATTGATACAGCAGGACTCAAAAGTAGGTTAACGTTTATGACGGGTTTGATTTTTGATAATACAAACATTATTATTAAATCCGAATTTTTAAAAGATTGTAAGTGAAAAGATCTGTAGATCAATAATGTTCATCTTATTTGCAATAAGGTAACTTACAATATCGTTGGAATATGAAATATAAAAATTGTGAACACTATTTTTAGTGTTTATTTAAATAATAAAAAAAAATTAATATCAGAAGGGCAAAGGATAGACTGATTTTTGAGTTTGGCTGCACTAAAACTTAAGATTTAAAACTTAACTCTGAAGATTTTAAGGCCATTCTTTTTGCTTCACATGTTTTTTTCATAAGTTGAGAGTATTTTTTTGCAATTATGTAAGAAAAATTGCAGCTATTAATAACTGTATTAAAACGATTATTATTTTATAATTTAATAAAATAAAATCAAAACATTTTGATAAAAAGCCATCCCATATATATGTTTTGTATATAATCTCTCAAAAATAATTAAATTTATTTTTAAAGAATAATGAAAAAGATTTTTAATTTTTAATACTATTTTTTCTAATGTTAATTTTAATTTTTTTTTTATATTTGTACAAAGAATATTTCTAATTAATTAATAAATAAATGCCTTACATTCTGACTATTACTAATATAATATTGATAATATATTTAAAGACTTTAATTATTTACAAAAATTATAATATTGTATGCATTATAAATTTTTTTTTTTTCGTGTAAATTATTTGTAGATAATTATAAAATAAAATATTAAGTTTTTCAAATATTCTTCAGTTATAAATACATATGCTTTTGGTATTTTATGTATTTTAGGTTTTACATATATTTAAACATTTTATTTTTATTTTATATTATTTTATTTAAGCATTTGATTTTATTTATATATAAACGATCGCAAGAAACTGAAAAACACTAAATAAATTACATAAAGTACAACACTGTGCATTACTCCTAATGTTCTGCTAAGCAACCCATTTTCGGCGAATTCGTTTGTTTTGAATTTTAAATGCTTGAATTCGCCTTTGTTTTATTTACTATTTTTGCTTGCATTGAGCGCTTGCGATAAACAAATACACCGCACGCTTTTTGTTAATTTTATGCATTTTCTTTTTGAAATGAATTTAATTTTCTTATTTTTGCTTTATTTGTTTAATATTTAATTATATTATTATTAATAATTTTATTAAACAATTGTGTAATATTTTTTTTGCATATAAGTGAACTGCAGGCTTTTCCTACTGTTAAGCGAAATGGTTGGCGGTAAAAAATTTTCGCAGCAAGTTTAACTGCCGGTTTAGCTGTACTTCTCTGTGTGGCACGAAACTTAAAAACCGTTTTATTAACCCTTGAGTGTACGTTGTTAGGTGCTGACTTATTTATATAAAAGTTATTGAATAATTAAAAATATTTTATCGGACGATAAGAAACCTATTTTAATAGGTTTCAATTTCAAAATAAATTATTGATAGTAAGGAATAGTAATAGTAAGAAAATTTTCAAAACCAATTCTGTTTTTTGAATTAAGTATATTCATGGAATGATTATACAGCTGTTTTCTATATCGCCATGTATATTTGATGGACAGATCTTTAAATAACTTACTAAATAACAAGTAAATTATATCTGCTTAATAATTCGTACTAACAATATTGTGCAAAACAAATTTTTTTCATTGCCAAACCCACACCGTTTTACATATCGGGGTCTGTATACTATATCAGCCATATTAAATATCATTATGACTTTACTCTTAACATGCAGTTACGTAACCAGGATTGTACCAAGGCTTCACATACTTGATAATATTTTTTAGCAATATTTTTACACTGATTATGCGTAGATTATTATATCAAAAAGGGTAGATCTATTCTTTAAAAGTCCTCGAGCGTACTCCACTGCTAACATGCTATTCTAAACATTTTAAATGGAAGATGCTAATTATGTTAATTATATAATCAAATGTTTCTATGCATTTGTAAATTATGTTTAAGATTAGAACTGCATACATACCATGGTGAACTTTACATAGTGTTTACATGTTTACCTAGTATATAAAGTACTGGGAGCAGGACGATTGGAATTGCTCGCTACTAGTACTAGGTAAATATATTAAATCATACATGGTCTCATTGGCCTTAAGAACTTAAGACCTTAATAACTTTATGGCTGCTATTAAGTATGTTCTCTGTATTATATCTGCAAATACCAGTACTGCTCAGATATAATCGGTTGATTGTCATGTTAAAATTTTTAATTCGTTCATGGACACAACAATATTTAACTTATAGAAGTATATTATTTTGATAGTACAGTTATCTAATATTATTATAGAGTGCCTTATATCGTTCGAGTTCCCATCTTTTCTTACACCATATAAGATCGTGTTGTTCTCTAAACTTTGGATATTTCTTGGTATTACAGCTCCAGAATTAGACTTCATATTTTCAAAAATATATCGAAAAAAGCTTGCTAACTCAATAATTATCTCTTACGTTTTAAAAGACTTTCGGTAATATTTATTCGAATATATTATTAATATATTATTGTTTAGATCTTTTTTTTTTTAAAGTTGTTAATAGGATTTTTTTTTATTTTATAGTATTTCCTCCTTCTGAATATTTCCCGTAGTATTCCTATTTAAGGTCGTTTATGTGGAGTCCAATACGTTGAAATATTTTGTATCAAAGTTAATTGATTAGTTGCTGTTGAAATTAATTCCCCATAGATTTTTCTAGATATTTCTTGATACAATTTGTTAAACGCTTTACCAATTCTTCTTCTATATCACGAATAAATACAATTAAGTCCATATTTTCAACTAATGTCGGAGACTTGCAGTTCAAAATAATTGCTATATTATTTGTGTGCAATCCAAACAAGAATGGACCTAGAAGGCTTTCTTGGGTTGCTCTCTATCTTGCTTAGATATTCTCTACTTAAAATTAAGGATCTTAAAAATTCGTAATAATAATTATCTAATTCTCATATCATAATTCAATGTGACATATATTGAAATTCACCAGAGTCGAACCCACCTTTCCCAAATGTTTTCTAAAAAAAAAACCATATTGAAAGCAAACACCTCACGAACATATTTCCTATGTTGATGGTTATATTTTTAACGATTCAATTCTTATCGTTTAGAAATTATAATCAACTAAATATTTTACAGATAAGTAGATCCTTCTTGGTTTCTTATCCCAAAACAAATAAGCGTGAATTTTTATTATTAAAAAATTTACTTAATGTCCTAAATAAATAGTCTTCTTATCGTTGAGTGCCATAAGACAGCAAAACTGTAAGAATGAGTGGTTAACCAATTTCATCGGTTATTCATCGGCGAACAAAAATTTTATTTGTACTATTGTTTACACAATCGCATTTAACAAAAACATATCAGGGACATTATTATTTTATTATTATTAAATAGACTTTTGAATTTTCAGTTAATCTTACATTTTTGTGTTTTTTTTTATTTCACAAAAGTGTAGTCAATCAAAGAAAAACATTTCGTTGAGGTCGTAAATTTAATTGAAAAACTTTTACGTTAGTTAATAGAATTCACCTAACTCACCACAACAATTTTAATCTAGATCTAAAGACAACATTTCAGTATTGAGTTATACTGAGCCAGCTATGTTATGTTATGTTGACTTAATAGAGCAAACATTTAAAAACTTATCGTCAGACAAATATTTCTAAACGATAAGCAGTAGAATCGATAAAACATCTTGTTCACACGCATGGCTTATCTGAGCAAAATAATATCTTAAAAAATCGTAGAGGAAGCCTCTTCAATGTGAGACAATAAAATCGTTGTCGCTGTAGTACTTATTATTATTATACACCTTCGTATCAGTCGATATGTTAAAGAATGGATGTTATATCCAATAACTACTACAGAAACTTCAGTGTTGAGAAAAGTTTAAGAATCAAATCATGGAAAACCTTTTCTATTCCTATCAAAGCATAATTAAAGCAAAAGTTCCTGATCCGGTATTGAGGAACAGGATCAAAGATCATACAATGAAGTATCTTTTCTAGTTCTATAATATTACTATGAACCGTTTAACGACAATGGAATACCGATCATTCCCTATCAAGGGTACTACAATTTGTACTATCGAGACAATGGTTCAACGTTTAACATTTCTGTTTATTAGAACTATAACTATGCGTCTTATATATAGGTTTTCTATAAATAATAGTTGATGACCAAATTTACCTACTTACCATATGTCTAACTAACTAAATACATAGTCAACTATGTGTCAATATGTATGGAGTTCATTATAAACTCAAATTAGAAAACCAAAACAGACAAATCGTTGACCTACGATTTGCAACTTACTATGCACAGAATAGCAAAAATAAAAATCGATAAGTATTTCAAACTCTTAATATATGGATCTGATATAAACTTATCCAGAAAAATGAACTCTAAACACTTACATTAATTGAATGTGACGCATTGGTTATCAGTTAAGTCAAGCATTTATGCTTACGCTCAGTTCGACTAAGAAAGAACGTAGCTATATACCTTTGAAAGAGTCTACCATATATGCTCATGCTCGTTTTCTTACTAAAAAATGATGAGTATGTAAAAACGAAAATTACGCTTTAAACGTCTCGTACGAGTATCCATTTCGTTCTATAGTGCAGACCCTTACACAATACCTATTAAGGAAATCATAATAAGATCATTTGGGTAAAAATTTGTTCGGGAGGTCTATGGTCCCATACTTATAAGGGATTAACTTTGCACAATTTTTATTACATTCGGAAAGAAATAGGTTGAAAAGAAGTATTCCAGATATATTTATATAAATATGATATGTGTATATATATATATATTGTTCTAAGAAATATAGCCACAGTTAGGATTAGATGGAGTTATTCTTTTTTATTCAAAAAAATATTAATCAAAGGTTTACAAAGCCAAACTGTTCTTTCGGAAAAAGAACCACGAACCTTAAATTTATTTTAATTGATTGGAATGATTTTCTTGGAAGAAAAATTACATTTATTTATTTATTTACTTAGTGTAAATTTAAAATTACAAGTAAACCAAAGAAAAGTCATGGATTAACAGGCCTCAAACTAGGAGAAAAATTAAATTAATGACCTTTCTTCAAATATTAATAAAAATAAATATTTTTTTATATATATTGTATATATATACTTATTATATATTTATTATATATATTACATATATTTTATAAATATTTTTATATTTTATTATATATATTATTATATATATTATATATATTTTATAAATGTTTTTACTTTAGTTAATACTTGTTTCCAAATAAACTGAGTTAAAACCTTTGGAATTCGTTATAAGTTTATTAAATATTGAGGTATACGAGTACATACGAAGTCTTTTTGCAATAAAATTCAGTTTAAATTTTATAACTGATAACATTTTTATAACATTTATAAAATTTATTACATCTATAACATTTGTAACATTTACAATATATAAAAACTTATCAACTTCCAATATTCTAAAAATAATGACAGCTTAATGCAAAGAAATACTATTTCATAAAATGCTAATTTTAGGTTATTAAATGAATGTTATCAATCTAATAGATGAATGGCTTCAAAATTTATACTCCTCTTCATACCATATAGCCATATTTAAGTGATTGCATGAAGCACTTTGATCTATTTTAAGTTATTATTATTTTATACTAAATTAGTTCATTGGGAAATAATTAAATGAGTAGCTATTGAATATTTTTTTTTAAATATGTTTTACGAATCGTTAAGTGACTGAAGTCCCGGTATCTATCTCTATTGCTTAGTTAAGTTTTTAGTAGTTAAACAAAGCACATGTATTTCTATTCCATGTATTGACGTAATGACTTAGAAATCTAATACCATATTCATAATCACTTTAGTGGATGATTATAAGATTGACTTACGCTTATGTGTGAAGTTGAATGCAAAAAACAATATTCAAGTCATCGATTGGAAATCAAAAAACAACCTTCTCAATAAATAGCTTATATCAACACGTATAAGGCCTCTGTAGATTTCAATCAGTTTTTTAGATCCTCTGCCAAAATGCTACACAGAAATTATTCGTGAAATCCATTTAATCAACTTAGCGTTCACACTGTCTGTTCTTTGGTAACATTTATGCGTATTAGTATTAGTTTGTCTGAAAAGAGAAAGTGGTTTGTGTTAGTGATATAGTAAAAATGTGTTAAAAGGTCTAGCTAAAAGTTCAGCACTAATTGAACTAATTAAGATAGTGTGAACATTAATTAAATAAATGTAATTCAATTGGTATTCTGTCAATATGCAATTAATAACATTAATGACTTATAAAATCAAAGCTAGTCCGAATCTCAGGCAACTTTTCTTCCTTTGTAATCCGTAGTTCGGATGGACTACTAATTAATTCATAATCTAGTGACATATATCACATTTGTAGATTATATGCATATACTCATTTATGTTTTATACACTTTATTTTACTTATTATCATTTAATTTATGATTTGATCTAATGAGCAATTGATTACTGGAAGGTGAAAATCATTGCATGTAAGAAAATGTAAGACTTGAACTTACTAAAACCACATTTTAGGCATGCAAAATGGACAAATTTCAGTCATTGGACTATAAAAGTTAAAAGCTGAAATATCATTCACTTTATCAAAGAATTAGCAGACATTGGAATAAAGAAGGCTTAGTATTTATACAACAAATACATCTAAGCCAAAATTGGAGACAAGTCAGGGAAAAAAGTAAGAGGGAAAGAAATTGACTGCGCATTTCCCTTAATCCTCACTGCAAAAGTTGTGGAAACCCGCAAGAAAACAGAACCCAAAATACATTTTCTCTGTAAATGCTCGGCTTTGGCGTTCAGAAAATTTAGGTTCTTAGTAAGATACTTCTTTGATAATTTATCGGACTGTACAACGGTGAAGACGAAAGACCTATTATATTATCTAAATTAGGCGAGATGTATTTAGTCTCTACTCTTCCATACTAGAGTTTTTGCTAGGAATTTGGTAGCAAAACAACGAAAAATCGCTACTTGAGGTACATGGAAGTTATCTAATAGCCTGCCTGCAACCAACCAACCAACCAACTAACCAAATTTACCTAGGCTTAACGGGTTCGGATTCTACTGTATTATGTTTTTATGGCCTTCAGTCTTTGTATAAAATATTTGACAGATCATTTTTACTAACATATAGCATTAAAAACACTTCTAACATACTCCCCTATAACCGCCATGACAGAAATATTATATTCACCATTCACATTTGGCTAAACGCTTACTTTTACTTTTTTAAATCATTGGACATTTGACGAAAACTAAACAGAAATTTAAAAGCTGCAATTTTATTCAATTGCATTTTTATTATTGTTATTATTGGATGCCTTTGTGTGTTTTTATGGTTAACATACATGCAACGCACACCCCCCGTTTGTCGGGCTATTGATTTTGTCGTCTGGGGTTAAAAGCAAGCAATACACAGCGACTGAATGCAATCGGGCAGAACAAGAACAACAGACGAGAAAACAAATGTTTAAAATAACAACAACTGATAAGGCAATTTTCATGTAATTTTAATTGAATGCACTTTATTTAACATTAAATTGCATTGATGAAACTACAAAACAAACAGAAATGTTCATTTAAAATTTTTATTATAAATTTGTGCGCAACTTTTCCATACGAAATGAATTTTCCATACAAAAATATTTCCTACCAAAAACACTCTGCCAACATATGTTTTTGAAGCGAACACAGTGGCAACACTAGAAATGGCAAGCAATAACAAAATGAAAAAATAAACAAAAATGCATGTGAAAAAGAGCAGAAGAATTGTTTGCGGCGAAATTCCATTGAAACAAACTTCAGTCAGAATTTGAACGTCGTCAGTAGAAGAGTGTATTCGCTCGCAGTGTAAAATATTTATATTGGAAGTGAAATTGCTTTATAGCGAAGGATTATATTACGAATACGCAAAGTTTTTACTCATGCGATTTCAAACGGGAGAAGAGCAAAAATAACAACAAAAAAAAATAGTATCTAAAAAGAAATGGTAAAAACATATCAAAGTATAATATCAAATAATTATTATGTGTAATAGAAAATATAAAAACAACGTGTGCGCCGCGTAAATGTAAATCAAACATAAATAATTTATAGCAAAACAAAGGCAATTTAATAATACAGTTTACGTAGAAGTAAACGCAAGCCATTGATAAAGGCGCATTGCGTTCAAGAAACGTAAAATTTAAAGCAAAAAAAATATATATGGAAATAAATAAATAAATAAAGAAAAGGAAGAGAAATTTCATGCAAGGAAGCGGTGTGCTATTAAACATAAAAGTGTACAATTTTTTCCGTGTAATTTTACAACGGCCAGGAAGTAGCTAAAGTCGCCGTGATTGGAAAAACCGAAAGCCGCAAGAAGTAAATAAGAAACATACAATAAAACAACAACAGCAACAAAAACCAAACACAAAAAAGTGAAAAGCCGTATATGTTATAGGCGCAAAATTTTGCTTAATATGTGAAAAAAAAGTTTTCTGCCTGAAGAAATCAAAAAAAAAAAAAACAAGGCCACAAAATTTTATTAATTATTAAACATTAATAACTGAGCTAACCAAAAAACAAAACAAAAAATAAGTTGTGTGCGAAGTGTTTATTAAAAAAAAAGGTAAACAAATGCTAAGCAAAAAATCAAAATAAATAGTTTAAGTGTTTAAAGCGACAAAAAGAGAAAACAACAAAAATAAATAAATAAACAAAACGAGAAAATTAAGCAGAAATTTTCGCCTCATTGTCCTGTCTTGTCCTGTCTTGTGTCTGCTGTGACTTCTGCAACTGCTGCAGTGCTTTCCCAGTTTGTGTGATTGTTGTTGTTACATTATTTTTCTTGCTTTCATTTCGTGGATTATCACCTGCTACTTACGTTCTTTGCCATTGCCGTTGCCGTTGATGTTGCCGTTATCGTTGATACTACGTCGTCGCATAGCCTTTGCCGTTGCCGCTGTTATTGCCGCCGCTGCCGCTACGTATCCTGTGAGTTTTATAGATTAAATTTGTGAAACATAAAAACGTGCAAAAATCACATTAAAATGTAAATATTTATATATAGTTTCTTTCCACACTTTTGTTATCCTGTTTCCATTCGTTATTTACATTTTATTTCTATTAATTTTTTTCTATTTTTATACTTCCGTTTATTATTAATAATTTTAGTTTTTTGTTTTTTTGTTTTTTTGTTTTTTTTGCTATGCTACTTCAGAATTAAAACACGGCAAATTCATTGAATACAATTTAGTTAAATGCCATAAATTAGAAATTATTTCCTTTCTTTTTTTTTTGTTTTTGCTTTTTGCTTTGCCTGTTTTATTTTTGCCGCCGCTGTAATGTGGTTGGTGTTGTTGTTGTTGTTGTAGTACTTCTTAAATGCGTGCACATTATTGCTGTTGTTGTTCTTGCCATAGCGTTTTTCCTAAAGCTCTGCACAGTTATTGTTGTTGTTGTTATTATTATTATTAGTGCTGACATTGTTGTTGTTGTTGTTCTTGTGGTTGAAGTTGTCATTTACAAGAGGTCATTCCATACTTTTTGTATGGATTTCACTGTGCGTTTAGTTGTTGCTACATTGCTGTGGATTTAATAATATTTTTCTTTTATTTTTCCATCTTTTTTGTTTTGTACTTTCTAATTAGAGTGCTTTTAATTTCTGTTATTATTTTCGATTTCAATTTTAGTGCTTTAGCAATTTAATTATAAAAATTACAAACTCAATTGACTTTCAGTATGAAAACATTTACAAAATAAAGTTAAAAATAAACTGAATTTACAACGACAACAACAAACATAACAACACACCTATAGGACATCATCAGCAACTAAGCAAATAAATCACTTTTTGTTGTTGTAATATTTAATAATTAAAAGAAAATATTTACTTTTTATACGTTGGCATGGCATGATCGCCTTAACAATCAAAAAATGTTAAGGATTAAAATTAAAAATTTAAATTTAATTTGATTTATTGTCCGTATGACCTTCGGCTCTCCTTAGTGTGGATTTTTTCCTCCAATAGGCTTGCCAATATTGTCGTTGTTACGAATACAGGAAAATGCGTTAATTGCGTTTTTGTGTTAGCAGCGTTTTTGCGTCAAACGCGGTAGTTGTTAATTTGCGTCAAATGCGTTCTTGCGTTAGAACCTTTATGCGTTAAATGCGTTCTTGCGTTAGAACCTTTATGCGTTAAATGCGTTCTTACGTCAGTTACGATTTTGCATCAAATGGGTACTTGTGTTGCATGCGTTCGTAAGTTAGATGCGTTAGATGCGTTTTTGCGTTAGATGCGTTTATTACGATTTTTTAAATGCATTTAAATAGTATACTTCAATTTAAAATCTTGTTTGAACAGTAAATAGTCTGTCGAGTAAAAAGATTTTGGTGCGAGAACTTTGAATAATACAGTTAGGTTGAACTCATATATCCGTATAATAAAACAACAAACGTTCCTATCAGAATTCCAAGGATTTCTGCTGTAATCAATTGAAGCTTTACGTGTGTATATAGTTTTCTCCAAGAAAGCGAACGAGGCCTATCTAACACCTTGGCTGTTCTTCGGAGCACTGCATCCGACATCCGGTAAAATACAACTACACATCAAATGAAAGTAATGAATAGTCATTTTATTCGTATATCTTTTCACCACAACCACCATGATACTCCCACTAAAGAGGTTAACCTTAATTGGTCAGGACAGTCAAAGCTATGGGGTCCTAACCCTCGTGGTATCGTGATATTCTACTCAAACGTAATTTTATACTGTTACTCTCACTATAAACAATGCTTTAAAATTTTTCAGTTCGAAAATTTTAACAACGATACAACAATATCATATATCTCTATATATGTACTTACATTCTAAATGCTCCGTAGGAATTTACAAACTAATTGATATACATATTAGACTTTTAATTATTCCAATTTGTATCAAAATTGTTAAATTATTTAACAAAAATAAAATACTTGAACTGCTGCGGTTATGATTGTATGCATTGCATATTCAGAAATATTATCTTCTATTACTACTTTGCCGACGGCTTTAAAAAATTTCTTTTATTTTTTATATAACAATAGTTATATATATATAAGAACGAATTCTTAATGATTTCATAAATCCAACGATATTCTGGTGTTTATCGTTTATGATAAAAGCATATACGATGTGTATTATTATATGTTATATGTTATATGGACCTGAAGAGTTTTCTGCAATCACATTGCTTTATTTGCTTTTAAGACCCACGTTTCACAGCCTTATGTTAATACTGAACTAATCATTATTAGATATATCTAAAATTGATAACAATCTATATTGTAGTAATTTTAAAAAAGCGAAATGCCACTATTAGGTATTTATTATCTTTCATGAATCACTCATGAAGTAACTTTTCTTAGGCACTATCCCTAGATATTTTATATTTTGTGCCATTTTAAATAAGTGTTTGACAATAATTTTTATTTCTCCAGAATCACAAAAAATAATATGTCTTTGTTTCAATAACGAGAACTATAAGAGTTTACAAATTTATAAATAAAGTTTGGTGGAAAATATTGAGGTGATATATTTGGTATAATGGAGAATGTTTGTAAAAACGTTTTACAGGAATTACGACATTTAGTTTATCTAAAATAATATTTCTTAGTATGCTTCAGTTAAAGTCAATATTTTTGTAGAATCCATTTTACATCAATTATTATTTATTTTGTAATGATATTGTCACACTTTTATTATAAAATCAATTATTAAGTTCCTGGATTTGTTAAAGATATCTAATCTGATAATATAATACAATATATCTAATATAATATAATTATTATATAATATTAATATGTTATTAATATTAAGAGTAAAGATAAAACTCTCTTTAAAAATATTCTAACATTTTAATCTACTGATCTTTAGACATATCCTTTGTAGTAGAAACTTTGTTCTTATTCATAAAAGTGTTCTCATCCTTACTCTTGGTAAATAAGTTTTTATAATTAATTAGGACTTTATAATTGTTTCTCAGTTCCTATAGTAGCTCTCTTTAAAAATTCCAAGAAAGCTATCAGTTCAAAACGTAGTAAACTTCAGAAGATTTTTAATTTTTCACTCCGCTATGGAACTAAGTATAAATAAAGATTTATTAAATTGAATTATTTTGAATAGATAATTAAAAAAAATAAACAAATTGAGAAAAGTGTGACTTTTTGAAAAATCATCTCCATACTAAAATCATCTCGAACTAAATAGAATACAACAGGGTTCAGAGAGTAAATTACATAGAATTATAAAAAAATTCTTTAACTTGAAGTCTCCATAAGTCAAACCTTTTCTTTGCAAAGTAGTGCTTTAAGTTATGAAAGTTTAACTGCTAATAAGTAGCAGTATATATCATATACCGAAGTAGTTTAAAAATAATATTATTTAACAATAGATCTATTTAGCGTAACCTTGTTTATTAACCGTATATGTTTAGCCTTTCGATAAATTTAAGCACAGTTTAGGGTTTATTGTTCCAAATTTTTTATAGACGTCTAAAAATACTACTTAAGTGGCGCAGCTTTTTTCTGAGTAGTGCCAGGCATTTACACAGATTGTTGTCTCAGTTTTAAATATCTATTTTACAATACCGACAGATTAAATTAGATTTTAAAGGGGTTGGGAACTTGTCACTACGTCGTTATATTCTTTGAGGGTTCTTGTAATAAACTCACTTTAGTTCCATTTACGCAGTTAAAAACGTCATTATGTCCTTTGGAAAGATGTTGTCTAATTTCGTTATAAGTGGATAGGCAGTTAATAAGTACCGAAGTCTGAGTCTGGCGAGACTATCACGGTGACACAGAATGTGTTCTGCTGTTACCTCTTTTTCGTAAAAAAATCTGTAACTATCGTCTCTTGTAATACCAATATGGTTTTCGTCGTGAGAAACAATGTGTTAAGTCGGATGCCATTTCTGTTCAACATTAGAAGCTTCCTCGTTCTGGGTTTTAATCGATTCGGCACAAGTTCTTTAACTTTGCTGCAGGCAATTACATTAACTCAATCAGTCTGAGCTGCTCTTTTCAAGCATTCATTAATTTTAAGTTTGAAAAATCTGCATGAAGGACAGCAGAATAGTTGCGGCCCAATATAATATGAGGATACTCCTTTTCTGAAGAGCTCATCTGCGTTCTTGTTTCCCCTCAAATCCGTTGTGCGCTGGGATTCATATTAAGTGAACCCTGTTCTTTTCAGTCATATCGACAGATATCAGTGTTTGAAAGACTCATATACGCCTTTTTGGTACTTAATTTTTCTAGAATGTTGTAGTTACTTAAAACTTTATAACTTATTTATAACTCTTTATGTTTATATAAAGAGTATTTAAAGCTTTTTAGAGTATATAACTAGTTATATAATTTGATGGGTTATATATACTCTTAACACAGAGTGTTAGCTTAAGAGAGGTTTTACTGAATTATTTTGTCATAAGCCTTTCGTCGTTCTTGAATGATGTCTTTCAGGTATGCTGTAGTCATTATTGCCTAATGGACGAAAACCACTGAGAATGATTTTAAACTTTGAATTCAGTTTCTTCTTACTTAGGTACTTGTAATATTTTCCTTTAATTTTTTACTTAACTTTTCACGTCAAACTCAGAAACAATCTATCCCAGTTTGTGGTTTAGGGCAATGCAATTAGAGTTGCAACTTGCAAACACTACAGAAAATTTATCTCCTTCAGGCAAACTATACTGCAACTCATTTTCTGTCAAAAACTAATGTAAAACATTTGCGAACGTTTCAATGGAATATGTGCAGGTTGTCCTGCACAAATCGTACAAAAAACAAGATTGCTCTTCTAATATCTCCTGGTCTGCTGTCTAATGTTTGAGTAGTTTTTATGTAAAGATACTTTTGCCAAGATATTTTGTTTTTTTGTTGTGTATATACAAACACTTTTCTCGATATTTATTTTACTTTATACTTCAATAGATATATAAGGTACATATCAGATGAGGTGGCATTCTACTTCATCCTCATACAAATTTTCTTCGATGACGTGAAAGTAACACAGCATCAATTATTTTTTTATCTCTGAATTAAAACAAGTGGTATTGTTTGATTTCATATATTTTCATAATTATATTAACATTTGCATTTAAAATAAATTTTTGCATTCTTGCAGATATTCGATTTCCAACCGCAAATTATTTGATTAAAAATCAAATTAATAAATTAATTAAAATTGCTCCATTGAAAATCTGTTTAACTCTTTTAATTGAATAAAACCGCTGCATACGGCATAGGGGGCATACGCGCAATGCCGAATTCGGTCAGATGATAGATTATGATAGAATGGGAAGATATGGAAATGAGAAAGTTCGATTGCATTGCATGTCAATGCGAAATGGATTTTCAATCGATCACTGTCAAAAGTGTTGGATACGCATTGTTCTACACAAACCAAACAGAAATCAAACAGAAACCAAACAAAAACCAGGCAAATACCAAACAAAAATCAAACAAAATCCAAACAGAACAGAGCAGAATGGGGGAATAACAGATAAGACTTCTTCTTATCGTAATTAGAGAAAGTCGTATCTTTCGGTATGAATGCAATGCAACGCCTATGCATTCTTACTTTCGAGCCTACACGTGAGTTTGAGGTTTGTTCTCTTATTAAGAGTCTAATCGAGTCGAGTCGAGTCTATTGCCTAACAGAAAATTATGTACGCCAGCTACATATCAAGGGTCTCTAATCGAATTAAGTACAATAAAATATGCTAAAACCAAATTTTCAATTAATAAACATTTTTTCCGGTTCTTTTTTTTGTTTTTATTTATTTATCTTAGCAGAACTTTTTATTATTATTTTTTATGATTTTTACTTCATTTGTTTTAACGTGTCATGAACGCTCAAGAATTCGGTAGTTTTGGAGGAAAACTTCTGTTTGGTGTGTTTTGGTTTTTGGCGTAATTTCTAGTGAATTAATAGACTTTTGAGATGTGTGAGATCTAACGACTGCAATGTTATCAGATTGAAGAGAACAAGAAATTTGTATGATTAATCAAACGGCATAGTTAACATGAATAAAAGTTCAATGAGGGTCTATCCTTGAAGTGCAACGGAACGCCTTTTTAAATTTTTATTAATTATTTTTTATGAAAATATTGACTTGAGAGTTTTTTGTCGTATTTCGATTTTTTTCCGGTAGGAGGAAGACATCAAAAGCCACCGTGTGAGACTTTAACTTAACAAAACTACCTCTTAGAAATAAATCATAAAGATTCCAGGCATTTGACCGTGATAGTCAAAGTGCTAAGAACACCATTTAACAAGAGTAAGAGTAGAAATTAATAAAATCATATCTTAGAAATAAATGATAAAGATTTGAGGCATATGACCTTGGTGGTCAAAGTACTGAAGACTAATGAGGATCTCAAATAAGAGTCAAAGTAGAAAACAATAATAAAACCATAGGAAGTCAGCACAATATATCATTATTTTAATTTATATTTATAAAAGCTCTTTATTCACCAAAATCATATGCCAAACAATAAAAACACATTTGTATTAAAAATTATTTTTGCAAATTAAAAAAAAATATATATTTTAATGCTATAAAATAGCACATATAAATTATGTTCTTTATAATTCTCATTAACTTTCAACTTAATTGCTTATAAAAACTTATAGACATGGATTTAAGGGTGTATAAATTTTAATATAATTTAGATTATAACATCATTAGATTGAAATCAATATATTCAAGATTCGGCGAATGCTAAGTCCTACGGAATTGCTTAAAATGGTAGTATGAAAGACTTCGACTCTATCAGAGTTTCGTTAGATTTAGCCTTTTGCAATAATTGAAATAGTACATCTTAGTGATTTTTTATAAAATGGAAAAAATTGAATATCGTTCAGTAATAAAATTCATCTACTTGAAAGGAATGAACAATGATGCAATCAAATTGGAAATAGATTCTGTTTACGGCAGCAATAAAATATTGGAAAGCGAAATTCAAACGTGGTCGTACGAGTGTTTCTGATGAAGATCGTCTGAGTGATTATAAACTGTTTCCAAACTTAAAAGATGACTCCAGGCAAACAGATTTGTATCAAATATAGAATTGGAATGGGAAACTGAGGTATATTTGTGACCATATGTTGAAAGAACGTTGGATTTGGGGTGTCGAGCTAAAAGGGGACGGGGACTATACTGAAGCATAAAAAATAATTTTTCTAGAAAAATGCATTTTTATTACTTAGACCGTTATCAATACACTTAGTTCATCTACATATATAATCTCTGTAATAGTTTGTAATTCACTGTATTATGATACTATATTGTGATACTATTGATACTATGATATTTGCCGTAATTTAGTTCTTTTAATTGAAGTTAAATTTTCTTAATTTAAGAAGTTTGACATTTACTTAAGTATTCGCACATTTTTGTATTCAATTTATTTTTCAATTAATATTTTATCTTTCAAAATTTTAATCTATTATTTGTGTAAATTCATAAATTCTTAATGTCTTTTTGCCAATTTCACTCTTCACTCTTCAATGTTTAATTCAAATTTTATTCGTATTTTACGTCTTCTAATTTGTTCACCTTAAGCGCTAATCCACCAGAACAACAAATATCTATTTAACCTATTTATTGTTGGTACTGGTACGAAAGCCATCCGGCAGTTTCGTGATATTCACGGTATAAGCGGAAAACTTCCCGCTCCTTGGGAGTGTTGATAATTAATTTTACTTCGTCTTGCCTGTTACTACAACTTAAAGTGTCATTTAAACTAGACTAAGCGCATTTTTTGCTAGCATTAAATTGTAACATTTTTTTTTGTTACCGTTAGATTCTCTAAACTGACTTAATCACATTTCGGTCCACCAACCAAACGAGTGGATGAAGTGCAGCCGTAAATTAAAAGCAACTCATAAATCTCCAGCGATTACATTTCAGCTGCGTTCCTCACTTTTTAATTAACATAGGAATATACTGAATATAGCATTCTCAGTATCCAAGTATCCAAGTATCCAGTAGGAATTTATTTTATTTTATATTGTATGTATCTTTTTCTTCTTTTTTTGTTTATTTCGTTATGCGTTTTTGGTATGTAAAATACAATTGCTGCATTAAGGAATACTTAACGATGAAAAGCGGTCCTAATAAACCCACTCGACTATTTCTTTTCTAATTAAAGCGATTTGCTGCATTCACTCAAATCACAAAAAAAAACAAAAAAAAAATTAAAAGTGAAAACAAAAAGTAGTAAATCTGAAATCTGAAATCTGAAATCTGAAAAATGCAGAAATATTGAACCTAACAGAATACACAGGAAAGGAGTTAATACCTTCCTTTTGGGGGGCGCTGAAAAGCGGCTCGTAATTTGCTGCACTTCGCACATAGCACGTTGCATATTGCAGTTTGCACGTTGCACGTCGCAAACTGCGGCAATATGTGCAATCTGTGCTGTAAGCGGTAAGCGTAAGTAAGTGAGTAAGTAAGTAAGTAAGTTAGTACGTTAGTACGTTCGAACGTAGATACGTTTCAATACGCAAAATCTCATAAATTGGATTCTTTCTCCTTTATTTGCCATAATCTTATCCCGAAATCTGCAAACGGCGACAATTGAAAAACGATAAATTCCAAAATATAAAAATGCAAAATATAAAAATGAAAAATGTAAAATTTCCAAACTCAACCCAGAAAGAGTAGAAGGAAAAATTTTGCCACAATTTTTTAATTTATTGCAGATCTGCGTGCCAAAAGCATTTAAGCCAGTTTGCAAAGAACTTAATAAACGTTAAAATAAAATACTAACACTGCCCATAAAGGAGTATGCAAATTGCAACTGCAGACTGTGAACTGCAACCAGATGATTAGAGAGATAAAATAAATAAAAAATTCTAGCACTAAAACAAAAAAAAAAATGAAAAAAAAAATGAAAAAAAAAATAGAAATAAAAAATATCCCACAGAAATACTAGTATTTGAAGAAATTATTGATAAAAGTGTTTCCAGCACAAATGTGACATGAATTTAAATCGAATTGAAAAATTATAGTTAAAGCATAAAATAAAATTGCGATAAATTGCATTTGCAATTGCTTTCCTAAAACAAAAAAAAAAAAGGCAAAAAAAAAAAAAAATTCAACAACCCATAGAAAAAAAAAGTCCGAAAAAAAAGTCCGTAGAGAAAAAAAAAGTGCATAGAAAAAAAAATTCGTAGAAAAAAAAATAAAAAAATTTTTTATTAGAAAATAAAAAAAAACCGTAGGAAAAAAAATTTCTAAAAAAAAACTGTAGAAAAAAAAATTCCTAAAAAAATACTTAGATAAAAAGTCTATAAAAATACATAGAAAAAAAAATTTGTAAAAAAAAAGTCCTTAGAAAATAAAAAAAAATCGCTAAAAAAAGTTTGTAGCATAAAAAAAGCCCGGAAAAAAAATCAAGTTTTAGATAGAAAATTCTCGTACTCGTCCTAAGAGTTAAATTTAATAAAAATGCCAGTTCGCTTTGGTTAAGCGAAATTTATTTGTGGCAGGAGTGCAAACATTAGAAATATTAACAAAGCGGAATTATGGCATGAAATGTGCTTAGCGTTGATTTAATGACGTTAGGCGCAGTCTTCGACTCGATAAGAAGCGAACAGCTTTGGATACTGAAGAAGATGTATGCCACAGATCGTCGTTATCGATTTCATACCAAAATAAATAAATCTTTTACTTATATTTTTTTATTTTTTATTTGTTGAAAATCAACATTCTTAAATGAATATCTAAAAGAAAGCCATAGAATAGTTAAAAAAAAAAAATCGTATGTTATCTCTATATAAATCTACCCGTAAAGTGTATTAAAGAAAATATTCAATAATTTATTATTAAGTGACAAGAGAATGTATGTAAATAAACAGTTTGTCTAAGTTCAGATGAGTCTAATAGAATTCTATAAAAATACTCAATGCAGCGATATCTATGGGTGAAACACAATTGGTGAACGGTGTGTAGTAAATACCATTACTACTAATATTGTCCATTTCCCCTAATGTGGCATAGGGTCTTAATAGTCCTTCTGAATCTGACTCTATTTGGTGCTTCTCTGTAGATTTTGTTTCATTTATATCGTGCTTTAATTATATTACTTTCGATCATTCTTCTCCACATTTTCGCTGGTACACCAGGTCTACTGCTACATTGTGGATTCTATGCCAATGCTTACGTCACTATGTAATCTCTCGGTTGTCTAAGCGTTTCGTCTATCCACTTCTACTTTTACATTTTTAACTTATTTTGTGTTGCTTATTGAGTTGTTTAGTTTAACAGGCGTTCATTTGATATTCGATCTGGCCACCATATTTTCAGAACTCTACAGAACAAACACTTGCAGCTTTATCTCTATATGCTAGATTTATATGATAGATATGATAGATTTAATATTTGTGTTGAAGATCTATTTATTTAATTTCGCTCACTAATGAAGTTGATTAAACGTACAAAAATCTTTCGTGTTTTCCAACTTAATTAAGAATAAATTAAGGGAAATTGCGCCAAAAATATATTTCCTAAAAGGGTAATTATTGCAATTTGACATTGTATTTGACACATGAAACAAAATGTAAATAAAGAAAAAAATTTTTCAACATATATATTATTTTTTATATATGATCAATTAATTAATTTCTGCTAAGAATACAAAACTATATGTATTTATTTGTAAGTTGACATTAAAATTAATTTTAAATTTTAATTTTAAAGAATTGAGAAATGGACTGCTGGGTCTTTCGTCATGCGCTTATATTCTACTACTTAAGAATTATATCTGAATTTTATTTAATATCTCTTTGGGTAGTTCCTACCTATTGTAGTCGCTATATTCTTGATTGCATTGAAAAGGCTTTGGGTTGTTGTAGCAGTTACATGAGATGGTTAGATGGGTCATGGTTAAAATCTGTCCACATTTGGGGATGTTAGTTGTATATCCCTTTACAAAACTATATATATTATCTGCACACAATTGAAATGTAAACAAGCAAAAGCTCTCCTAAAACTTTCACTAAACTTTTCGACACATAAATGTTTCTTCACAAGCATAAATCAAATTATGTCCATGGAAACGACGAGAACTCAATTTTGATTTCATTAATATGAAATGATTTAGCTGCAATGGGAACATGGCATAAGAATTATATAATTTATTAAGGAAATGCATTAAGAAATGCTTGGTTATATCTTAAATTAATTTGCGAACATTTTTTTGAGTAAAAAGATATCGCGCTATTATTGTATAGAAAATCAGATCGAAACTTCCCACTACATATACCCCTGTATTCTTGTAAAAATTATTGGTTTAAGCTATGGCTGTCCAAAGCGCATGTGAACCGCAACTAATGTTTGTGAGACCCGCGACATGTTTTTAATCTACAACAATTGCGCAAATTTTTCATTATTTTATTTTTATGGTATACCAAATAAATGAATTTAATTTGATAAATTAATAAAACTTTAATTTAACATTATAACCTTATTTTTATTTTCGTCGAAAACAACTCTGCTGCGGCCGTACAGATTGGAGTGATTTGTACAACCGCGATCGCAGCTGTTCTGGACAACCCTGCTTTAAGCTTCATGTGTATATGTACTTTAAACTTTTTTAAGTAAAAACATTTTTAGTTTAAGTAAAACTTTAAGTTAAAGTAAAAGTATTTAAAACTATTTAAGGATCTCTTCTATAGTTTGAAATCAAAAGCCAAACTCTTCAAAGCATTTTCTCAAATTCCTCATACATTATATGGAGGAGAACTTGAAGTCACACTTCTATAGTTTGAAGTTGAAAATAGTTTGTTGTTGCTGTTATTCTTCATTCACTAAGTGAGTAAATTTTTAATATTTTTATTATTTACACACTACAATGTACAACAATTATTGTTTTAATAGCAGCAGACAAAGTTGAGAAGCACAACATTTTCCATGGAATACCTTGACCCCATTGTATCCATAACGATAGAGTGGATTTTGCTCCAAGCTGGATATGTGACTGAATATGTGACTGAACATGTGAATATGTGGATATGTAGTTAGGGAGATAAATTGTCAGGCAATGGGTGGTATATGTGGAATATGGTATTTACATTTTGCCATTCGCTGTTCACTGTTCTGTGTTCACTGTTCGCCTTGTGCTTTTCCTATTTCCATATGCAAATTGCGAATTGCAAATTGCAAAATGGGAAATGGAAAATGGAAAATTGCAGCGCCAAAGTACAAAATACAAAATAATTCATTCATTGCGAAAATGTGACGAACGAGTGTACGCATAGAACGGAATAAAGATTTTAAAATGCTTGTCACAACAAATGCACAAAATTGTTAAGTGAAAATTATTTTAAGAGTGTGAACACAACAAACTTAAATAACCCAAACTAAATAATATTGTATTATAACACACAGTTACGCTTTCAAATATACACATATACACATACCCACAGATATATAGAACCGAATCAGGATACAGCAGGATACAACAGATACAGATACAGATGCAGATGCAGAGACAAAGCAATCGTCTAAGCACATAAATGAGAATGTAAAGAAATTTTTAATATCACTCGAATACTAAGAGTACCACATACCATTTCAACACTCCTTTGCCAATAGATAATTAATTGTTTTGCTCATGTTGTCAACTTTGTAGAGTTTGAATAAAGATGTAGATAGAGATACAAAGCGCTAGATACATATTTATATGTAAAGGTTTATCTATGTTTGTGTTCGACTTTTCTTGCATATCCTTGTGAATATCTTCAGTAATACTACGTATATGTGTTCGCTTCGCTCTTTCAGAGTTATTGGTTGGTTGCCGTTGGTGGAATATCTATGGTTCTTAGCTGTTAGTTTTGCAAATATTGTATCTGTTCGTTCGTTTTTCTTTTTTTTTTTGTAATCTTTTTTTTACATTTTTTTTTAATTTTTTTTACAATATAACTGAAGTCTCTGACTCAAAGAATAACTGCTTTGAAATTTCAATACGTATGTCATCCTTTTATTTTTTGTATTATTTGTGCTGTTATCAATGCTAAGGCATCTAATAATCCACGTTGTGCATTTACAGAGAACTTGCAGCAACATTGTCAATCGCAGCAATAATTATTTTTAAGACAAGCAAAGGCATATCAATTTTCCAACAACAATATTACAATATTACAATATTACACACAAAGATAATCATACTCAGAGATACATTTACATTTGCTTTGTAGTTCAATGCAATATTTTGCTTCATTAAATGTAAGCTGTTTGCATTTGTGTATCTTTTGCAAATTGTGCGAGGTTGGTGTGGTAAAAAATAGTGTCGGTGTTGGCGATTATGGCTTTGGATTGTTTGTTCGGAGTGTTGAGCAGCACATTGAATATTGAGTGTGGATGACTTCTCGAAATCCTTATGCCATTCTTATTGCTATGTATTCGCTTGTTACTCCTGTTTCCGTTTCTGGTTTAACTGTCTCTTTGTCTATCTTTGGCAGTATGTCCGTCTCTATGCCTTGAGGTTATCAATAATGATATGCTGTGTTTGATACGAGTACTTATCAACTAACCAATGATTTTGCAATAAAAATATTTTTCCCCACTACACTATACTACACCACTACACCACTACACTATTACATTACTACACTAGACTGCAATGGATTGTCTCCTGTCTCAAAAGATTTCAATTTACAATTTTTCACTTACACGTTTCTGAGATTGTATTTGAGATAAAATTGTATATGCATATATTTTAGTCTTGTCCTCTTCGGGAGTCAGTACGATTACGTCGCAGTGCTTATAATTTAGAGTGCATGCGGTGTATAAATTAATGTAATCTATCCACTGACCTCAGTTAATAAGATGACAAAGGACCGCTGATGTGTTTTAAATATATACCATATAACCAAACGTGCAATTCGTTCAGCTATTTTGTATATCCAAATTGACATTTGCATGCTGATTAACTTAACCGAAATGAATGGGTCCGTGAATCCGTGAGTGACTTAAGTAGACCTGCTGACTGATTGATTGGTAGCAGACTACTTGTATTACTATAGTATGCTTCCCTCATTGGCATTTAAGTTGCAATTATAAAAGTTACATAAATGTTAGTTGAGCTCTTAGGGTCCCTTTTTTTTTTATTTTTTTTACAACATTTATTTGTTGCAAGTCACTGTCGGCATTCATCGTCAGTCACTGATTGAAGGAACTTTTAATGTCGCAATGATGAATGGTAATGCGATCGTAAAGGAATACGAATATTAAAATGACATTCCATTAACAGAAAATAAAAAAGAAATGCTTATCAAATGTAATATTTTTAAGGTAATGACACATATCAAGTGCATATCAGTGAACTTACCGAAAAATCCATTAGGATTTTTTTATTTTTTTGTTTAGTTTTTTATGTTTGAGGAAAATTGTGGAATAATATTTTTACAGATTGCAGTACTTAAAAAAAAAACTAGTTTTAAATTAAATATAGATACATAAATAAATAACTAAAATAAAATATAAATCAAAAGAAAAAAACGATTTTGAAGGATAAGTTTTTGGAGTTTAACAAAAATCTGGAACTTTAAAATTTTTCTATTAAAAGAAATTTTTTTTGCTTATAATCAGAATCGGTAGAGAGGTTTGTCAAAGAACACCAAGTCTGAATCGGTGTATTTCTAAAAGTTTTTTCCTTGAAATAAGAATTTATTAAATAAAATTTAGCAGGATCCTAGTGCGATATCTGGTACTTGCAGTCTCAAAAATAATTATTTACGTATAATTAAATACAAGAATTATTTCTAAGACCACTGATGATGGATATTTGGCAATATATAAAACAGCTGCATGATCAGCCATAAATTCAATTAATTAAAATAATATATAAAAAAAAAATAAATAAAATTTTTGTTGTTGTAATTCACTACTGTTCGAAAAAAACCTCTTTATTAAATAAAATTATAAACAAAAAAATAAACAATCCGCAGCAGTAAATACTGAAGTATCTAAGTTAAATATTCAAAATAGTTTCATTACAAAGAAAAGTTACTTTGTGTATTGAAATATACCCTGCCTAAGTAATAAAAAGGCATGTTTTTTGAAAAATTATATTTTATGCTTTAATATAGTCCCCTTTTAGCTTGACACACCAAGTCCAACAATCTTTAAACATTTGATCACCTTCAAAATAATACGATTTAACAAGTCCTCCAAAATATACCTCAGTTTCCCATTCCACATTTCCCATTTCATCATTTGATGGAAATCTCTTTCCCTAGAGTCATATTTTTAAGTTTGGAAACAGATAAAAGTCACTGGGACCCAAATCTGGAGAATACGATAAGTGAGACAATTTATTAAATTTTACCATGGTTTTCATTGACATGTGAGCGGATGTGTTATCCTGCAAAAATAAAATTTTTATCTTCCACAAATGTTGACAATTTTTCTTGATTTCCTCAATCAATCGATCCAATAATATGATGTTATTGTTTTTCTTTGTTCCAAATAGTCGATGGAAATTATTTTACTTGAATCTCATTCGGAATTCCAGCCGATTGTTGAATTCGTGGTTGTTTGGCAGCGCTACCACAGGCTCTACCCATTCTCTGGCTTTTTGTCTTCCCTCAGGTGTAAATTAATGGATTTATGTTACAACAATTATCACTAATCGACTCTCATAGCCAGCTAGATTGTGCATAAACATTTCCAAACAATATTTTGAATGGCGTTGTTGTGGTCGTTTTTAGTCTTTGGTTTTTGGTGAGCAAACGCGGCATCCATCATGCCAAAAACATTTTCATACCCAAATATTCATGTAAAATATTTGAAACACATTCATATGATATGTTTGTCATCTTTACTATCACATGCACTTTAATTTTTGGATCCTTCAACACAATATCGTGAATTTTTTCAACGTTTTTGTTAGTTGTGACATCTTTTGAGACGACCCGGACGCTCTTCATCAGACACACTCGTACGACCGTGTTTTTAATTCAGCTTCCCAATATTGTATTGTTGTTAATGATGGTGCAAGGTTGTCGTAAACAGAATCCATTTCTAATTTGATTGCATCATTGTTCATTCCTTGAACAATTTGAAATGAAGGAAATTTATTTCTGAACGATATTCAATTCTATTCTGTTTTATAAAAAACCACCAAGGTGCACTATTTCAATTATTTGCAAAAAACTAAAGCTAACCAAACATCTGATGGAGTCGAAACTTTTACAACTGTCGTTTAAAACTTACCAAATATACAAAATATAATTGATTTTGTGATGGTGTTGCCACCTGTTGTGAAGTCGGGTAGGGTTGATTTTTCCAGATAATGATTTTAAAGAATTTTACTATGAAGTATTGGTCTAATATTTCTTAATATCCTTAACAGCAATAACTAATTTGTTTTAAGGAAAAAAGGATTACTGTTCTTTCATTATGTGGGCATCTATTTATATTGCGAGTATTGATATGTCACTGTATTTTTAGGTGGGAGCTGACATTTCCGCAGACACTTTGACATTTTTGACCACTGCCTATCTATATTATGAGCATTAGTATGTAGAAGTAATTTTAGGTGACAGTTGACATTTTCATTAGAAAGTTTGACATTTTTTACCAATAGCTTATGTAGAACATTTTGTCATTTGAGCATAGAGTGTTGAGTGACTAGAGTGTTGTGTCTCAACAGAAATATGAAATTAACTTGTGATAATGTTTGTTCGATAATTAAGTATGATGTCCTATATGAATTATCGAAGTAAGCATAAAATGATAAACCTATTTTAGTTTTAAGCCACGTAGTTCACAACTTCTATAACTGTGAGATGTTGATGTAATCAGTTTGATTGCTGACGTTTTCCTTATATTTGAATTAAATATATATTATTATATATATTACATATATTTAATATGTGTTAAATATATTATAATTATATATTATTATATAATATTATATAATATAATATTATTATATTATATATATTTTAATATACATATTATTTATATTATAATATATATTTAATGAAATAAAGACACATTAATATTTTAATACTCAAGTTTTTTTTGTTCCAAAAAATTATTGGAGATATGGTAGTTATAAAATAAATAAGCAATATTTGTTTAAGTAAAAAGTTTGCTCACACATAAAGTAAATCATCATATATTTTTTAAATGTGGGAGTTTCGCAAAACATTAAACCATTTATGGTGTAATTGTAATGATTATTGACTCTATCACAGCAGTATAATTCTAGGCTTCCATAAGGCATTCTTAGGAACTAGAGGACTGAAAGACTAGGTATTTTTACTTTGGTTATAATTTTAAACATTCCATGCAAATTGTACTATTAAAATGGTAATATGTTTAAAATTTAAGTACTGCAAACAAGAAAAAAAAACACGGTAAATGTCAAGATGTTATATTTTTAAATGTCATTTCTGGAAATACTCAACAGTAACCACATTATCACCTATACAGACTACATGAAAAATCCCAGAGTCATTAATTTATACAAAAATAAAATGACTTTTCCAAACCGTAAAACCCCATGTACATGCATATGATGTCCCATGTTGTGTTTGATGATGTGCATGCAGTAAGAAAGTGGATGAGTGAGAGAGAGAGAGAGAAGGAGTGAAAAAAGGCAGTTAGGAATTTCTAAATTAGGGACTAAAAATGTTTTTATTAATATACAACAACAACAACAACAACAAAAAGAAATACATTTTCATAAATGATAAAGAAATACATATTTTCCTAACAGAACAAACAAAAATGTCCTCTTCTTTTTGCCCTCTTTTTTTTTACCCTCTTGAACATCTTTTCTAGCTATGGGCACTTCGTCGCATATTTCGCTTACCTGATTTTAACAATCTTTTCATAACATTCGCACCCCTTTTTTTGGTTATTTTTTGGTTGAATGTACCTAAAATTCCTAATGTTCGTCGCCGCCTTGCCCCTTGCCCGATATGAAAATTATTTCGTCTTCATGTAAATTTATTCATGTTTCCACAATTTTTGCTGCTATTCAAAATTTTATTGATTCGATTGTGAAAAGTGTAGAATGCGGATTGTTTGTATGGATTTTTTTTTATTTTTTTTCGCTTTCTGCAACATTGCCAATTTCAACAGATTTCGGTGTTGTTGCTTTTCACACTCTTACGCTCTTGTTCCATAAATCAATTTTGGTGATTTATTTTTTTTTCAATTTTTCCGGGAATTTTTTTTTTGTTTGTGTGCTAATTTGGATGATGTTATTTTAGTTATGCTCCATAAAGTACGTACAGTAGAGTAGTAACTATTTTGGCAGTAGTAACAGGAGCAGCAACAGCGAATGCCAGGAGCCACAGGAGCAAATACAGGGAATAACAGGAATGGAAAATCAGCTCAATAATGGCAAACAGAACTGATAATTTGACTACTGCAACAACATTTACAGCAAAAATAACAACAACAACAACAACAGCAACAGTGATGTAATGTGAATTTGAAAAATGCAGGAAAAATTTGAATGGAATGCATTTGTTGCAACAGTTGCAGTATAGCACAACTGTTGTTGTTGTTGTTGGTTGGTAATGCAATATCGCCTAGAACCGCATAATTTTCAAATCCAAATAAAGTAATTATAATTGCCGATAAAACATGTAAAACTCGATTAGGGTCACGTGGACTGTGTGTTTGTGTTTGTGTGTGTGTGTGTGTGTGCAGCGTGCAGTGTGCATAGTCGGTGTTAGATAGGTAGTGTTAGCCTGGCGGGTTATTGTATTCTGGATATACAGTGGTATACAGTGAATGGATATGGTTTATGTATGTACGCGGTAGTATGGTAGGGCCCAATGCTGCGGTATGCACAATTGATGGCATTTCATGCAACAGTCAATGCTAGGCCGTGCGTAAATCTTATATTTGGCTTGCTTGCAATTTGCCAATGGCAACTTGTAGCCTTGCTTTGCTTCCATATGTACTTCATATGGTACGGGTTACTGCGTGTATTGCTCGCTTTTCTGTTTGGTACATGACATGATATGTGATATGTGATATACTCACACGTATTCCTGCAGTTACTATTACAACTACTGCTACTACTCTCTACCCGCAATGCAAAATGCGAGTACCGCTGCTGTGAATTCGAAAACAAAAACAAAAAATCAATAAATTTTGAATTTAGTAAAGTATCCTTTTTTTTTTTGTTGTTGTTTTGTATTGTTTTGCCCTCTTCCCGTTTCCGCTACGCTCTTATCCTATGCATTTAGCAAAGCTATTGTTGACATATTTACGCACATTTATACATAAATTGAACCTTTTTTAAGTCATTGTACTCCATTAATAAAAAGTGAAAGAAAACAACAACAACAATAATAATAGCAAGGATAAGTTGAGAGCGCAACAAAAACCAAATAAAACAAAAACAACAAGAACAAAAAAAAATAAATCTAAAATTGAAACGAAATTGAGTATTGCTGCTTGCTTTGCTTTGCTTACCATGGCTGGCACTGTGCTTTTACGTTTGCTCTTACTTTCCTTTCAACCCCACTTTAGGCGAGCGAGTAACTTGAATCCGTGTTTGTTTATGCAAGTAGTTAATATGTATTTGTTTGTTTATTTGTTTATACACTTGGTTATGCGTGTTGTGTGTATGTATGTATATCATTCGTTATGCATATGTACGTACATACATATGTGTATATTTGGAAATGTGTGTTAACTGTAGCTTTTGTTGCACACTTCAGTGCACAATAAGCAGTTTCCTTTTGCTAAACCAAGCCGAGCAATCTACTAATACATACAAATATATGAGTATATGAGAGAAGTTTGAATAAAATGAATAGCATAGAGGAAATCTCTGTCTTTGTTTTTGATAGTAGTCACTGTTAGCGACGACGTCAACATCAATATAAGCGTCAAAATTAACATTAGTATTATTATTATCATTGCTGCTCTGCTACTGTTATTACTGTTACTGTTTGTTGCTTACTGAAATTCACCATTTGTGCTGTTGTTGCGTACGCCGTGGTGTCAGCATTTGTCAGTGCATAACACCTGAATACAAAAAAAAAAAAAAAATAAATAAATATCTAAATAATAAATACTTCAAAAGGATATACATATAAGCTTTTCTTAAACACAACCTTTTAAACATTTGCTCTCGTTCGCTCGCTCGCTCATGCCTTTATTTTTCACATTATTGCCACTGTTAACGCTTGCATTGACTTTATACTTCACTGTTTCCGCTATTATTTTTGTTGTTGTTGCTATTGCTATTTTTGTTATTGTTGTTTTCACTTTATAAGAAACATACGCGACTTTTTAAGTTTTAAGAAACTTTTTAATGTTCTGCTTCTTCTTCTGCATATTATTGTTGTTAAAATCGCTGACAACGCGACGTTAAGGTTGTCAACACTGCTCTTGCATTTATTTGTTGCTATTATTTTCCTTGTCAGCATTTGTCAAAACGTTATAATCTTCAGAGCGTAACAATGTAAAAAACACAAAAAAAAAAATATAAAAATAAAAAAAATTTTAAGTTTATAAGGATATGCCTGCTCCTACTGCTTTTGCTTCCGTTGCTATTTTTTGTTGCTGTTGTTTTTGTTGTTGTTGCTGTTGTTGCCGGTAATGTTGTTGGTGTTGTTGTTACTGTCAAAACTGTGCCATAATTCGCTGATTGTTATACACTATATCACATCCACATAAAAATATCTATTTGACATGTCACATTGCCGTCGTTTGCTTAAGTCTCGCATTACCAACACCAACACCAACGCCATTAATAATAACAACATGCAGCAACAACATTTTTAAGTTATATACTATCTTAAGCTACAATATCAACTTCATTATAAGTATAAATTTTCAACAGCAACAGCAGCAACATCAGGAGTAACGTTGTAACACTTGCTTCAGTGCAGCAGCAATGTTGTGAGTTAAAGCGATTGTCAGTCAGTCAGTCCGTTTGTCAGTCAGAGTCAGTTAACCAGTCAACAAAACAGCAAGGGAACCAACCAACCAGCCAGACAGCCCAGCCAAGTCCTACGCCACTTTGGCGTCCTTATAGTAGTTTTTTTACCCATTTTTACAAGTAGCTTGGTCGAGTGCAGGAAAAACAATTTTCTTTTTCATTCATAATTCTTGCTGATGTTGTTGGTGTTGTTGGTGTTGCAGTTTTTCCAAGTTTCCAACAAGCTCTTTTTTTTTTGTTTTGCATATATTCTTACTGTTATCCTACTTTTTTTTTCTTTGCTTTTAATTGTAAATTACGCAAGTGTGCAAAATTATTGTGACACATTTTTAATGTGCTCTTCTCCACATACACACACCCACACATACACACAACACATAGAACGAAAACGACACATACAAAACTTAGTTGCTTCTACTGCTATTCTTGCTATTTTTGTCTTTATAGTCGCTCCTGCAGTTGCGTGCGTATGTATATGTGTGTGTTTGTATGTTAGCTATCGCCATATCTCGCTGTTGTTGTTAGCCGTTGTACTCTTTGCTGTGTTGGTCTTGTCATTGTTACTCCTGTTATTGCATAATGTCGGAAGTAGTTTAAATTGTGTCGGTTTTGCAGTTGTTGAATTTTGTCCCCATTTAACATGAAAATTGCTTTGCCTGCCTTGCCTCGGGTTGCTTTGCCTTACCGTGCCTTACCATGCCTAACCATGCGTTGCTTTTGCTTTGCTCGCTTATACCCAGCAGCAGCCTGACTTGTCGTGGCCTAGGCGGCTTCTTTGTTGCTTGACTATTTGCCAGAATTTAAATACACATTTTAAAATGCGTATAAATTGCGTACAATAAAGATATTTTGCATGTGCCAGCAACCTATGCAAATACTCTTATAAATGACATATAATATATGTACGTACATATATATGTACATATATAAGTGGAGTCGCCAATTGTATGGGGAAAAAAACTTTCTTGCTGATCCGATTGACAGTATCTTTTTGTTTAAAGCCTAATAAGGGTAAAAAAATTTTTCGGAGAACTTCTTGAAAAAAAAAATTAAAGCTAAGACGATCCGCCTATCGCCAGTATCGTCTTATCGATACTGAAAAATTCTAGTATACATCCCAATCCACAATAATGATTCATAACCATATAATAATTAGTCTAAAACCAGTCTTTAGCGAACGATGATTAGACCCAAATTAATTTTTTAAATAAAAAGTAAGTGGTCTATTTTACACGCTCATTTTCATAAATTCAACCAATTCTCTTGATCTGGCGCATTATACGAGTATACGATACGTGTGTTAAGAGCACCGTATTGTTGAGCATTCACAACAGGTAATAACGTTTGATGATCTAAGTCGTCTTTTTCTTCCGTAACCTCGCGGGAAAAGGGTTAGAATAACTCTGTGGTAAGGCATGCCTGTCGTAAGCGACGACTAAAATCTAGTAGGCGCTACCTAATACTGTCTCGATAAACTCTGGTCTGTTTTTTACTTAAAATAATAATTGAGTGGCCTAAATGAACTGCAACTTTTCAGTTGACTGTGGTAATTTGAAAATATCTAAAAACTTAAGTTTAAATTTAAAACTGATATCATGTTTTCACTTTTACTTTTAATTATTGAACCTAATTAGTCCATTTTTAACTGGATTTTGTATAAAAAATGTTAAAATTGCTGCATATTCTTCAAGTTAATTGTGATAGTATAAACGTGCTTTAATTGTCGAATGTTAAGGATTCTTTGATTTGGGTAACTAAAATAAATGTACAGGGCAAAGGATCTAGCAGTCCATTTTCTTATTCTTAGTTAACTTTAAAATTAATTTTAGTGTTAAATCACAAATGAATAATAAATAAATAATAATTAATGTAATCGTTGATAAAGTTGGATGAAAAGACTTTGTTTATTAAAAATTGTTGAATATTTCTGTTTGATATGAACCTAATTGAAATTAAAAACTATTTACATTTTATTCTAATATTTGGACCTTTAGAACAGCTTATTATAAAAATAAATGATTTTATTTGAATTTCATCTTATTTATAAAGCAACCCCTTACGAATAAAAGAAGTTTACGAAAATATCTGGTGGACTCTGTAAGGTAAACATATCAAGACTTATAGACGTTAATATAAAACGGCATACGAAAACAGTTAGACATACAGACAAAAAGATATAGGTACAAACAAACAGACAGACAAAAAGACATACGGACAGACATAAAGGAACAATAGGAGCTGCAAATAGTTAAGCGATAAAATAAAGTGGTGTACACCACAAACTAGCAAGACTATGAATATATCTCATCACACACATCTCATTTCGCACATATCAAATCGCCTTGCCTCGCCTTGCCTCATATCATATCGCAACGTATCGCCTCACATCCCATCGCATCACATCACTGATATTTTCGCATTAGAGCCGAAAAGTATGAATCCTATTTTCTTGTTTTACGCTTAACGCTTTTATGTGGTGGCACGTTGCCAAAGCTACAAATACACTTACTCGTTTTGATACGGTTTGGTACGGTACCGTGTCGTACCGTACGGAACGATTTAGTTAAGTTCGGTATGCATTTTAAAGAAACTCATACACTTTTCTAAATTTTGAAATTTTTGCGGTAAATTTCAATTGTAAATTTTATGCAAAATATTGTAGAGCCTTCCTGTCTCTTCAACTGTACAACTGTTCCAATGCTCGGCTGCTCGCCTAGTGGCCTATCGGTTCGCCTGCTGCCTGCTACGTCATAATGTGTTAGGCTCCAAAATTGGGTTAAGTGTACCTAAATGTATGTATGCGTGTATGCTTGGGTATGAATGTAGTTCGTAAAGAGCTATTCTTTGGATATGAATGGGTGTTTGTAGCTTATGAAAATTACCATTAAAAATTGAAATTAGAAAAAATAAACTGCAAAAATTGCAAAAAATAAAAAAAAAAAAATATTGAAGAAAATCGGAAAATATAAAAAAAGAATTGTGCTTAAAAGGCAACAGCATAACTGATATTCCAACAAAATTGCCATTTATGGTATTAAAAATTTAATGATTTGTCAAATGAGAACTTCCTTTCGAAAATTTGTTTTTCATTCTGTGGTCTTATTCTGGTCAGCATGACATTTGATTCGCATCGAGATGGAGAAATATAATGAAAATAACAAAAATAAAAACTAATGAAAAATAATGAAAATGAATAAAAATTGAGAAAAATAATTTTTCATTATAAAATGCATTTTAAGAATTTTTACATTAAAAATTTACCAATAACCCAAAGTGACCCATAAAGTTGCCAAAATTTTCAGTAAAATATTCCTTAAAATATATGTAAATATAGTAAAAGCAAAAAAAAATTGCAAATTAAATGAATTTCCTACCACAAGTAAATATGAACATAAATACCAATGTCAGAGTGAATTCAATTATACATATCTGAAATTCAATTAAAATCCCAATTGAAAAAAGCACTAAATCAACTGGTATTGCATATCATTTGTTTGTAAATCTAATGAATTCAACAAACCAGCACAATTCATACGATTTATGAAACAAATTAAATTACTTAAAGTCCATCTCGGCTTCGAAGACTCATAAAGAAGGAGGAAATACATTTGCAAATCATATACCATAAGAAATAATGTGGCTTTTTCAAATTAATAAAGAACGATTATTTGAATATAAATGCAGAATTTTGTTAATTTATTTTTAAATTAAAATTTATATTTATCTACATATTATATTTCAATTTCTATTTATTATTTATTAATTTATAACTTTATTTCGTTTGAGGTTTCTATATCACTAAAACTTTTTCCATTTGTTTGTGGTTGGGATGTAGGAAAATCGACTTACTTACTGCACATGTATTTCTTACACATATAGTAAACCTTAAATATGTTGCTTTAAGGTCAAAACAGATCTGTCAATAGTTTCATTTGTGCCCAGAGAAAATCTGATGCCTTTGCGAACTATAAAATCTGAACGAGAACGGAAATTTCTCGTCAAAATCAAAAAGTCGATGTGACTTCTTCCAGAAATTGTCTCTTTAATAAATTACTATAAAAGACTATATAAGAGAGAGATATTAGTATTATTCATTTGTAAGTTACTCGTTTAATTTATTTCGTTAATAGTAATAAGTCGGCGTGACTTTTTCTAGAAATTGTGTCTTTTAAATTATTATAACACACTTAAGAAAAACACAAAAAAAAATATATGTATTATCCACGCAGGCAGTTCGCCCACGTAACTTACTTCCTCTGCAAAGTATAAAATCTGAACGAGATTTGTTAACGGAATTTTCTCGTTAATACTAATACCGCGACGTGACTTCTCATAGAACTTGTCTCGTTACTACTACTACTACTGCTATCCAATTCCCCCAGTGGTCATAGGGCCTTAATAATTCTTCTAAATTTGACCCGATTTGATGCTTCTCTGTAGATGTCGTTCCATGTATATCGTGCTTCAGCTAGCTCACTTTCAATCGTTCTTCTCCATGTTTTCACCGGCGCACCAGCTGTTCTGCTACCTTGCGGATTCTATGCCAACGTTTGCATTGCTAAAAATAAAACTTGTCTCTTTAAGATCATGTGAAAGACTTATAAGCATTGTTAATTTGTAAGTTGTTATTATCGCCCGAGCAGTTTATCGCTTTTAAGGAAACGTACTTCCTTTTGACAATAAAGCTATAATGTGACCTATGAAAGAAACTTGATCTACAATCAAGCACATTGCCGGATAGTTGTCTGCCGCATAGTTGCTCTCTTTCTGGAAAGAATTGCTTGATTTGCGACCGTTGCCATCAGCGTAACTTTGTCGTCAATACCGAGACGTCGAAATGACCGATTCTAGAACTTTCATTTTTTTTAAGTAACCATAAACGAATTATAGAGAAATTGGCATTTTCGAGCATTAAAATGCAAAATTTATTCTAGTTCTGTTAAAAAGAATAGGTGAAGTTTGAACTATACAGTAAAGATAACGAAAATTAAAGACGTCTTGCGTTATATTAAAGTCTCGAAATGTTTCTTAAGTATAAAATCTTGAAATGTGTTCATTTCAATATAATGCATCGCTGTATAAGTCGGCGACAACATTAACGATGTCTGAAATATACAAATTGCACTTAGAATTACCATCGCACCTGGCATATACTTTAGATCTGATCTTGTATAACTATTGTCTGTTTGTAAGTTTTAGAAGGATGCTCTGCACAAAGGGACTTGGTTAGAATCGTTAGAAGTATTCGTCAAAAGTGAGCTCTGTTTTAAAGATATCAATTCGTTGCTCTATAGGTAGAAAGTAAAAACAATCTTTATTTACCTCTATTATTATTATTATTATTAACCTGTTAAGTAAGGTTATGCTGGCAGACCAAAACGGCCACGCGTAGACCATTAAGGTCCATTGCGACTCCAGATCACAGTCTTAATTTTTTAGCAATAATGTGCATTGTTAAGGATACGCGCGTTATTATCGAATTTTATTAGGATTTCAATGGAATTCTCAGGTATGTGCTCCAGTCCGGCAACACTGACAGCCCCCAAGTATTTTTGTCGGGTTCTCGAGATAGCCGTACAGTTACAAACCAGATGCTCCAGGGTTTCCTTTGCTTTTCCTATATGAGGTTACTTAGAGTTAAAAATAAATTTCAATGTAAATGTGTTATATTATTTTGTTTTATATGTATATTAAAAAATTAAATTAAAAACATTGTAATAAATATATAATAATAAAAACATTTATTCTTTTTTTTACAGTTTTAAGTCAACACGCAACATTTATATACGATAGATAAATTATCATATAGCAGATTAAAGGTAAGTAAGAACATTTAATACTGTTTTTTTTTAATTTAAACAAAGTGTTTTTTTAATAAAATAAAAAATAAATTTAAGTGAGAAAAGAAAAAATTCTCAAATTAAACTATCAAAACAAAAAGATTTACAGTGTACTGTAGTCATATGAGATGTCATTGATCCTTCCATTCAGTATTCATGTCGTACTATTCGTTCTGGTTATTCAATGTGAATCGTTCTATTTTTACTGAATTAAGTGAAACTAAGCTTTGGTAAATTATCGCTGTAGTGTGTTTTTGAACCAAATGCTTAGTGTGCCTACTTATGGAAGTAGACTTGCAAAAAAGATGCATGATCCTTGTCAATATTCTGACAACTTCTGCATTCCATTTTACATTGAAGCGAACTCTGGTTGCATGTCTGCCAATCAAACGAAGCGCTGGAATATCAGCGGTTAGTTGATTTATGCTCTGCGTGCTTTGCGCAATAAGTGCTCCTGTGCGCCGAAGATAAAACCTCACATCTGTTCTGCAATCTGGCAGACTTCATCTACCACTTGTTGTTGGCCGATGGTGTAACGAAAGAATTTTTAATGATATAAATTATAGTTTATACTTGAGTTTATATAGAATTTTGAATCCTTATGCAATAATGATTTAATTATCTGCTTAGGTTATGGTCGAGTTAATAACTTAGGAAAACATCATTCAAATAAAAACTAACTCTTTAACACCGTACAATCATTACATCAGTATAAACTGATATGCTGAGGCCAAACTAAGAATTACATTTACTTTTCATTTAAAAGAACGCTTAAACTATTCAATAGCTGCTGTTATAATTAAGATACATTCCAGTCAAGTCATTTCTCAGTTCTTTAAACAGAGTATCAAATTCGTTTAACTGTGTACCAACCATTTCAATATTTTCACCTTATTTTAACAAATTCAGAGCCATCGCAAATAGACCGATAGGTCACAGTTTAGTGCCTGCACATATATACAAAATAGGAATCATCAAAAACGAGCTATGCTGCAAAAAGAGAGAACTGGTAATGAAGAATATTTTCACACATCTCTCATTTTGATATCCTTGATATCCAATATTAAGAAAAACAAAGACATGTAAAGAATAGACTTGGAGACTTGGAGTATAAACGATAACTGTTTTTTCTGTCACTATGCGTGACTGTTTATTAGCCAATTCCCGTTCGAAAGCGAGATAACAGTATGTTAACTCGAACATCTATAACTCGAATTTTCTATAACTCGAACTAGTTAGAGTGCAACAGGGTTTAGAGATCATAGAATTACATAGACTTACAAAAAAGTTCTTTAACTCGAGGTCTCCATAAGTTCTTTGCAAAATATTATGAAAGTTTCACTGTATATAGAGTCTGTTTTCTTTTTTGAAAAAATAACAGAATATCATAGACTTATTGGTATTGATTTGCATGAAAATCCCTAAATAGTACTAATAGAGTTTTATCTTTATCCATTGCGTATCAGTTCATCTGTGATAGAGTTGCCTGCTATTAGAGTAATGGTAGTCATTATAACGGCAGATGCGATATTCTGTCCACTCATCTCGTTTAAAAATTCAACTTAGGCTGTGAGAGTGTAAAACTTTAATTACTAATTGCCTATTAGTAAAGAATCCAATTTTAATATTGAATATGTCGATATTCACTAGTTTGTCATTATGTATCGGTTTATCTGCTCTATCTACAGTTATCATTACTAGTCACAATATCAGTAAATACTTTATTGTTCGTACTACTCTAGGTTAGTAATGGAACATAATATGGTTGGTGCTATTACGTATTAGATCAGCTCTACACCTATAGTTACTTGGTAGTCACTATATTGATACATATGTTTTACTACTCTAATTGAAAGATTTGGCTTTTCGATTTGATATATGCAAAGTGTAAAACTACTGATTTGCCTATCTATATTGATATATATCAATTTTCGACATATCTTTCTAGTAGTACATCAACGATGCATCTACGTTAGGTTACTATTTGTGCACTCAATTCAACTCTACTTTAGAGTGTGAGTCTGATATAAAGTATTATATGTGATGGTATTTTTCGATAAAATTTGTATGAAATATTTGGTTTACTAGGAGTACCTTAATTTTTTAGCTCACATATTACATTATCTAGAGCAGTGGTTCCCAACCGGTGGTCCGCAAGATAGTTGCAAATGATTTGTGAATAAAATTTAACAAATTTGGATACATAACTAGCTTGTAGTTTGTGTACTGAGACCTCACTTATTTGAAAAAAAGCACAAAAAATGTCCAAATAATTATATGCCTATATCGTAGTCTTTATAATGTACCTATACTATGAACTTATCCAATTCATTATACATTATACTAGAGTTGTATGAAGCATATTAAAATAATCATACCGTTTTTTATTCTTAAAGTGGTCCTTCGTCAAAAAAAAAAATGGTTTGGAACCACTGATCTAGAGATATGTTAAAAAACAATTTTAATATTTTAATATTTTAACCTGTGACAAGTCAATCAATATAACAATTTTAATTTTTAATTTTATTAATGTACATGGAAAATAAGTACGTCCAATGTGCCATTAAAAGAAAGTTTAATTTGTGTTTAAAGTATATACGGTTGTATATCCTCTCGTTTTTAATAGTTTAAAATAATAGTTTATAATTTATACAATTATTGAGTAATAAATTATCCAACACATTAATTTGTGTTTAATTTTGAAATGTTATTAACTTAACGTGTATGACATAAAAATTGTTAAAGACCATAACAAAAGTATCTCATAAATAATTAAAGTAGCACATTTAAGAATAACACAAACATTTTAATGATACGAAATAAAATGAATTTAACCTCTATTTTGTGTTGTTATTTTTGGATATGAATGAGTATCTTTTGATATAGCCGAGCCCGCACTTACCTTAATGTTCTTATAATGACAGTTCCACTTTAGATGAATGCCGGCATAAGCTCGAAATGTTAAATGGCACACATTCGCACACACCGCACTGGTCTGATCGTAAGTATCTACAGTATTCACATGCTAACATAGACGTGCTTTATGTTTATCTTGCCGGTTGCAGTAAACTCCAAAACATTTAAATAATTTATAAGAAAATTTCAAAATTGCTCAGGTGAGTTAGTGTGTTTTTTATTTTTTTTTCTTACTTGTTTCTTCCATTTTATATTATTTCTTTCATTTTTCATATGGATGGACTTCATACGAATGTGTTGGCCAACTGCCAATTTCCCTACACTGTTTCGTAACAAAATTACCATTATAAAAATTATTCTTCTTGGCAGGCATGGGTACGTACGTACATATATGAGTACGGATACCCTTACTGGCTTCCAGCAACGATAGACAATGTTGCTCATAATACTACAATTTAATCACGCCAATTGGTTTGAATCCTTTCACACACTTCCATGCACGAGGGTCGTACGATAATATTACGAATTTTACTTAAATATAATATATTGAAATCGTTAGTTTTCATACTTATGTAGTCGATACTACTTATCATTAACTAAATTGTTGAAAGTTGAAATTTTTAACTAAATTTAGTAATTACTTGTTCTTAGCCTCTTTTAAACATAATTTTTATTGCAATTTATATAATGTATATATATTACCAGACGGCGGAAATAGTTATCCTTGATTAATACCTATCTTTTGATCAAATTATATTAGGCCTTCTTACAGTATATATCCAAATCATAAGTTTATTACATTAGTCTCTCTATTGTTATTACATTATATACATTATGTTTACGTATTATCAGTTTGGCGATAATGGACCTGCTTAATATATATAAAAAACATAAGATCCTTGTATCCGTCGTTATTACATACAATTCCATTTGTCTACAATTCCATTGACAAAACAATAATAAATAAAGTCTAGATTTATAGTTTTATTAAGATAACGAACCTCTGTCGACAGTAAAATCAAGCAACCAAATATATTTTGTCAAACACCATTCTAACTTTCCTTAATCACTTTAAATTATGTATTGCGACTTATATCTCATGAAATGGTGGATATCATCTTCTCTCAGATTGATTAGAATATTTCTACTGTTATCTAAACTGTTTCCTTTGGAGACAAAGGAAACTTGACGAGTAAAGATGATAACGAATTAATTGGAAATACAATAAGTCAATTTCAACCATTACGACTACCAATAGAAGTATAATTAATCCATTATTCTCGTTATTATTTGGTTTGTGAAATGTGGTCAATTCACATTTTATTGTCAGTGGTATTTTACATATTTTTCTTAATGATGGCTGTTTTTAGTCACACCAAAGGACTTTGATCAACTTAACTAGTAATTATGTTGCTTATGATCGCACAGAGTTTCAATAAACATTATCTATTCGAATTTTATTTTCAACGGTGTAATATTTTTTTTTCATTCTCATCGAAAAGCATAACAAAAAATAAAAATAGAATAATTTTAACGGGAATATCACATTAGGAGTCATGGGATACAAATCGTTCATCACTCTTTTGTAGAGAAATATTATCTCTATTATTATTATCAGCAAGAATATGGGCGAAAGTGTAGTCCGTAAATGGGTAGTTTGCAACACTTTTTGGTTTGGCTTTAACACTTAATGCCCACAGTCTGTCTATATATGTAGCATATATATCGATATGCGATATGCGTAAAAACCTATATAATTGATGATATGTGCATATTTTTTTATTTTATATATATCATTATTATTGTTATTATGTGGTGGTTTTTGAACTGTGACCTAGACATTTATTATGCCCCATTTTTGAATTCAGTGTATTTCTTTCTCCATGTCCGAATTCTTCGGACATTTATTTTTCTAGGTATCTATATATTTCTTATGTATATGCAACAGCACCAGCAAGCTTTCAGTATGTGTTTTGCAGGTCTTATTATCTTACCTATAACATCCTAAAGTTTCATTATAGTGTTATATCACAATTCCTATTTTGACCTTGAAGCACACAACTCTTATACGGTTTTAGGTTGAATGTTCCTATAAATTATTTCCTAGCCTTAGTAGATACAACTTCCTCTATTTCTTTTATTCTTTTCGAGTGAGTGAGATTAAAACCTAAGCTGTCTCTTCATTTTCCTTCAAAGGTGTTTTTAGGTGGTGAGTTCCAAGCACTACGCATAACTTAATATATCCATGAGGAGGATTTTGCTGCACACATTAGTTCACTACGCACACATGATTGTAGCTATCCAGACGGAAGCATGTGAAGGCTGTGTGTCAAGTTGGAGAGAACACTGACTAAAGGCAATCAGAGATTTTACCTTATATGTTTACTCCCTTCCTACAGAAGGCAGGAAAAAAAAGGATTGAAAGCTCTTCCTAAGCCACAGAATGGTTCCGGGCCTATAAGCAGCGCATATACTTCTTTCCTGACAACTTTGTTTGCAATTTTATTGTCGGTAATTTCAGCACGATCTAGTACACATGGGTTATCTGTTTCTTTTCAGAGAAAAACTATAAAATATAAAAAAAATTATAGATAATTATTATAGAAAAATAAAAACAGTTATAATGATTGAAATAGTTATAATTGTAGGAATAGTTATAATTATAGAAATAGTTATAGTTATAGAAATAGTTACAATCCACTCACTGAGGATCCAACTTGATTGGTTATAAAAATTATTTAAAATTTTATGCCATTTACCATACGACCCTCGTTCGTATATGTGCAGTTAAGTATCCATAGATTAAAATTTACAGTGAGTAATCATGGAATGCAACATGGGCTGCGCCTACGTATATGCCTATACCGGATTGTACGACTTGTACTTGTTCGTTCATTCATTCATTCGCCCCGCGTCCGTCTGTCCATTCCTCTAACCGCGTGCATATGTCTAAATAGTAGACATTAAAGTTAATTTCAAATCGTTTTTAAATTAGCTTAATTCGTATTAAGTAAAGTCCGAAATGCTCCCACGTTGATGATAACAGCAATATAAAAGAACAACAGAGCAACTGAAGAACAGAGCAACAGTAACAACTACTTCAGCAACAGCAACAGCAACAGCAGCAGAAGCAACAGCAGCGGCAGCGTCGGCAACAAACACTACAGATTGAGGCTTAAACAGCAAACATTAAACATTTAAATGCTGAGTTGGTGGTAGGTTAAAAAAAAAAAAAAACGCAACACTGAAACATAAGTCTTTAAAAAATAAAAAAGAAAAAAAAAAGAAAAAAGAGTATGATCAACACTTCACTCTACTCTACTCGGCGCTGCTGCTCCACACTCCATTCCATACCATTTCACTTCAACACGTTGCGCACACCTCTGCTGCCAGCGAACACTTCACACAGCTAACATGCAGCATACAATGTCATGCCGTGTCATGCCATGTTATGTGCCACTTTATACGAATATCATACAAAATACAAAATGCCATTTACGCAGATGAGAAGGAATCAAAGAAAACACAAAAAAAAAAGCATCAAGAAGATTAAAAAACAAAAAAAAAAAAGAGCTTAAATACTTTTTAATGCTGTGAATACTTAAAAAAGGCACAATTTGAAACGCTAGAACGCCTCTTCACAACACTTTTTATTTCTTCTGTTATTGCTATTATTAAACCTCATCTGTTTCTCTTTCTCTTCTTCTTCTTCTTCTTCTTGTTCTCTCCTCGTTGTTATTGCTGTTGTTGTCGTTGGTGATGTTCTTCTTATTGGTGCTGTTGTTGTTGTTAATGTATTAAAGTCGATTGACTGCCGGTGCGGTGCGCATGCGTAAATACAATACGAAATGCATAGCTTAATTGCTACAACAATAAAAAACAACAACAGCAATAACAACAATGACTTATAATCGCAATTACACGAAGGCGGCTCAGGATAAGTATTCAATCCGTGATTATTTAGTGCAAATAATGTTGATTAAATGTTATTTGTGTTATGCGCACTGACACGTAATGCGAATCATAAATTTGTACTCCTTGTGGTCTTATGGTCCTGAAAATGAAGCTATAAAATATACCACTCACACACCACACCATACCACACCATTCACATTCCCATTCCCATTCCCATTACCATTCATATGTAGGAATTCTCATTTGGCATGAGTTCCTTCATCTCATATAACATCGAAAATGTTATAATTTTGCACTGCTATAAAATAAAATAATATGTAGTATGTATGTCCAGTACCTTTAGGCGGATATCTGCGGTGTTAAAGACAAACTGTCGGAAAATGTTAATTATAGACACGAATATCTTAATTAAGAGTTAAAATATTCTGAAATTGGTGGTACTCGACACGTCGTCGACAATGTGTATCTTTTTTTGTACCAGGTAAAATGAATTTGTATTCACTTTAGTATAAAGTAGATATGAGCGTAGATACTCTTTGATTTAAAAATTATAGATCCATTCTCAATCATTCAATAGATATTTGAATATACAGTCAAATTTTCATAACGCGATTTGCCATTTAGCAAAGAAAAAGTTCGACTTATGGAAACTTCTAGGTAAAGATCTTTTTTGATTGTATGTAATTTGCTGACTAAACCCTGTTGCATTCTATTTAGATTCAGTTATAAAGGTTCGAGTTATGGAAGTTTGACTGTATAGTAAGGTATATATTTTTTTACATGGGTTGTACTGGCTATCCAAAGGGATCCACTTAAACCTATTGACCAATTGTGTTTTTTTATCTTAATAATTCTAATAGTTAATGGTGGAGCAATAAAATTACACTCAGCTTTAAATTGCTATAACTTGCAAACTGGTGGCAACACTGTATCCACATAATTTATATCTCCTTTTCTGCGAAGCCTTTTAAATATAAAAGAGTGATAGCGCTATACTTAAATAGGAAACCTCATGCCATAGAATTTATATCTCATTTTTCTTGATACTATGTAAATGTAATAGAGTGATAGTACTATACTTGAAGAGAAAATCTTGATTGCGCTCGAATGGTAAAGCCATAAAACAATCCAAACTAAATAAAACTTTTATATTTCGCGACGTTGCATCATGATACATTGGCAGATAAGTCTGTAGGGTGACCAATAAAACACTAACGCTTTGTTAAGCTGGCGAATACTGTGAGTGCGGAAGCAATTCGAAGTGTAAATCGTGTTATGTGGTTAGAGTAGCTAACGACTTCTGACATACCGCATTGATTTGTTGAAAAATTTGACTTGTTTCTTTTCTATATAGAGCTGTTGTTTTGCGATTTCCCCTCTTTAACTATTCCAGTTGTATCATGTTGCGAAATGTTTTCGTCACAATTTCGAATATGATATTGAAGGTGTTCGTTAGGCGACCTATCCTAACTCTCTTCCTAATAGCACCAAATTCATTTGTCAGTTTGTGTTAATACTCAGAAACATGGAATATAAACTGTTTGTATTGATTTTAATTCCCAAGAATTGAATTACTGAAGATATCACTTCTCTGATATTGATTTGAAAGGAAAATATTTGAATTTTAATTAATCACTTATATCTTAACTTTACTTGTTTATGGTAACGACCACCTTCGAAATATGATAGACACACATAACGCTAAGGCCTGTAGATTTTATGAAATACGTAGTAAAATGAGGCAAATCCTATTTACTTGTGACCTGTTCTTATTAGAAAATAGATCTAATACAACCAGCTGAATTTCGTTAATTTAAATAAAATATTGAGACTTTTAAATCAAGTTTTAAAGTATATATTTAAACTTAAATATTTTAATGTTTATACACACATTTCGGTTTTTCATTGTTTGCTCTAATAATTATATATACCAACCCATTATCACCTTTAGTTTTAGTTGCTAAGTGAAGTCCCTTCTTTGTTGACAAAAAAAAAACCCCAGCTTCTTATTATTATTATTACAATTTTGACGTGAAATCGCCGAAAAGTCGGTACTACGGTCAGAAGAGTCCTATTATACCAATTTCACTATTGATTACACAGATCCCTTTAAAGCTTTGTGAATAAAGTCTTAAATTAAATTTAGAGAAGAGCTTTTAATCTGTTCTGGTGACAGAAATTCTTTATGAAACATGTTTCTTCTGTGCGTTATTAAAGCTGGACAGTCTCAACCCCAGCTTTTTAGTCTGATGATTGTTTAGAATCTTATGCTTTTATCGGCATATAAACTGTAGAACAAAAAGAATCAATTTATTAGTATGGTTTTTAACTGGTATTCCCTGACAATATTGGTATACCTATCTCGATTATTTATTTGCAGAAATATAATATAATAATATTATATCTTTCTATAATAGCATAATATTTACATATATATCTTGACAATTATGCACTTTTCAATTAGTATCTTAATTGTGGAACCAAAATTTTGAAAATTAATGCTCTGGTTCAACTGGTTCTTGAGATTTCAATTGCAGTTATATTATCGAAAATTTTTCATTGATCAGTTCAGCAATTCTAGAATATTTAAAAGTTTGAAAGAATATTTCTTTTTCTGAGAAATGTATGGATCGTCAGTTGTAGACAAACACTTCTAATTGAATTGGTTCTTGCATAGGTATTTCCAGTTATATTATTAGGAATGTTAGCGTCTTTAGTAATCAGTTTTAAAACATTATGAAATTTAACATGTCCTAGAAGTTCAAAAGTTCAAAAAAGAAAAAATGTTTTTTAGGTAAATAAGTTTATGGCGATGTGTTGATATATGTAATCGTATATATAGACAGTCGCTCTTTTTAAATTCATGGAGAGGTTAAAACGACCGTTTTAATGGTTGTTGTTTGTACTAAAAAAGTAATAAAAATTTATTTGACTAAATCTAATTGAAAGCAGTATTCTGGCGTAGTAAAATTATTAAAAATAATTAATTTTTTATTGTTGTTTACTAATAGATCTACTGAGCTTCTCAACAATAATTGCACTTTTCACTCATAACTTTTTGTGCCTTGGATTCTCAATGCTAATATATTTAGACAATAATTACATTTTTTTTTTTTTCATAACTTCTTGTGTTGTGAATTTCCATGGCTTATATTATATATATTTGAATTTTCTTCCACTGCGATTTTATAGATTCAAAATCGACAGACATTGTGTTAAAGTGAGTGTCATCGAAGCGTCAAACTACTTACAGCTTAATTATAGTAACAAAACGAAATACACATCACCTGGTACGATCGGTGTTTTCGTAGTGTTTTACAAATTATATGTTTTATTAACATATTCTTGCACCTTTTCCCCCGGGTTCAACATACAAAGTGCATTACAATTACCTCATGTTCTGTTCTAATTGCAACAAACATTAACATACATACACAGGGCGCTACCCTTTTTCTTGTGCGCTACCCTCGTAATTAAGTAACTTTGGAAAATTTAAATTAAAAATTCAGTAAAATTGTAATTATCAATTAAGCCTACATTAAAAATGTAATAAAAAGAGTATAAAACACAGAAAAATATTAATTCTTGCTCAATTTGGCACCGCGGCTATGGCTGATACTTAACCGAGCCGAGTTGTGGCGATCGGTCTGGCCTAGCCTGGTCCGGTCCGGTCCGGCCCGGCTTGAACAGAATAAACCGCGGTATGGCGGCAGCAGTATAATAAATAAATGAGAACAAAAAGATAAAACATTAATTATTATTAATTGCTTTTTTGTTTCGGTTTGTGAATTGTACTTTGGTATCTTTATATCGTTTGTGGTTTTTCTGTCTGTCTGTTTGTCTGTCTGTTTGACTGTCTATCTGTTTATCTGCCTGTCGGTTTATACGTACGTCCAACGAATCATAGCCATTCAATCGTTTCCTTGTCTGACGCCGTCTATCTGTTTGACTTAATAGCTATATGTGTAGCTGCATCTGTACTCATTTGTTTGTTTGTGGCTTTTTTAACGTTATCCAGCCGTGCAGCCCGGCATGTACCGGCCGCTCTAAAAGTGTAGACAACAATCCTTAATTTCTTTCATTTTTTTTTTTTTTTTTGGTTTTTTTTTCGGTTTTATGTTTTTAATATTTTTGGGGATATTTTTTTAAAAGTTTTTTCTACTCAATTTGGTTCTTGGTTTTTTGCATTTTTAACATAATTTTTGAATTTTTGATGTCTGTTGTAGTTGTTGTTGGTTTATTACTTGCAGTCAGTCAAAGCTTGCCTGACATTATGCGAATAAAAACAAAAACAATATAAAATTTTTAATTTGTAATATCTTTCCTCTTGAAATTTGTCTCATCTTTTTTTGTGATATACATATTTATATTGTATATAGATTTAATATCTGTACACAATATTACACAGCGACGACTTAAGCTTAAAGGCTGCAGATACAGAAGACGTTACTTGACTTGACGCCTCACACAGCAGTTGCCAGTTGCATTAAATATTTTGTGTAAGAACTTCAGAATATTGTAGCTCCTCATGTTTTTATTAGTGTTGTTGTTGTTGTTGCTGCTGTTATGATTGTTGCTGTTGTTGTGATTGTACGTGTAATTTTGTGTTGTCGATTTAAGCTCCCGCTGCTGCTGTCTGTTGCTGATGCCAATGCTGATGCTGATGCTGATGCTGCTGCTGTTGCTGCTGCTGTTGCTGTTGCTGTTGCTGGTGTCCGTTCTACTGTGAGTCCGTCTGTGACTGTGTGACTTTATATGTCCACATGTCCAGTATTAAACGACAGTTGTTGAAATTAAATGCTCACATGTGGGATTAAAAAAAAAAACAAAAAATATTTCAAAAAAAATTTATATTCTCTCCTCTTCAAGTATAGAAAATCAAATTTAAGTCATTTTAACTCAATATACAATAACTTTTTATTTATTTTATTTTTTTAAATTTATGAAAAGGTTCTTATCGATTATGCTACTCTATTCCTTCAATGCAATCCCAACACCTTAACAACATACTACACAAATTCGAGTTTACTATGGAATTTTGAATCACTTGACACAAATTGACACTGTCTCCTGTCCTGTCCATACGTCTAACCATTCATTTGTACGTGCTGCAAGTGTAGCATAAGTATGCTACATTTCAGTTGAATTCTGTCTATTGCATTTAAGTTGATTTTAGGAATTTTTTCATTCTACGTATTTCATAAATTTTTATTTAATTTAATTTAATTTGATTTATTTATTTATTTATTTAGTCTTCGCTCCTTTCTTCTAAGTGTTTGTATATTTACTTTTCATATACAATATACAAGATACATACATTTTCTTATACAATAATTTTCGTAAACGCTGCAATTGACATTGAAAATGAGAAGAGATACTCGGTGTAAGATTTGAAATAATATTCCTTTCTCATACCCCCGCTTAGCACCTATCACAAACTGACACCAAACAAACAGATTTCACTTCGGTATTATATTTTATTGATAGCAAAATCACAGTCTGACATTCTAACAAACGATTATCTTACATTTCATAAAATTTGTTCTGCTTGTAGAGCTGTCAGAGTCTGAAAATTTAGCAAACCCGAATATCATTTACTACACTGCCTGCCTGCCCATATTCACTCGTCGCACCGAGGCGGTTTGTCCAACTGGGATGGGATGGGAACGATTTATTTATTGCCGCAATAAGAAAATATTTTAACATAAATTAATTACCATAATGTGGCTTAAATTCGAAATTTTTATAAACTTTTATAGATTTTTTACGACTACATTTGTGTCTTTATGTGTAGTTTTCTGCATGGGGTAAAGTATCTAAATTAATGCTTCGCGTAAAGAGTAAAAACTTCGGACGCCATAAAATTGATTATCAAATTCTATTTTATTTATTTATTTTATTTTTTTTTATTTTTTCATATATTGATTTTAAGCTAACGATAATTATTCCATACAAAAAATATTAAATTGATTTATTTATGAAGCCTAAATGGAAAGTATATTACCTCATTTACATATTCCACTGCAATGAATTTAATTACACTTTTTTTTTGTTTTTATTGAATATATTAAACGGTAATGCCACACTTCAAACAATAGAGAATGTTATCTGGAGATAAATATTCAATTTTTTCAAATTTAAATTGTGAAAAATATTGGACTTTAAAGTAAATTTACTAAATCTTTCAGTAATCAGTAAAGATTAAATTTAATCATTTTCACTCTCATATACCTAATAAATACGTGGACATATAAAATATATAATTTAAACATCAAAACACACAGATCAATAAATAACAAATTAGAAAAATTGATGGTCTCTCAATTAACATAAGTTCTTCTATACTGAGGAGAGCGTTCAGTAAAGATTAAGTCTAGTTATTCTCGCTCTTACTCAAATCCACATACTTAACATATGTATGCAGAAAATATATGCAATATATAAGTTGGAGATAGTTCCACATTGGAACTATCCACTTCTGGAACTATTGGGTTCTGGTCTTCCAATGGAGATAAGACCATAAAATATCTTCTATATTGAGGGGAGGGTTCAGATAAATTAATTATAATCAGTTTAGGTCTCACTTATGTCCACACAATTAACATATTTATAAATATATACAATGTATAAAAAAGAGATGGCTCCACACAGATGAAAGATGTAATAACATATCAAGGTTCTAATCTATCAATGAACATAGCACCATAAAATATTTTTTATACTGAGGAGAGCTTTCAGTAAACAATAAGTCTAATTATTTTCGTTCTCACAAGTTCACATAATTAATGTAAGCGTAGTTATATACAATATATAACTTAAAGATGTCTCCACACAGATGAAAGTTTCAAAAAAAAAACAGGGTTCTAATCTTTCAATGAACATAAGATCATAAAATATATTTCATACTGAAAGAAGCAATTGAATAAAGATTAAGTCTAATTATTTTTAGTCTCACTTAAATCCACAAAATTAATATATGCGTATTTATATACAATATATACGTTTAACATCGGTTCACGCAGTTTGGAGACTTAGAACCATTGAATATGAATATAGAACCATAGAACTAATTTAATGGTAAAGGAGGGAGCAAAAGGTGTTATGACGTAGAGCTAGAGTTTCTTTAATTTCCACATATTTTTTGTTATTATCTTAAACAAGGCCATTATATTGATAGTCGCTTCTTATTAAATTATAGTCATATTGTTGAAGGAATAACAATTGTTTGTGAACACTGTAGTTTCCACTCAAGAGCAGCTATTTTCGTTATATTATTTTTTGGTTACCTTAGTCTATGTCTATATTTGATAGAATACGTGTATGTAACCAGAGAGATATCTATGCAACAGAGAGATATTTTTTGACTGGAACGGAGGTGTTGCCTACCGAAATGAAATGATTAAATATATTTATATATAAGTATATTTATTCAAAATGCATTATGAATTTTTAATAAAATTAACATTTATTTTAAATTAGTGAAATCACCTTAAAGCACTCGGAAGACTGTGGTGACTACGGACCTCATGCAACATTAACGTTTATAAATAAATAGACCTCAGATTCTGTTAATAACAACAAATCAGATTTAACAACTGCAATAAATGTACGTAGCTTTATGCGTTCAAAAACTTGTCGGTATTGTCTATGATAGCGAAGTCTATTAACACTTGGTCTATCAAATTTAATATAAACTTTAAAATATTTAAATGAAATATTATTTATCAAAATGATTAAAAAAAATATGCATCAATTGTTTATTATGTGCTTGTGTGCTCATGAAAATAAAGACCTGACTCTTTATTTTTTAATAGATCTCATTGAAAATCGTGTTACCTTCTAAATATTTTACAGAGATGGCAACAATTGGTATATCAGATGTCTGCAATCTAAAATGAGTATAAAATTAAACCAAGTCTTGTAAGCTATACACGCTTAAACTAAAGGAAATCAATCAAAATGGGTAATCTAGTAAACTCAGTACGAAAGTCCTACCAAAATGGGGAATAATACATTATCATCTTAATCCATTATCTTTGAAACAGTCTTTAATTTCAGTTTAAAATTTATTCTAACAAAAAGTGCTACATATAGCTATGAAACTGCTATAACATATAAAAGATTAATAAACTTATAAATATTTATAATTCTCAAGTAGTTTTCAGTTAGTTTTCTATATCTGGGTTCAAACAATATATTAATTGTGTTTGAAAATTTTCTATTAATATAAAATATTATTATTGTTTAACGATGAGCAATGTCAGTGTACTCACTTGGAAAATTCCGATTGAAGTAATAAATATGTATATTAATACACTAGATAATATATATTTATAAAATGTAACAGATGTTATATGCAAATTTTTTCCAAAATTGTTAGTTTAATTAGATTTCTGAAAAATTATTCTATGCCGTCACCATGTAAATTATAAATTATACAAGGATATCAGAGAATTATATTTTAAATGATTTCAAACAAATTGATGATAGCTGACGTGTCTGTCTTGTTTTACCAATTGCGAAATTTAATAGGCTTTTTTAAGTAACTAGCCAAGTAAAGTGAGGTACATCTTTAAAATGAACTGCTCGACCCCTCCTGAGTCTATTGGTTACTTTCAGCCTCTTCACCATAAATACGTGTTCGTTTGATCTAATCGGATCAAATCGAGTCAGTGTTGAATACTTACTAGTAACACCCAATATTAAGCCGTTTCTTGTGAAAAATATTCCAAACTATATATCAAAATCCTGTTTTTACTTACTTTACAATGAGAACCGACTTTTTATTAAAATTTTGTACAAATCTTACATTATGCGATTGTTTTTTATATACACACACCATTTGATTGAAATTTGGGTTTCAAAGTATTTCATAATCTGTTCATTTTTTCTTCGTTCATTATAAAAACCAATCTTATCTCCAATGAGAATCAATCTTATACACAGATTACTTCCGTCACTATTAAGAAAAAGGCAGGGACATCCAAGCGACAGTACACAATTCTTTTGAAAAAAAAAAACAGAATCACGTAAAGACTGATCATGATAAGTCGGATTGAATAATATAATTTCTCAATGATCTTACAGAGCCTTGTCTTTTCTTGTCTTCATCTGGTGTAACTAGCAAAAAATACAAAATGTTCATACTTGTATCTAAATCCCAGGTATGTGTTTCCGAAACTTTCTTTAGTATTACTAATAAAATAATTTTTTAAATTATTGTTTGTTTTTATAATGATTAGAAATACCTTTATATGCACAAGCAGGATCACAGTTAATACCGCTTTCATGTTAACGCTGTCTCCACTTCCAGAACAAAATGAAAAATAAGGGGAAGAATTCAACGAAACCACAAGTTACTCTCATCATATGTGGTTTACAATTTTTTTTTTCTTAATTACATTGCCTGGTTACCCCTAAAAAATGAAGTATATACATTTCCCATAAGATTCTTTCTTCATTTCAAATTACGAATTCTTCTCGAATGAAGAAGCAGCGCTCCAACGAAGCGCAGTTAATGTCACAATGCGGTTTAGAGTGTGTGAGCTGTCAAAATATGTTACGACTTTTGCGTTGCCAGTGCCACCTACACGAAATACTCAGAAACCGCACAGAAGGCAACAAAAATAAAATAAAAAAAAAAACAGATTAGATTTGATCTCTTATAGAAAAAAAGATACTCAGGGATGAATCATGTAATTTTTCCAAGTGTATCTCTGCTATACATTTGTTAAACATAAAAATACTTTTAATGTATTTTTTATGATTTTTATTTTTATAAAATATTTAATAATTATTTCAAAAAATATGTACAGCAAATGGACGTCATGTTTCTGCCGGAGCAGTAACATTTAGAACTGATATGATCTTTCGTAGTATCCATGTTTTAAAAACTTGTATTCCATATGTAAAATTTTGACATGCGTCCATTAATTTTAATTGCTTTACTTCAGCTTTAAAATGACTTAATAAATCCTTTCTCATTTTTATTACTTTTAAATGATATAATAAATTTCTATTTATTTTTAAAACACAGCGAAAATGTTTTTTGACTCGAATGATATTAGACATTATGTACTTACTTAATTTGAACACTAAATTACTATATCAATATCATTGACATCAAGAAATACATAGTTATTGATTATATCACTTTCTCTTTGTCTTTCTATTTCTTATATATAAGTTCATTACTCAGACTAAAAATATTAGATTATCAAAGATATATTTAACAATATATATATATATTTTGGGACCGTGTCCCAAAATTCGACAGTACTTTCACGGGTTAACAAATGTACTTATCTATCTATATTTATTAAGGTTTTAGAGACAGTGAAATGTCGAAAACTGTAATACTTCTTCTATACTTTTAGACATACAAAAAATTCGATCTATTCTAGTTGATAATTAATAACAGAATTAAAGCAAAATGCAGCCCTAGCAGATAAAACATATCATGCTTTGAATATCCACAACAGTGGTTCAATTTAAAAAATACCGCTTTTTTTGGTAAGCTTTCTCTTATCTGATTATTGGGTCTTTTTTTTTTTTGACTTATACACCTGTTATTCTAGATACCAGTTAAATATTATTTTTGGGTTAATGATCCAGTGCGCATCTTGATCCTCAATATAACCTTGACCCTCTATTACAATCGATCCGCTACAATTTCTAGAAAGTAATAATAAATTTGCAAAACTTGTCTTTGATACAGTCTCAAAAACAGGGTCTTCACAAAGAGATTACTATCTTTAATTATAGCGACCACAGCAAAAGTTTCTATTAGTCGCTTTCTCAACAAAGGGGAGAGAAGGGACAATACACTAGAAAAACACTACTTAAAAAATTAATTTAATATTAACTTTTAAGTATATATTTTCAAACAGAAAATAATGAAAACATGTTTGATCGTAGAATTTCGTCAGTGATTTAAAGCACTCGTTTTTGAATCCAGATATCGTTGCTCTAATGCCAGTATCACGTAACTGTTGAAATTCTAACTTGCCTTTACAGTTGGATAAAGAACAAATTTTATAACCTATAAAACTAGAAGAGAAAATACAAATCTATAAATAATTTCTTTTTTAAAATAATTTTCAAAAAAAAATTTTAATTATTCAGAAAAAAAGAGAAGTCACACAAAATTATATAAAAATTTTAGATGACTGTCTACACTAGATAGATAGTGTAATCTGCCTTCATACCATACTATAGTGAAATGCTTTAGCAGAACCGATATTCTATTAGATAGTTTCAATGGTTTTTTATGGATTAAGTATATAAGAAAGTTCAGTATGTAAGTATATAAGATTAAGTATTTGGAATATATGGAACCTATAGAGGTTCAATATATGGTATATATGGGCCTGTTAGTTATGCCGCAAAATGTCAGTAAAGACATTTGACTAGTTTGCTCGATATTATCTTTAACTTATTTACTTACTGTAGTCTTTTTCTTCTTGTGAAATGTACGGCCTCATAGTATTTTTAAAGGTCGTCATATATTGGGTTCAATTACGCTATAGGTCTTTATACGCCTAGGTCTTTAAAAACGTATAGATCCATTTTCAATTGTGAAGAGATCAATGGAGATTTAGCAGCATTATTTTGATACATTACGACATTTTAAATGTGTGCCTTGATTACTTTAGTGTAGAGCTATACAAAACAGACACGTTCGCTGGTCAAAACAAATTACTGTGCAGATTGGAGAGGCACAGAAACAAGTACATACGTCCATAGTTTTTTTTGGAGATTGGGTGATGTTAAATTTAATAATGTTAAAGACAGATTGGAGGACATGAAACAAGTACATACACCCATGATTTAGAAATTGGGTGATACTATTAAATTTCGTTTTATTAATTTATTCATTTAAATTCATTTTGTTAGGTTATGATATTCTAATAAAATAATGTAATTTAACCAAAATATATCAAGGGAAAATTTGAGGTAGGTTAAAAACATATCGCGGGTCGCATATATATTATCCGCAGGCCGCTTTTATGTATGACATTGAGAATTTCTTTTTACTTGGTATATTAAAAATGTCATAATTATTATGTGATAATTAGCGATGACTACTAATTTCAATAGAAAAATAAAATTGATATATAAATAGTTTGATAAAATATTTATGAGGACGAAGAACAATTAATTACCTGCAAGATACACACATTACCATTTCCTTTCAATAAATGAGATCAAAGCATTCTGAAATTCATCAATAACGATTAGTGTGGTTTTGGATGAATAGGATCGACATTAACCGCCTACCGAAAACAGTAATAGTGTTTCCGTGAGCAGAATAGGTGTGAAATTCTGTTAGTCGTACATGCATGATCCCAACTCAATATTTTTTTTATCGTTTGAGTGTTGGTATTTTGAAGGCAGGGTGCTGAAAATTTACACATAAGTCCGGTTCGTAACGCCTACGATTAATGCGATGCTGTGTATGTGGTTTGATGTTATAAACTGAAACGGTAGTCCAAGAAATAATGAAGAATAGCATAATTTTATGGATAAAAAATTAAGTAAAGGAAAAAAATTTTTTTAATTAATTCACAAATTCTGACTTAAACTACTCATTAAGCTGACTGAAGATGACCATTGATTGCTTTTAAGCTCACTGAAATAAATTAGATTTTCGTTTTTTTTTTTCGTTTCACGTTGTGGTAGAATACAAAATGAAAAATTATAATCCGCAAACATATCTATATACCTGCTGCCTACATACATAAATGTATAGATACAATTCAAAGTAAGTGTATATAGAGTCATAATAAAACTCAGATACATTTCGCTGTACAAGTATATTAGCCACAAGCTAAATTAAAACTTCACAAAAACCCAAAAGAGCATTTCTGAGTTAATTTATTTTCTTCTTTTGTTTTGATAAATACAAAAAAAAAAAAACGAAAAAAAAAATAAAGAATGAAATATTTAATTCTTCTACTTATTCTCTTTTTTTTTTTTCTTATTATTATATTTTTTTCGTCTGATTATTTATTGTGTCTTTGGTTGATTGAAGAATTTATGAGAATTTGGGTATTTGAGTCATTTTTTGACTTTAATTTTAATCATCAACCTACGTAATGCATTTATGTGTGCACAGTTGTGTCGTCTGTCTTAGCTTGGGTTGGCTCGACTCGACTCGTCTCGTCTCGATTCTATTCAAGAAAACTGTTTGCTTCTCGGAAATTACAGGAAGAATTTAAAATTAAGTATACAAAACCCAAGTAAAAGATAAACACAAAACTTCTTCTGCTCTAGTCTTTAAGAAATTGTGTAGCATTTAGCATTTAGCAGTTAGCAGGGCAATAATGAAATCCAGAACACATTTTCCTTATTTCTCTTAATCTTGGAATGCTTTAAATAAATGTTAACTTCGCATTCACTTGTCAAGTGCATTTCATTTCATGTAACTTGACATTTAAATAAAGTATTTAGTCGAGTTATATATTGGCTATGTAAGAAGATAAAATTAAATAAAATATAATAAAATTAAAAGAATGTAAGTGCAACTGTCAATCTTATTCACACAAAAAAACAAAAAAAAAACAAAAAAATGATAAAACTCCCTGCGACAAACGTTTTGAAATCTCTAATATGTTTGAGTGATTTTTTATAGCAAAAATTAAAATGAGTCATAACATTTTTACAATATCATAAAATGCAGTCACAACGACTACAAAACACATTTCACTCCGCGTCTAATATCACAACAATTAACCTATTTAAGTCTAAGCTCCGAAACTAGTGACTTCATTACACTGAAAAAGAAACTTTAAAACCGTACATTGCCTCCGCCGTTGAAACATTCTCTGAAATGTTAACCTATTCTCCCATGTAACTATTTTGCATTCTGAACATGCAATCCAATCTTAACTAAAACTTCAAATCGCATCACGTCGCATCACTTTACTTACTGCAACTACCAGAAAACTTTAAATTTTTACCTATTAACATTAAGAATAAATCTTAATATTCTTTTTAAATAAAAAAAATATATAATAAACAAAAATAATTTTAAAAAATATGCAAATAAATATAAAAAACAATGAAATAAAAATAAAAATAAAAAATTAATAAATAAAATAATAAAAACAAAATATTATAATAAAAAAAAAAAAATAAAAAAAAAAAATAAAATATAAAACAAAAAATAAATAATAAAAAAAATAAAATAATGAACAAAAATATAATAAAAAAAAAATAAAATAATAAAAAAAAATAAATAATAAACAAAAATATAATAAAAAAAAAAATAAAATAATGAAAAAAAATATAATAATACAAAAAAAAAAATAAAATAAAAAAAACAAAAATATAATAATAAAAAAAAGAAATGATGAATACAAAATAAAATAAAAAAAAAAAAATAAAATAATAAAACAAAAATATAAAATAAACAAAAATAAAATAATGAAACAAAAATAATAATACAAAAAAAAAAAAATAATAAAAAAAAAAATATAATAATACAAAAAAAAATAAAAAATAAACAGAAATATAATAATATAAAAATAAAAAATAAAAACAAAAATAAAAAATAAAAAAAAATAAAAAAAAATAAAATATATAAAAAATATAATAAAAAATATAAATAAAAAATAATTGAAAAAAAATAAAAAATTATGAAAAAATAAATAATGATGAAAAAAATAAATAATAATGAAAAAAATAAAATAAATAAAAAAAAACAAAATAAAAAATAATATAATTTAAAAAAAATTAATAAGACTAAAAAAAAAATTAAATAAAATTTAAAAAAAAATTAAATAAAATTTAAATAATAAAAAATAAAAACAAAAAAAAAAAATAAGTACCAATTTCTTAAGTACAACAAATGCAAGTCAAAAATATATTTATTAAAAAAAAATTAAAAAAAAGTTTAAAAAAATGTTTTTAAAGGAATGAATAAAAATTAATAAAAATTAATAAAAATTAATATATTAATAAAAAATAATAATAGAAACAAAAATAAAAAAATATTAAAATCAAAAAAAAAAAAAATAAGTACCAATTTCTTAAGTACTATAAACACAATTCAAAAATATATCACATTTGATAATTAGACGAAACATTTATTAGACATTGTAGACATTTCTGATACTTAAAATCAGATGGATATCAAATCCATCCACAAAATAATGAAAACATTTTATTGACGAAGTATATCAGCTGCACATAATTTACGTCCCTACGCTTAACATATAATAAATGTAAATCATATAAAACCTTAAATATAAAACATTTTATCATGCGTACTGAAATCCAGTTCATTATATAGTATTGTTTATGACACTGATTCCCAAAAGCATTGTATTTGAGTCGAATGTTGAGATTCTTGAAACCCTACTTAAGCTTAGATTGACATGAAAATTACTGATCATTTGTTTTTGTTGAGATTAAAAGAGATTAGTATGAAGCCGTACAACAAAATTTGTTACTGCCAATTCGAATGACTTAATCTGACTTATATCATCAACTACAAAAGAGATTATGAAAGTATGTAATATATATTAAGTATGAAAACCGAAAGGCTCAACTCACATAAAAATATTTACTTACCTGCAAATTATAGCCGACCGCACAGAATTCTGACAACTTTAACCAAAAACCACAAAACTAATTAGTGAGCATTTAGCTCAAATAAATTTAAATTCTTGAAATTTTCAATTAAATAAATACATACTCCTGTCTGTAGGTTATTAAAACAAAAAAATGAATTAACTAAGAAGCTTGTCTCATCATTAGCAGCAATAATAACAGTACAATTTTAACTTTAATCATCTCAAGGAGTCTCCTTCATCTGTTACTGTTTTGTGTTGTACTGAAAGTTGTTCTTGTCTTTTCATGTTCTGTCCTGGGTATTACATTTAGTATTCTGTTCAATACAGCGCCCTTATCTCTAAATAAGAAGTACCAGAACATCGTATATTTAATAAAGTTAATAAAATAGTATTAACTATAACACTGTTATCGCTTGTGAGAAATACCAAAAATAATTTCAGAGAAACAACAGCAGACATAGATAAAAGTTATTGGTAACATTATCAGGAATGTGCGAAAACAAACTAACATTCATAATTTCACTATAGCAACACTAAATACGTTAAAAAGTGCTTAGGTATCGCAGCAAAAAACGTGTAAAATAAAGAAAAGCTTTCAGTATTAATTAAAAATACCAAAAAACGAGTAAAACAAGAAATAAAAATAAATTATTATTGCAAAACATTGCTGAACCGTACCAAAGTGCCTACTAATAGCACCAAAAAAGTCCAGAAATAAGTAAAATCAAATAGAAATCTTTTATGCAACCATTTCCAAGCTGTAATACTACTGGATTTGGTATATGCTGTTAGTGGCTAAAAGCCCGAATTCTTTATGAAATAAAAAAGATATTCAGGTGTTGTTTTCAATACAGTTAACTAACATATTTATTCTGATTATTTTTTTTCAAAATTTTTGATCTTTAAATCGGATTTAAGTTACTAATGCAGAAATATAAAATTTAGTATGAAATTAGTGTAAATTTAGTTAACACACAACTGAGTTTTTAAGATTTATTTAAAGTTTGTGAGCTATTCATCTGCAATTTGGGAAATAATTATAAAGTTATTTCTGGTTAATTCTGTTAACAGTTGGTCAATTTCTAATACTGCACATAATTCCAAAGATATCTTTACATGCAAACTTTAAATAACTACTAACTTCAACAAACAATAATAACAAACAGACAAAGTACGAGGAGCAATACAATGATACCTAAAAAAATTTACACAAAAGGAAAAAAAAAAAAAACAAAAAAGAAAAAGAAAAAACTAAATAAAATGGTTTGAAAAAATAGATGCATTTTTAGAAAAGTTTTCAGAACGCAAAATAAGGAACTGTACTGAGCTGTGCTGAGCTGAGCTGAGCTAAACCAAATCGAAAGACCGACAAACCGACAGACAGACAGACAGACAGACAGACAAAAAACATTGCACGCCATAAAATCTAAAATGCATTTTTGGATATATCAGGAAGATTTAGTGCAATTTTATATGGTTGCCAATCTCTCCTGCACTTAACGTGTGTGCGGCAGTTAGAGATACTTAGGGCCTTAATGTACGTACCTTCACTGGCATTGTCTGTGGATAGGTGTGTGTGTATGTGTGTTAAGTACGATTTTTATGTTGGAATAAATGCTGAAACCTGCAACCTGCACTAAAAACTTCCTTTTTCATATACAATTTTTTACATTTTGAATTGTGGCAATTTTAAACTTAAACGCAACTTCTTTACATGGTGTGCAACTTACAACTTGCAACGTGCAATCTGCAATGTGCAATGTGCAATGTGCAATTTAAAAACTTCGACTAAATAACCAACAACAAAGTAACTCGAAAAAAGAAACATACTACCCATACGATGTGTAGGAAAAAAAGTACCCAGTTTTGTTTCAATTTCGTTTGTTGTTGATGTTGATAAACTTGCACTTAATGCATTTTTTAGTGCACAGCTATGACCGCCATGTGTGCTGGGCTGGGCGTGCATATGTAAGCCGGCTGCCATGGATGTGCCACACGGCGGCATACGTATCCACGTATCTGCGTATCTCTATGTATCTACGTCTGTACTGGGTATTTACGTGTTTTGTGTCGACACAATGAATGTGTATCTTTCTCCACTTAACACGCATTCTAATTGCACCAACAATACAATATCTTTTGCTTTAAATATATTTTTTGTTGAGCTGCCATTGCTGTTGTTAAGTTTTTAATTTTCTCATATATTTTTTTTAATTTTTTTCAAACTTTTTTGTTTTTATTAAAAATAACTACAATAAGTTATAAATGAAATATTTCTACACAAAAGATAAAAAAATACTACAAAGCATTGCAGGTTGAAATGATAACTACAAGCGAAGCCTCACAGCAACTAAAAATGTTGCAGATTAAATATGTTTGCCAGAGTTCCGAATGTGAAAGAAAACCTCAACAAAACGAAAAAAACAAGCACATTTCGTGTTCAAGTAACTAAGGTAAGGTACAGGGCAATGGTTGAAGTTGAAAATGGTTAACTTTCCTTTCCTTTGGTTTTAATATATAGAAAAAATACTTCAGTAACAGCAAGAGCACTGAGAATATATTTAGAAACCAACGACACAAAAACCAAATTTCTGCACTAAACGACGCACTAATTTGCAGCCAAACAGCCAACTTTTATTCTCCAACATAAGAAAAAAAAAAACAAAAAAAACAAAAAAAAAATATTAAGTAAAAAATAGAAAATAGAAATAGATGTGTGTGGAAAAGTGTAGTACCAAGGTGAAATGCTTTCACAATAGCTTCATCATTCATTCGTCATTCACCCAGTTTCGAGGTGTGTGCAAATTCACATAATAGAAGAGTTGGAGAATAGAATTAAACGTATCCAAGTCAATGAGCTTCGCATGTTTACTAGGGCAATTCGTTAAGTAATCTAGAAGGAAGCAAATCTAAAAAGAAATCAAAAAAAAAAAAAATATTAAAAAGGAAGTGAAAAAAGGATATTCTAAAGGATATTCTAATATTAGACATAATGTTTCTTTCTCTTACTTTGTTTCCCTCTACTATATACTCCTTTTCTTTTTCGTCTGTTCTTCTCTTTCTATATTGTGTTATGCAATCGATCAATACTTTATAGAAACAAGACACATATTTGTGAACTCACGGTTATTTTTTCTAATGAAGGTCCCCAGAATTTTACATGAATACCAGCCGTGAAGGCTTCACACTACGGTGTTATTTACACACGCATCGGTATATTTTGCCGAGGGACGTCTCAGATTATTCGTTAATGTAAGGTCAAACACGGTTCTTAAGTAATGCATTTGCCAATAAAACGAAGATATTTTGTAGATCTTGTAGCCATTTAAAAAGGCTAAATTGATAATCCTTGAACAATCCTAGTCAACTATCTAATAAAAATTCCTTAGTATACTCTTCAATAATGTGAAAATCACTCACTTCAGTCATATGGAAGATTATTTTGGATCAAATTGATTTTAAAAAACCTTTTTTGTTGTGATCATTTTTAATTAAAAATCACCTCGTAATACAACAATCATATTCTTATTTTAAAAAAAGTTATTTTTTTAACATAAGGATATGGTGTGGACTCGGTACATAGGGTGTTCTTAAATATCAGACACAATCTTTCTTAGTGTCTCTTTTATTTTTGCCCCCCTCTGTCTCTTTTTATGTATCTTTATTAGTTTTTCTTTCTCTGTGTTCTCTCCTTCTATCTCTCTATATATTTCCCTTTTTCTTTATCTTTCTTCTTTTTTCTTAATCTTTTGCTCTGATCTCCTATTCATGCTTTTCTGTATTTTCTGATTTTATATCTTTTTTTGTTTGTATCTTTTTTTCTTTTGCTCTCTCTATTTCTGTGTCTTATTCTATATTCTCTTTTCTCCCGTCCTTTTTTCTATTTGTTCCTACTTCTCTTCCTTTCTTACTCTTTGTTGGCTCTTTTATTTCGTTATCTATTTTTCTCTCATTATATCACTCCTTTCCTTAATTATTTATCTATCTATTTCTCATCATATCATTATCTCCCTTTTTATTTATTATCATTTGCACTCTTCTTTTTTCCTTTTTTTTTTGTATTTTATCTTCTATCTTGTTTTTCTCACTCTTTCTATATCTCACTCCTTTCTCTTTTTCTCCTCTGTCTCTCTCTTTCTCCCCTGTCTCTCTCTCTCTTTCTCTCTCTCTCTCTCCTGTCTCTCTCTCTCTCTCTTTCTTTCTCTCTCTCTTTCTCTTACTCTTCTTTCTCTCTTACTTTATATATCTCATCTCTCCCCCTAACGTTTTTCTTTTTCACTTCCATCTTTCTGTTTTCCTGTTTTGTAATTTCTTTTAGTCTCTTCTTTTCGTGTTTTACTCACTTTTTGACACATACTTTTTTCTTATATCTCCTCATATTTTTTTTCTCTCTTTTCCTCTTTTGTTATCTGCTTTCTCGCTCTCTTTTTGTTTTCCATCTTCGTTGCTTTCTTTGTTTCTTACACTCTCTTCTCATCATTTATCTCACTGTTTTTCTTTCTTTCATTTCGGTCTAATACTTTTAGATAAAGGTCTTGCATACTTCTTTTTATTTATATTTTTTCTTCTTTTTCCTCTCATTTTTTTTTTATATTCTTTTATTTTTTAAACTCATTCTCAAAATTTCAAAATATTTTTGTATTTGTATCAAATGTATATAAATAAAATTTGTTCGTTAAATAATAAATTATAGACATGAAAATTAACAAAAACAACTTAAATGACTTTACACTAATATTTATTAAATATTTAATAATAATTTAATATATCGACTTTAATCTAAAGTTCTCTTATTTAAACATATTTGTATAGTTACGGAACAATGCAAATGAAAATTAATATTTAACATATATTTTTTTTCTTCTTTGATATAAATTTTTTTATTTTTTCACCATAATGGTGAAATATGGAAAATAAAATAAACTATTCTCTATGCTCATTGCTGTCATCGATACTTTTTGGTGAATTTATACCAACGAAATTTGTTAATACAAATTAACAATTACTAATTTTTGTTTTGAAACAAATATTAATTTCATAAATAAATGAGAACTACACTCTTCTGTAGGGTATGTATGTATGCCTTTTGTAGGTACAAAAACTTATCAATCAATGCCACAAAATATCCTTTTTCACAATTAGTTAAAATATGTATATAATTGGGTGCAATATACAAACCTTTTTTTTTTTTTGATTTTTCTTTTTTGTTTTTGCTTCCCTAATTTGATTTGTTAATAACCCGTAACATTCTAAATATTTTATGAAATTTAATATTTTATTTCATGCCTGTGTGTTTTTTTTTTAGTTTTTTTATTTCTTGTTGACTTTTTTTTTCCAATATATTTTGTAACTTATGCTTCTCTCCTCTTGTTGTTATTACTTTATTATAATATATTTTACTACATCTGGTCACCCCTCGTCGTCATAAGATTATAATATGCTTTGCTTTCGCATTTCATTGCTTTACTTATTCACCTCGCTCGCACATTACATACTAACATACAACGGTGAAGGAGTATTAAAGGCAGGAAGGTTTTTGGTTACACTCGAAAATTATATTTGAAGTGCACCTTAAGACAAAAAAAAATAAAAACAAAATTATTACAACAACAATATGATACATATCTTATTTCATATGTAAGACGCCGAACGTTGGACATTAATAGCTGCAACAAAACAAATTTCTCGCCTGTTTCTGTTGCATCTGTGCCGGGTTTGGTTCTTATGTGAAGGCAAAAGGCACCTTAAATATATTTTATATTCATTGTCTGCTTTACTTTGGCTTTGTTTTTCCTTTACTCTGTGTAACTCTTGTGCGCTTATGTTGTGTTTGAAGGTGTACGCTTTTAAACTTTATTGCTGTTTTTGTTTTTGTATGTGATATGTGCTGTGCCTTTGCTGCCATTGCTGCCAACAACGACGACAAGTGTAAAATGACCATATTAATAGGTATTGAATTGTTTTAAGTTCGCTGTTGCATTATGCTTACATACTTGTATGAGCAATATAGGGATTATTATCTGTATTACTTATCGGCTGTTGAACGTTGACGTTGCTGATAATACTGCGTGCTGTTTGCTCTTTGCTGTTTGCTGTTCGGTTTGCTGCTTGGGAAAGGTAAAGGTGATGATGATGATGACGATGACGATGACGATGACGAAGATGTGAAGATGTTGATGGTGACGGTGATGCGGAAAAGACAACCACGACGCCGTATACGACAAAATGTTTGATAAACGAAAGTCTGAAATTATTTAACCGCATGCAACCTGAACACCTAAAAAACTACAGGCAGGCGTCTGTGCTATGCCTTTACGTCGTGGTTTTTGTGGTTGCGGTCGGTCAATCTTTTTTTTTTTTTTTTTTTTATTAATTTTATTTATTATTTATTAATTTTTTTTTATTATTATTATTTTTTTTTTTTCATATCTGCTTCAATTTGTTAGTATGCTGCATTATGGGTATTTAATACCTTTTGTGCATACTCATGTGTTGTTATTGCTCCGTTATTGTTGTTGTTGTTGTTGTTGTTGTTGTTATTTTCTAAATTGACTCAACAGCTCAACATAAATATTTTGTATACATTTAAGTATTATATTTGTACCCTTTTAAAGGATTTTGTTTTTTTTTTTCCTCTCTCCGTGTGCTCTTGTTTATATCTTTTGTAACGCATTAATATGGATCAAGATATAAGGAATGTCATGTGGAGGGGCTAAGTAACAAAGCAATACAGCCAGCCAGTCAGCCAAGCTAGTTGCTGGCGAGTAAACAACCAAGTAAGCAAGCGAGCGAGCGAGCAAATCTTTAAAACTAGTTTATAGCAACATTGTGGTGGTGCGGTGCGGTGTGGTGCCGTGCCGTGCCGTTCATAATATCGTTGCGTTGTTTATGAGCAATGCCAGAGCAAATATGACAGCAAAGACAGCAGCAGCTACAATAACAACAATTACATTGGCACAGCAGTGTGCGGCACTAACTTCAATCCCAACAGCAAAAGCAACAGCATCACATAACTTATAGGTGCTGCCTGCCTGCCTGCCTGCTTGCTTGCCTGCCTGTCCATTGGTCTTTGTATGCCATTTGCCGTTTACCGTCCGCCGTTTACCATTGCCATTTGGTATATGCAATGTGCAATGTGCAATGTGTAATATGCAATGTGTAATGTGCATCATTGTGCTTACCCAGGCGTTTAGTTTGTTTGTTAAAATACATTTAAAGTTAGTTTAACGTTTTGTTGCGATTATTATTATTGTTGTTGTTGCTTTTGCCATTACCATTGCCGTTGTTGCTGTTGTTGTTTTTGTTGTTTTTGTTATGCGTATGTTATTGCAATGCGGCGGCTCCTTTATACTTCGAACATATAAACAAACCAACATGAACGCACAAATAAACAAATAATCTCATTCTATCCAACAACTCCTATGCATAACTGCACAGCCATAAGTGTGCAGTATGCGTTTACTTGCAACACTACCAAAGCAAATATAGAGAAGCACATGTGCAGTGTGCAGTGCGCAATGTGCATTCTTAGCTCAAACAAAAAAAAAAAACATTCCTAAAGTGTTTTTCTTTCTAAATGCAGCAGTGCAGCAGCTATTGTTGCTATTGTCGTTGTGTAGTCATGTTGCTGATGATGTTGTAGATGACAAAATATCTACGAAACAAAATGTAAAAAAAAAAAAAAAAAAAAATCAAAACCAAAATAAAAAACAAAATAATAAAAATGTAAAACTTTTGAGTTATGTGCAAAACTTACACCAGGCATATTTCGCCGTTTCTAGTGCTTCAGCTTCAGTCCGTGGTACTGTCGCTATCGCTACAGCTTTGGCTGCGACTTTTTCGTTACAACTGCTGCTGCCTCTGCTGTTCTTGGTCGTAGCCTTACCCCTGCCCCTGTCAGTGTGAATATCCCCTCATCAACACATTGTGCTACTAGTCAATGTGGCTGCCGTTTTTTTGTTTCTACATTTTTTTCTTACCATTCTTTATTCGCCTTTTTGTTTTTTTTTTGTTTTTTGTTTTTTTTTCGTATTGTTATTTTCTTTCATAATTTTTCACAACGGCTTATTTTACGTCACAATCAGTTGTTGGCATCATTCGCAGCGTGTTTTTATCGTTTATGCGGTGTTTTAGCAATTTGCATGCATTTTTCTTCTATTCTATTAGAGCATTAGGAGCATTATTATAGCCATCTACCGATGATGCTATTAGGATTACTTACTTACTTACTTATGTATATAAAGTAGTAAGTAATGCTTCTCTGGCTGGCAGTGGTGTGCCTATTTAGTTGCTCGGATCGTATATCTCCTGCTCTTCAGTTTGCCGCGTTTGCCATGAGTTTTACCTCCAACGGTTCGGTTCGGTTGGGTTTCATGTGGAGTTTGTTAGTTTGTTGGGTTGTTCATTGGTAATCCTAGCACAGAAGATACTGTTCACGTTTGTCTATTGGGCTGTTTGTCAGTCGTCAGTGTGGGCTTTATTACATACTTACATAAAGTTTGTAGCATTATGCTTTGTATGGTATGTAATAGATACCCTATCCTTGTGTTTTTTTTTTGCCTTTTTTTTTCTTGCGTTTCTATAAATTCGTTTTATTTTTATGTTATTTTACTTAACTTCGTTTTGGCGTTTTGTTAGCGTTTAATGGTAATTTACGCATTTCGATAACATTTTAAATGCTTTGCTGATTGCTGAATTATTACTTATTTCTTTCTGCTGCTTTTATAAATGTTTCAATATGCAAATCTCGATAAGCCATGACTGAAGTATTTTCTACAATATATCTTGCGACGAAGCTGCATCCTGCACAAACGCATTCACAGCTCCTCAACCGCACGGCTATACCGCCGTATCATCGTACAGACGTACGATTGTATAGCCCGTACGGTTGTATAGCCGTACATGAGTGCATATGCATAAAGATTATAAGGACGTTTGCTTGACAACACCGAGAGATAAAAAATTTACTGCATTTTGCGTTGCGTAGACATTGATTTTCAGTATTTAAGTTCAGAGATTGTTTATGGCCAATGCTGTGGCCAATGCGGCATATAATATAAATAAATAATTTTAGTTCCCACTTGTAACCATTGATTTCTTCTTCTTACTTTGATATCTTAAATATTTACATGCGATCATTAAAGACCCTCAACACATGCACCTTTGGTTATAGTCAGTGTCATAACGATTATTAATGAAAAATTTCCAATAATTTTTATTGTTATTATAATTAATTGTTTTAAAATTTCTGTTCGGACAGGTCTTCCGTTTCATATAACCCCCTTTTTTTCTTACATATACTTATAATGAGAAACTGAAACTAAATTATAGATTAAAATTAAATGCATTATTCCTGAACACACACTAGATTAATTCCGCAAATGACAAGTTTTTATAAAAATTTTAGCGTTGTTTAGTCAATCCAGCAAAATCCAGGGAATATGACTTCCAACTTTTGAAAGCACTATACCGTTTACATATATATATAGCCTGAACGAACTGGGTTAATTTCATAGATGAAAATCAATTATAACAATTTTTGATTAGTTTAGTCAACGTTTAGAAATAAAAACAACTGACCATAAAAGTAGCTGAATCCGGTTTTATTATATATTTTATTAATATATTTGAATTTCACTATAACAATACATAAGTTCTTTTTCATTTTTTTTTCCTGATCTATAATTTGAAAGATCGAAAAAAAAATTTTACGTAACTATTCCATTCCTTAGTCGAAAAAGTAAGGTTATTGATATGATATAATCACAGACTATACTAAGTCTATAATGTGGGTTAGCAACCCACAAAAAACTTACACACTTAAAAAGAAGGTACTGTATTGTTAGAGTAAACAATTACAACCTGTTTAGAAAAATATTAACCTTCTAGTTCTCAAGAACGCCTTAAGGTAGTCTATAACTAAACTATTCTGATGGTGTCAATAATCATGACTATAACAGGCTAATTCCTTGTAAAACCCCAAAATATTAAGTACTTGATGCTAAATTTAATTAACTAGTTTTACAAACTTTTCTTTTGAACAAATATTGCTTATTTACCTTATAATATCTCAGGTAATTTTTTTAAACAAAAAAATTAAAACGTACATAAGATCAGCAAGACTAGTCTAAGGCTGTGGCAGTACTATTCTGTAAACGAAAAATAAAAAAATCTAAAATCAAGTAAGCACCACCTGATACTGTTCGAAGTGTCAATAGAAGTAAGTGAGCTTAATTTGATATTAGTCTCTTTAATCCAGAGTAATTGTGATGGCTGTGGTTAAAACTCGTAGTTACGCAAGTAAGATAGTCATATTCATATACTTACATTTAATGTGGAGTTACATTTTTCAACCGGATACTACGATCCAAAGATTATCAGAGATATTAGATAAGCTTTGCTCTCTCTCAAGGACGATATCTGTATGTAAAGTACCAATTGGTACTAAATTGGGTAAAATTTTTTGGAATTCTAATGAGAACGATTAATAAAAAACTATGAACACTGATCAAGTATAATGTTCGCCATCTTATACCATTGCCGTTGATGAAAGACTAGCCGTGATTTTCTGACTTTCAGTTGCCTTTAACCCTATAATCCATTACGCGGTTTATTGCTTTATCCATGATTACTAAAATTAATAAACGCATCTCGAAAAAGTAAGAGAAGAAATTTGTATGAGACAGGTAAGAAGTGTTACCTAGAAATCGTATTATTATTTACTTGTGCGCCTTATTTCTGATTATAGAACATTTATATAGCAGTTTTTTCTTAAAACTATTTAGCATAACGACAATTCACTTGTTCTTTTTTAGTGTTCTTTTTGTAAAATTGTTACTTCAACTTATTTCCGTATTTTTTAGTGCAGTTAGCTAGCGCTTTGTGTATTTTTGAATTTACTATACATATGTCAGCTATGTTGGGCATTGATCTCATACGTAAATGAAGTGAAAGGGTTTATTTCTTAATTGAAATAAATTTCATATAGTTAGCAAATGATATGGATGGAATGTGACATCTTTAATGTACGTCTTCATTACTGGAGTAAAAGTAAATTTTTTTTCAATCTCTTTATAAGAATTTTCTTTGTTATTTTTTTTGTATTCTTGGCATTACTGTATTAAAGACATGCTTCGTTTTTTCGCATCTCAAAATATTTGCCAATATCTAGTAAGCCATGTAATATTTGTTTTTCTTTTTTTTTTTCTTATGTACATTAAAAGCTAAAACTGCCCGATATCAATAAAAAAATTTATTTCGTTTTGTTTATTTATTTATGTTCAAGTTTTTTTTTTTCTCTTTTGCTGGGAAAAAATGTTTTATTTTCGGCATGGCGATTGACTTTTCGTTACATCTGCAACAAAAAAAAAAAAAAAAAAAAAATTAAAGAAAAATAAGATTCGAAATAATTTTTTTTTTTGCTCTCAATAAAAATCAATCGATTCATTGATACAAATCTTTCACTTTCTGCAAAAGATATGTCTGCGAACAATTATTGACCTTCATGCCCTGCGCTCAGCGTGGCGAGTTGTGATACTCAAACTTTCACTGACGCGAGAGTTGGGCAACGTTCGAGGCTAATAAAATTTTTGCAATAAATTAGGTTACGAGTTTGGACAAATGTTTGGAAAATAAATAAAAATCACTTACATTTTTGTATTAAACCTAATATTTCATTTAACTCAACCTGGGTTAGTATAACTTAATTTAATTTTCTTCAAATCGAACTATGCTAAGGTCCGTAGAGCTTAAAATTGCTTCATTGCTTAAAATCAAAACGTGTTATCGATAAATCACGATTAAAATTGCTATCATTTTAACTTAATTTAGTTGAAATTTGAAATGTTCAAGATTTTAAGAAATGTAAACCAAAATAGTTTTTTCGACTAAATATATATCTTATAGATCACAGAATAGCTTACGTGAACTGCAACTCTTAAGAACGTTACTATGAATTCTACTGATGAAGACAAATCCGAATTTGCCGGAATACGTAGAGACATATACCAAGAATAACGATTGAAATAAAAGCTATAATTCTTAGAAAACAAAACCGACTTTAAAATATTTTCCATGTAAAACTCAAAAGTTGCAAAAACAAAATTATATATATAATAAAAAAAGCTAGAAAACAATTAAAATGTTAAAATTTGCAATATGACTTTCTTATAACATGTTTCCACTGCAGCTAAAAGTAGTTTTACTTCATTAATGAAGTTAAGATTTGAACGTTTCCATTGATTTAAGTTGATTTATGCATTTAAAAAAGTTTGTTTGTTAACATTTTATATATAAAATGTTGTTTATTTCTTTTGTGGAAAATTTATTTTTAACGGTTGCATTCGACATTTTTCACCTTAAATTAGTTAATTTATTTATAATGAGCTCATTTATATGAAATTTATATGAAAGTATGGTAAATTACACTCATTAGCAGTCTTAATTAGCAAAATTGTCTAAATGAGACAGTGGAAACACAGTATTAACATACTGTTTGAACGTGAACCTATAAAATCTTCACCTATGATAGCATAATGGTTTTCTAAAATAGATCAATACTAATATTTTTTATTATTGTTCTTGATTTGTAACAAATTCCAGTGGGCTGTGATTTGATGACAGTGAAGGCCAATATGCCCCTGTTAATAGGTTAACAAGTACTTTATTGACGATGCAGAGTCCTGTCAAAGCGCTCACTCTCATTCATTAAAATGCTGGGCAACTCACAACTACTGAGATATATTTAGTTTAGGGCTTACCATATTACAATATAGATCGTAGAAACTTTCTTGGTGACGATTTTCTATTTCAAATGTTTTCAGCCCAGTATTTCAAAAAATTAGTGCACAAGTTAAGGTTTACCTTATTACAATATGGATCGTTTATCAATACCTAAGTTTGTTAAAATTGTAAAAATCTGTTTTCTATGTCAAATTTCTTTCACATCACTGTTTCAAGTAAGTACTGGTCCGTTTAAGGTTTTCCATATTATAACATGGATCGTTTAATAATCGCTGTGCCTATTCAAATTGCAAAAACTTACTTAAAAATGGCATCGATTTGGAGTGATGAGGTTCCAAACAAATAAAATTATCGCATATGGAACAAAAGTAACTGTCACAGGGGGAAATCTGTAGGTAACGTAACTGTATAGAAACTGGGACTATGACAATCTTGTTATTTATCAAAAATCACTAAGATGTCACACAAGTCGTCAATTCTAAAATCTGTCCGAATGATACATAATACCAATTCTTTTTTGGTGTAAAATTAAAGACGTGAATGTGGGAGTTATATGGTTTTAATGAGGTTATTGCCAGTTTTCCGGAATTTTACATATCGGTTATATAAATTAACCACTAAGATCAATTGTTTTGTAACTTTTCCTTTTTGTTTCGTGGTTACGTTAAGCAGCGTGTTTGAGTGTATAGTCCTAAAACTCTCGACAATTTGAAAACATAGGTTATAGTCAGACTATCGACAAGCTATCGAAAATTTGCTCAAAGGGATCAAATATTGGAAGATGTTTCATATAAGACATTGGAACGATGTATCACCTAATGACGAGCTATAAAGAATAAATCGAAATATAAATTTGTTGAAAATATGAATCATACTTTATTAACGATTACCTACGGAACCACAAAATGTATATCCCTGTATGAATAATGAATATTGCTTGGGAGTTCATGTCGATTAAACACGACTCTTCTTCTTTTTATTATATTGATTATAACTATAATTAATTATATTAAATTTGTAGTTATGCTTTATTATTTCTTTTCGTAATTAGTATCTATTTTAATTACTACCATAAAAGCATAAAGACTTCTTCATTAAAATCACTTCGCTTGATTTGAGTTAAAATCAAATGATAATGTGATTACTTTCACAGACCTCTTGTTTCGCTAAGTGTGTCTCGGCTCGTAAAAAACAATAAGCCATTCTATTTATTTCTGGTTATGGTTATACTTTATATACTTTCTAGGTTTCTTCTTTTCTTTTCATCTGAGGTTTAGAATTTAATTTCTGTTATTAATTAAACGCTAATCAATTCTCTAAATAAGTTTTTTATTCAATCAATCGTAAAGGTCTTTGTACCAACTTCGTAAAGGTCTTTGTAGTGACTTTTACAGTTCACACAAATTTAATTTTATTAATTAAAATAATTTCCTGTGGTATTTCTCTTTTGGGAAAAATCCATTCCTCATCCACACAACCGCTAGACTTGTCTTAATCTCTATTTTTGCCAATCTGCTTTCGCAGTTCATACTGAAAATTTATAATTAAAATATTTAAATTTTTATTTTTACGAGTATGTGAATTCGCTTACGAGTGCCAGCAAAAAGAAAACAATTTTACGGATTAATAATTACAGTCATAAAACACATTTTTCTCTCGGTAGGAATAATTTGATGTATGATTCCATAAAAATTACTTAATATGCCGTTATTTACGCTTATAAAATGCATTTTAAAAGCTATTAATCAAATCCATATGAGGCAATAATCCACTCTCAAGATGATCTCAGCCCAGCATTCGCCGCACTTCGTACGATTTTTATTCACGTAGGATGTTTAATATACCTTTTTTTATGGTTTCGTATATCTTTTGCTCAGATGTTGTTATTGTTATTTGTTGTTGTTGTTGTTGTTGTTATTATTATTATTATTGAATGAATGAGTATATTTCCGCACAGAATAAAAGACCAAAATATTCAATTCGCTTTTGTTTCTGTAGCTCGCTTATGTGGTCAATAAGTAATTGATTTCCATTGAGGCTGCCCGATGTGAACAATCATCCAATCATGTACGAGTAGTACTCAGTTAAAGCTAATGATAAAAAAAAATTACAGCAGACCATTAAAAGATACTAAATAATATCTTTGAGGAAATTTGCAAGTTTAAATTGATTTGATTGTTTTATGGTACTTTGTTCTAAAGTGCGCTCCTTTTGATAACTGAAATGAGTTTTCAAGGCATTTCACACATTGCGGTGGAATCTTGCGATATAATTCACACATTTTCATCATTAATAAAAACAACAGGAAGAAATCTTAATTTTAATGAAATGAAATCAATTAAAAATTCAATTTATAATTGGATTTCAAACAAAACAAAAAAAAAAGCAAATGAACTCCTTATGAAAATGTATAAATAAATTAATTAATTGTTGTAAAATTCATTAGGTGTTGTCCGTTTTAATAACTATAATTATATGAAAGTACATTCTATAGTTACAAGCGGATACGTTAATCTAACACGTATTGTATACTTAAATAATGATTTATTAACCTCTATAAAAAGTATTTAATCTCTTGTCAATTTAACCCTCTTGTGTATTTCAATGGTACTTCAAGAAACTACTCATACGGCATCTACCATCCTCCCAAGCGAAGATCACCTTTCTAGTTATATCTTGATGCCCAAGGCGTTAAGACTTGTCGTATCATCCTTACCTTAATAACAACTTTTTTTTATTTCTTACCGAATGTCGCTTCAGCAATAATTTTCTCATTCATCTCATCTTCTTCAATTTGTAGTTGTCGGTTTTGAACGTCGACTAACTTTCGAATTTCATTCCAATGCGTGATAGTTTTATGATTTTCTCCCAATGTTGCTAAATATAGTTTTTTTTATCCTTATCGAGCTCTGTTTTTGCTTTGCAACAGATGTCGCCCCAAAACTCTATGAATTACTCTTCACCATTTTTTATTTGGTGCTCATTAGTGACAGCTATCTAACGGGCATTATTTCAATACCATTTCACATATTCTACTGATCGCGATCCTATCGACAATATTTTTATAACAAACTTGATTTTTCGTTTCTCAGCAATCTCTGCCGCTTCGTGAAGATTTGCTCCTAGCAGTTCTTCAACAATTATTCTCTTTCAAGTTCTAAATGCTTGTATCGGATGGCAGCCAATTTATTAGTTCCATTTTAATGCTTAACTGTGCCTTTCTGTCTTTTAATTTCTTCTGCTACAGTGGGTCATAGTGTCTCTATCATTCTTTTATATCGTGTTCTGTTGTTTTGGTTGTGAAGAGATGTTACTCCTTTCATTTATTCTTCAATGGCTCTCCGCCAAGTTCTAAATGGCGGTCCTGGGTAATAGTTATTTTGTAATGTCCACTTTTATGTTTAGCCTCGATAATATTTTTTCTTTCTTTTCTCCTTATTTCTTAGTAGAACTCTCTACTATCCTTTTATATTACCATCCAGTGCAATATACTTTGTGATTTTGGTTGTCGATATGAAAAATATTTTGTGTAAATGTATTTTGTTGTTGGTTGTTTACAATATCACCATGTTAGCTCGTTATTAGAGATCGTGAATGCCACTAACATTAAAGTAAGCGAAAAATGCAATTTCTTTTGTGTATCTCCTTTATATCAAACAACCTATATAGCTTCTGATTTCGCATAAGAAGGATGTCTTCTTTTTTTTATCTCGGATATATTAAACAACCTTTATAATTTCTGCTTTTGCATAAGAAGGACGTCTTCTTTTATTTATGTTGGATATATCAAACAGCCTTTCTATCTTTCGATTTCGCATAAAAAGGATGTCTTATTTTATCTATCTCAGATATAGCAAACACTACCTATGCAGCTTCTGATTTCGCATAAGAAGGACTTCTTGTTTTATTCATCTCTAATATAGCAATCTGCCTTTGTAGCTTCTGATTTCGCATAAGACGGATGTCTTCTTTAACTTATTTCGGATATATCAAACATAGCCTAGGTAGCTTCTGATTATGCATAAGAAGGAAAAACAAACCGCATAAGAACGATTTCTTCTTTTATTCATGTCTGAGTTATCAAGCAACCTTTGTAGTTTCTGATTTTGACTAAAAAATGCTTCTTCTTTTCATCTCTGAGATATTAAACAGCTTTCGACTTCTCATACTTTTGAACCACTTGAGGACTTAGTATATATAATTTTGAATCCATTTTCGTGATTTATTTTATTAAAACCAATTTTAGAGTTTTAATTAGTTTCATCTACCTTATCAAAAAAAAAGTTCTACTTGCTTTCTGAATGTATGTTAATTTCCAATTGAATATAGAAAACTCGAGTCATATTTATTTTTTAGTACCGTCTCATGAAGAAAATGGCTTAACTGCACTATACGTCGCCGTCTTAATTCCAAATAAATTATGTGTAATAAAACGTGAAAAATAAACAAAAATGATAACTAATTAGTTCATCTTTTATTGTCATGCTGAGTTTCTATCCTAGTTTTTTTTTCTTCCATTAAATATAATAGAAAAGTATTTTCCAAAAATCTTTTTCAAAATACTTTTAATGAATTTGTTATTTTTTTTTTTTTTTGTTTCTCTGGTATTCTTTCAACAACAATACGAGAACGAAGTCATCATTAGGAATTAGCTACTTATTTTTTTATACCTTTACCGACTTTTTCTAAACAAGGGATATACGTCCATAATTTTGTTTTTTATTTACTTATAGAGTTTTATTTTCTTATTTGTACGATTTTAAACACTTTAATGCATTAAAATGTTTTATGTCTTTATCTCATAAAATATGTTGCCTAAAATGCTCGTAAATTTGTACTTCAAACATTGTGTTCCGGAAAAGGCCATAAAATCCCTTAAAGTCTACACCAACTCGTGTGTATAGCACTTAAATAAGTGTTTTGTTGTTCCTGTTGTTGTGATTGTATCTGTTTTTTATTTTTGTGTTTTATGAAATTCCTAAACTCCTTTAATACTTAACAGCATACTGCAACATAGCACATAAATGCTATGCACAGCACACACTTCCTTATTATAATATTGTTTCGTTTGGTTTTCGTTTCGGTACTGTCTGGCTGGCACTTTGGCTGTTTAGCAGTTTGGCAGTTTGTCAGTTTGTCAGTTTACTGTTTATCTATCTTCAAGTGTATCTGTTGGTTTTCGTCCCTTTGGTTTTTGTTTTTTGTTTTTGTTTTTTCTAAAATATTTTTGTATTATTTTTTTATAATTAAAAACAAAATTCCTTCTTTTTTTTTTCATATATGTTGGTAGTTTTTTTTTCTTCTCATTTTTTGCTTGCACTTTACATCTTAACGCACTCTGCTCTTCAGGTCTTGATATTGCCCTTGCCCTATGCTCGTTTGTTTGCCTATTGAGCTGCTAGCACACTTAACAGACTATTTATGGCCTAAACGGTTAGATCAATGGATCGACGGTAGCAACAACAACAACAGAAGCAACAATCTTCAAGTACAAAATTAATATCATTCACACCCGAAATGCATTTAAACGTGCTGCAAACAATAATATTTATTTTAAACTACAAAATGGAAAAACGAACATAAATTATACGAGTATCTAGGTACATATGCAACCTCGCATGTAACGATGAAGCGTGTAGATACAGTTTTATATATACATATATACATATATATATGTGTATGGTATATTAAGAAAACGTTTATTTAGTAATTGAATGTATAATTACAACACAAATAACACGAAAAGGGACAGCTATTTCCCTCTATTTGTAGAGTGTGGAGTGTTGTACCCCTTGTCTTGTCATGTCTTGTCTTGGTTTGTCTGGTATGGTCTGCTCTGGTTGGTCTGGTCTGGTCTGGTGTTACACGTTAGGTTGTGTTGTCTCCTGTTATCATCGTATCTTTTTTTTTTTTTTTGTTTTTATCAATATGTACGCAGCAACTTAGGCGGTGGCGGCAGTTTGAAGATGTTGACAACCATTGGAAGAGGAACGCGTATGTTTGCATATGGTTGGGTGCACGATCCCTGAACCTATTAACTAGCACTATCGGAGATTGCGTTACACTACATGCGGATGTTATATGTTATATTACGTCGTCGTCGTTTAAGTTATTGACTAGGATTTTAATATCTACCTGTCGCACTTCTAAATATCCACAACTAACTTAACTTTAAATAACAACTTAAGAACCAAAATATTCACTGACATTCAGCAAAAAATCAAGTATGCTGCAACCCCTGCTAAAAAAATTAAAATAAAAATAAAAACATTTTAAGAAAATATATGGGAAAATATGCTGTAGGGGTTTTTGTTGTAGTTGTTGAGTTGTACTTTTTTTTTTTTTTATTTTTTTTTTGTTATACTTTATTCATACGATTTTTGTTTCTGCTGTTGGCTCGTTTTTCACATTTCCATTATATTCACTATGTGGAAAACTATCTTTTAACACGCACGCATTATTCATGGATTCATGTGTTAGCTGCACACTTTGGTTTAGTTTGGTTCGGTTCAGTTCGGTTCGGATCAGTTTGGTTTGGCTGGTTGGTCTGCTTAAGACGGGTCGGTTGCTGAGCTGTTAATACGCCAGCATAGCTTACACGTCCATTCATGTACGTTTTATTATATATATATATGGTATATATATGTATATATATATATTCTTTTCATTTCATTTCTAATGTTGGCAATAAATATATAAGTGTGTTTTGTTTTGCTTTAATTCTGTAGTATTTTCCATTTGTATTCCTTTTTTTCTTTTTGGGTATTTTTTTTTGTTTTAATTTTTTTGTTCTATTATTAAATATGTTTTATTTTTGTTTTTAGTATTTTTGTTTATTTTATGAAATGGCATATACAGTGCTAGAGTGCACGCACGACCCAACACGACCTTTCCATTGCCATATCATGCCAAATTATATCAATTCCTGGCTAGCTGTCTGCCTTCCTGCGTGCCTGCCTGCCTGCCAGCCTGCAAGCCACACATCTTAGGTGAAAATATGTGTAATAGGCACTGCAGACAATTACACTAAACATTCTTCCTGTCAGCGCATATTTTCCCATAAAATAGTTTGCATTTGGTTGGTTTCGGTTTTACTTAACACCAGTAATTCATTCCCCTGCATTGTTCTTACTTAGTTTTTTCTGGATTTCATTTATTTCATACTTTCCTGCCGGCTCCGGCTCCGGCTCCAACTCTTCTCGCTTTAAATTATTTAAAATCTGCGTAAAATCTATTTAAAATCTAATAAATTATATGCACTTACATGGATTCTAAGTTTTTCAATTTCATGCATTACACACAACACAGTCTTTTAATTTTATCTTTGAATTACTTTAACGCATTTATAAATTATTCTTATTCTTATTTAAATTTTTTTCATTTCATTTCAGATTTAAATCTTCCAATCCAAATCGGTGAGTTTCGCATTTATCTATCTAACGTCTGGATAAGCGTATCCGTAAGTTGGCATATCAAATATTTATGCGCTTTGAAATAAATTCAATTAAGTTGAACTGTTTATTTGATACTCTAGTAGTGCTACAATTTATTGTTGTAAATAATATTAGAAAAGTTATACTTGAACGTGCACAGAATAGTGAGAATAGTGAGAATCTTATGAATATATGAATAACTTATGAATAACTGTTCACTTAACATAATTATATACTTTTATTCTCCGTTAGTATAAATTTTTCTGACTACAGTTCATAATAGTTTTTACTAAGTTTCTTTCGGGTTAAGTTCAAGTTTATAATTGACATCGGCAGGATATAACTTAAGCAAAAATAACCAAATTTTTAAGAGATATTAAATTTTTTAAAATATAGAAAACTTACTACCATACTTAGGTTAGGTTATATCGGTGATCCCCAGTGGATCCTCTTAGGCCTATTGGCCCATTGTGATGCCGTATATAAATAATAAAAACCTCAGGGTTTAAAACCACCTAGAACATTTTGCGAAGCATAAAATGCTATTTAGAGTCAGATCCTGTAACTGGTCCAGGTCTTCAAGGAAGGGGGCTCCTAAAGTAGTAAGTCGCCGATCACTACCATACTTACATGATACGAAATGTGTCAGTTATCTAAATAGCAAATTTTTTTAAATATAGAAAACTTACTACCAATCTAACATGATATAAAACGGGTCAGTTGTCTAAAAACTAAAGGCTTTACCTGTTATTTATACTACAAGATACATTCCAAGATTAGATTGATTAGATTAACAAGTTGTGGTAATACATTCCAAAATAGAGACGACTTTTGAAAAATATAGGTATATTTATAGAAATGCATTATATTAATAGACCATTGGTTTAATTGATATAATATTTATTTATAAAAAAACAAACTTTTTTTTTTGTTTGTTATTTTTATTTACATTTTGTTTTACATGTCAAATTTTAAAAATTTCCTTTTTGGGAAATATTTTTTGCAATGTTGCATTCGAGATTTTCTTTTTTTTTTTGTAATTTCCCTTGATTTATTTTTAACTATTACTATGTTCAGACAGCCAAATTTCCTTAATTTCGTAATTAAGGAAATTAAGTTAATTTCGAAAGTGTTCATACTGTAACTGAGAAATTTTAAAAATTGTTTATTATAAATATAAAAGTTGACATTCAGTGGTTTTATTAGGTTTAGTGGATTTCAGGTATGTGAATTATTATTTTTCATTATATTTTAACTTAATAACAGTTATAGTTCTTTCTCTATATTTAAATTTAAAAATTTCCATAACTTTCAAAATATTTCCCGGTTTTATTAAAGTCAACTGGCATTGACATTTGTTTACAAAAAATGTCACTTTTACGTTATCTCAACTTTGTCTTATGCTTAAAATTTATCTTACGCATAGTTGTATTTGAAATGTCCCTAAATTTTAGCCTTTATTTAAAACAAATTAAACCCATTTTCATTAATTTCCTTCTAACCTTAAAACTGTGTTATTTTGTGTGGGAAAAACAACTTAATTTTGCTAAAACGAAATTTCACGTGTCAAATTTGTCAAATTTTGATAATTTCCCTTTTGGGAAATATATTTTGCAATGTTGCATTCGACATTTTCTTTTTTTTTTGTAATTTCCCTTGATTTATTCTTAATTAAGTTAAAAAGCTTAAAAGCTGCTTGCATGGTTAATCAAATTTCAATAGCGATCTAAATGAAATAAACTGTTTTAATGAAGGCAATGTAAAAATAGTTGGCATAGCAGCCTTCAGCACTGAAGTCCACTTGAGCTTATAAAATTTCTTATTATAATACTGTGGATAGACATTTTTTTGTACACCGGATCTAAAGGACCAACAGAACAATATATTTATCTAATTTTGTGAATTATTTAATATTCGAAAATGTTCACTTACATTTCCAGTTCATGGTTTGTGGTCGGTGCACAGTCCATTGTTAGAACTTAATAAAGTTCTGCAATTAATATCTGAAAATGTTCATATATGCATATATAGTATGTAATATTTTGGCAAATATTTGAACTGAAAGCTACGATTCTGCTTCTTTTGTGGTGTCAAAAGTAGCAGCATTTGGGTAATAAATAAATCTCAGAAATAAATCCGCATACGCTTGGTTTGTTGTCTGAAATGGCATAACGTGCGGAAAAACTATGACATATGACCGTGTATGCTATTCACAAACAGACAGACAAGGAAGACAGACGGTCGGATGGATGAACGAACAAACAGATAGTGTAGCAAACAGAGCAGAGCTGTTTTGTTTTTATTAATTGGTTACTGTATTGAGCTGTCTCATTGTATTGCTAAATCTAGCAGACGTCATTGTCACCACATACCACCAGTGTGCACTCGACTCGACTCGACTCGACTCGACTTAGCTCGACTCGACTATAGTGCATAATTTGGTATGGAGTACGTGCGTCGATTTGGTATTTCGCTCAGTAACAGAAAAGCAACGAAATTCAAAAATGAAAACCAAAACGCATTTCATGGGAGTGAGAGTATCTGTGGTGTCTAACATACTTGGTGCATGCATATCTGTCGTCTATGCCTTCGCATATCTGTCAGTCGAAATGTCTCCTGTTTGTCGGGATTTTTGGCTACTAAAATTTTTTTATAATTTTTTTTGTAACTAAATTTTCTTTACAATTGGTTTTCATAATTTTTCTTTTTTTTTTTACAATTTTTTGAGTATTTCTTTATTATTTTTTGTTTTTGTTTCTGCTCGCTGGTGCTTATTTCTCATATCCTCATTCATTTCTCAGTGCCTCAAGTACTGCTCCACTTGAAAATTTGGCATCAAATGTCATTGTTTCCAAATGTTTTTTTTATATTTTTCGTCTTATTTTTTGTCAAATTTGTATGAAAAATTTTTAATTTTATTATTTTTGTTAGTTTGAATTAGTGAAGTATTTTTCTTTCTCTTTCCAAATACGAGTATTTCTATTATTATTTTCGTTTCATAAAAAATAGAATTTTTATCTTATGTCGGCGGCATTCCTACATGACTGTGGCCGGTCGCCTCTGAATTGTCGGTGGACGGTTGGGAAAGTGTGGATTTAAATGAGTTTTTAAAATACTTGTGCACGTTCTTTACTGGCGTTTCATTTGTAAATGAATGGAAATATTTTTAAGCGTTTTGGCATTTGGCTGCTTTGGACGAACGTCTTTTATGGTATTTGCTTATAGCATAGCACTTAACCAACATCATTAGAATGTTGAAGAGCACCATCAGCAGAAGCGCAACATGGCGTTGGCAACAATAACTAAGTCAACATTTATTTGACTCTGCCATTTTAATGAATCACTTAATTGTAGTTAGAACTCAAGCTAAAGACTACTGCGTAAGTCGGTGGATGAGGCAATGGATGCTGTTCGCGTTATGTTGACGCAGTGTTCCATGCTCTTTGCTATGAAGTGGCAGAGTCACCACTTTGGCGACGCCAATTGAAATATTGTAATTTTTGCTTATCTAAAAACACATACATACATATATCTATAATGATGAACTTTTATGTATATATGTATATAGGGTGATCCAATTGAAGTGCGAATTTATAAAACAAAGCATTGTTTCATTTGATTGATATCAATGAAGCAATAAATACAACTACTTAGAATGATTTCTCATGCTTTTTAAATTTGCATCGTAGTCGACTTTAGTGTGAACTAAGGCTCTGAGGTGGTAAATAAACAGGTCGCAATCTCTTTCTCAATTCATAAAGAGTACATCAATAATTTGGTATTTTTCAGTGCTGATATTGGACTAATAATCTATACACTGAAGTCGAGTAAGGCAAAATGAAATTCAGAACGTTGTTTCTTAATCATTGTAACTTGGTTCAAGCTATGTTTAATGGTGTAAAACAGTAGTGAAATCATAATTATACTAAGGAAAAAATGTACTAGAAAATATTTTTCTTGTCAGCTTTTTCGCAGTGTATTATTTGTAGATTATATTACCAATCGTATGCTCTAATCATCTCTCTGGATACGAAAGAGATGTTCACAGTTTTAACGTGATTACCTGCCTTGTTGGCTCAACACCACAGCGTTCTAAACACACGTAACAAGATAATGCACCGATAGACGCCCCATTGGAATTGGGAATTTCAAAGATTTTCGCATATACTAACATAATTAAAGTTATGTGTTTGGCATAATCCAACCTCGTGTGAAAAGGCAACTTCACATGTTTTTTTTTTCAATCAGAGAAGACGATATTCGGAAACTAGCCGAGTTCTTAAAAGCTTAATAGTCTTTTCGTTTTAAAAAGCTAGGTCTATTCTTATGAATCGATAAAATCTTGTCGTTTGTTATGAGTTTTTGGCTAGCAACAAACAGAGCATGGGAAACACCAGAACAATGCAGTACAGAAATTAGTGAAAATCGAGAGTGAACACCAATTTTAGTTGTGATATTACCATCTGGGTGACAATCCAAACTTATAGTGTGGATTTCTGTAGCATATACGTATATTTCTTTATGATCTGCAAATTCGTAGTTCCTAATTTGCATTTAAATAATGAGAATAATATTTAAATGTTTGAATATTTGCTTAACAGTTATCATATAAACCGATATTTATTGAGTCTTTTAAATAGATCTTCACAATTGACATGCAGTTTTATATATACAGTCAAATTGCCATAAATCGAACTAAATAGAGTTCAATAGAGTTTGGAGAGGAAATTACATACAATTATAAGAAATTCTTTAACTCGAAGTCTCCATAAGTCGAATCTTTTCTTTGCAAATTGATATTTCGAGGAAGTTTACTGTATTTCCAGTTTATACCTAGTTATAATGTATTAAACTTATTTTTGGCGTAAAATGGGAGTCTTATAATCTTCTGGGAGTCTTATAAGGTCTTTATAATTTAAATGTGTTTTATATATATTTCAAGTTTGCATGGAATTGATTTGAAGATCAAGCCGGTAGTTTTATGGTTGTGTATTGGTTAATATGTTTATCGGGTCACGCTCGGATTGATGCTATTTTTTGAGAATCCTGAACTAAAAACAATATATTCCAAATCTTTTTGTGTTATATTGAGCGATACGCATAGGGTAATTCTAGATGCAAACATGTTTCGAATTTTTAAATAATTTCATTGGCGAAAAGCTTTCAAAATTCATTACGAGTATAACGAGTAGGAAATTAATTTAATATTTGCTTATGAGTAATGGATACGCAGAAATTGCCTGTACTTGCCGGGAGTTCGCTTTCAGTATTCAGTACTCCTCGGAGCGCTTTTGATAAATATTTTCATTTATTTGAAAATTTTTGTTTTCTTCTCATTTGCACAATATCGTCGTCTTATTTTTCTATTGTTACTTTCAATTACTTATTATTATTATTTTTTTCTGTTAAAGTAGGAACGCAAACTTCCAAGTATATCCGCAATTCATGTAAATCCAAACAAATGTTTTGATGGGAACGTGGGAGCACAAACGGCTGAATCGTCGTATGACTACGTATTAAAATGTTTTTGGTAGTGAAATTATTTTATTTCATTTTTTGTATTCTATTTAGATAGATTGCTGCTACTCGTACTGAAAAGTGCGGCAATAAAAAGGGTCGTTTTCCACAAAACAAAAAAAACCTACAAAAAAAAAAAAAAAAAAAAAAAAAAAAAAAAAAAAATAAAGACAAACGCAAGAAACGCAATCATTTCATGCATATACAGATATACTGATATCAGCAATCCCACCACCTAACCAATCTTCCAAACAAGCGCACATCCAAAGACAAAGCAATATTTATTTGTCGACATCATCTGCACTCTGCTTTTCCAACGAGCAGAGAGCACAAAGTACATTCCTTATATAATGAATTTCTATCGTTGTCAAAAATGAAAAATAAAGTTGAAAAACAAAATAAATGAAGAAAACTTGCATGTGAAATCCTATAATCCTGAATGTCAACTTATTATCTGCAAAAACACATGACTACTTTTAAGATTATTAAATAGGCCATTGCATCTGAGTGAGTCTCAAAGGCGCAACTCACGGAAGTTCTCAATATATCAAAGCATTTCACAGCGTATCCATCACAGTACTTTCGACATATCTCAGTGTATGATTTGCCTGAAATATTCCTACACAAATTTATTTACAATCCTCACATACATACATGCATGCATACACTATACTTTATAACTGCATTTTAATCGGTTTAATGAACGTAGTTCATATGTAGCAACCTTGGTTTCATTTCTCTCTTCAACCTATTAAGTGCAAAATAAAGACGACTTGGTGGTTAAAGCTTAAAAAAAATCTGAAACAGAAAAATCTTACCTCAACTAACGTCTTTATTACGTGCAGCATATGATTGTCGCTCACACGTTTGCAAAAAGTATGTAGCACAGTGTTATATGTTATCTCGTATTAGTAATACATGTACTAATTAATTATGAATTATAATTAAAAACAAAAAAAAATTAAATTCCATTTAAATTGTTCTGCCGGCATACAAGCCACCAACCAACCAGCCAAGCAATCAATAAACCAACCAGCAGCAAACACAGGGAATTATCCTGTTGTAGAGGTGCAAAGGAAGTCCTTAATTAACCCATAATTACATTCAATATGTATACTTAGTGTCAGTCTTTTTATAGCTAGTAATTTAAAGCCTGCACAACCAAGCCTGCCACCGCACTTTGTACACTGTTGAATTGCTGTTCTTAGTGTTGAATTTGCCGCAGATCGCTAAAGGCACTGCAATGATCCTCGTTCTTCTTTTTCCCATCTTCTCTGTCTTCTTCAATAGACTGATGAAGACTTATGCGGCGGCTTAGGCTTTTGTACTTTCCATTGGCTGTGATTGATTTCTACTCTAGCAACTGCTTTATGCGCATAAATTCAGTTCATTTATACTCATAAGTTTATATTGCTAACTTTAGTTACACCTTATTGCAGTATTATCCAGTCTATGGTATGTAATCAACTAGTACCGAAGTGCTCAACGCTACTAGTATAAAAAGATACAATTGTTGCATGCCATAAAATTATAGTTCATTTAAAACAATCATTTGTTAATCTTTTAGTTCTAAAAGTTAAAAGGGCTTTAATTTTGTTTTTTAGGTCTAGCATAAGGCTCTAATTATATTGCCTTTATTCAATATTCCATATAAGAAAAAATTCTCAATTATTATAATGAAGTCGTGCAATGCGTGTTCATATCATATCATATAAAAGAGATTGGTATAAAATTCCTCATTGAAAAATCAGCAAAAATTTTATCTGTTTTTTTTTTGAAAATAAATGTAATAGTTCTACTATAATTCACTTGTTATATTTCACCTTCAGATTAAGTTATATTAGCTTATACCGACGATTCTGATTAAAAGGGTTATTCAATCTTCTAGCATGGTTCTCTAATCAGCTGTGACCCATCAGCAAAACTACCGCAAAACCGTTTTCATGTATATGGGGCAACAAAAATAAAAGTACTGGATTTGTTCTTAAAAGAGCGCGGTCCACTTGCATACAGATGCCTATATATAGGCGAGTCTTCCCATCTTTTATTAAATTACCCAACACAGAAAGAGTTCGATAAATGTTTGCATGATATCAATAATATAGACAGATTTTTTAGTTGTTCTGAATGATTACATAAAACATACCATCTGTCTAGTTTGTCTTCTTTACTCATTAGGTTCTCATTTAGAAATATGTAGCAACTGAAAACCCTTCTGGATTTAAATTGTATTGAACTTAGGAGATTTAAAGCAGATTAACTGTCTTATAGATAGTTAGTATATTTTCCTATTAAATGTATAATCCACGTCCAGACGAGATATAGCTTCCCAAATAGCGATCACTTTCGCTTGAAAAACACTAAAATTATCAGGAAGTCTATAATATAATTATATCTATTTATAAGTATCCATGTTAAGACGAGATATAACTTCTCTAATACTTATTACTTTCGCCTGTAAAACACTAAAATGATCAGGAAGTCTATAATAGGAAGACTTACTTAGTTTTTCCGAGAAAGCTCCGCTGCATACACCACTAATTTTTTCAAAGCAACAGTTTAAATGGTTATACTTTTCCATAAAGAAAGATCTTAAAACAGTCATCTGTCGAGACGGTACAATTTAGGAGTACTATCAGCAGATAGTATATAGAACTTTGTTTAGACTGTAATAGATAAGTGAACTATATTCCTCATAAAGTTAGAGTGATTCACAGCAGAGCAAAGACAAATCACTGAAAATAAGATCACATTGATCCCAGTGTATCGATAACTGTCATCATCACTATTACCTGACCAAACCTATCATTGCGCACTTAAATAAATAAAGATTAATTCTGTTTTTTGTATAAAAATAAAATTTTATTGTATATATTAATTATAATAAAAGTTGTATAAATAAAAGTTTAAGAGCTTAATATCGTCCATCAGCGCATTATCCACTGAACTCGTTAAGTGCCCTCGCTTAGTATTAATTGTGTTTCATATGAAAACACTTCACAGTCAAAGTATGTAATTCAATTCATTGTATTTTGTATTGTATTTTTTTTCGGTATATATTTTCGGGGCGGTGTGGTATGGTGGGCTGGTGGGCTGGTTGAGCAGTAGCTCAGCTTATACAAGACTTTTAATAATATTAATGTAATCGAACATTAACACTGAATTAATTATCTGTTGACAGCCTACACACATCAAACAATGTATTAATATCACAAAAGCAAAAGCACAAAAAAAAAATTGTATTTAGGTAGAACCGTCATGCATGCGGTTTGCAAACCAATGAACAAATATAGGCAACGAACCGAACAAACATACTGAACCAATCGAACCCAAACCAAATAAAGTCAATAAGAGAAGTGAACTGAACTGAAACTGAAATTGAAACTGAAACTGAAATGTACAAAACCAACCCAACTAGCAAGTGAGGAATTCAACCACCCTACCACCCACCGATTTACATATACTTTTTTTCTATACATACATAAATATAATTAAGCATAACGACAAAGACAAATAATACCAAAACTCTCTATACAACAAACACTTTCTATGCTTCATTCATCAAATCTACGCTTCACTCACTCATCAATATAATGACAAATAGCCGGCCGCAATAGCAAAATGGCAGCATAGCATAACTGTAGCATAGCAAAATAGCCTGGGCAACAACAACACAGCGCAACATAATCAGCCAACAATCATGTTAAGAACGTACATTTGTATGTGTATAATAACAAAAGCCACAGTAGTATACATTCATTCTACACTGCATTGTTTCTTTGGCTGATGATGACGATAATGTTGATGTCGTCATTATTGTGATTTTTTGTTGTTGTTGTTGTTGTAGATTTTCAAAAAAAAATTAAATTTAATCCATAATCAACATGCAACACTGCATGTAAACATCAATTGAATGCAACATTTGATTGGCAATAATTGAAATACTCATAGTTGTTGTTGTCATGTTGTATGCGTACTGTTGTTGTTGTTGGTACTGTTAATATTATTATTGGCTTAATAAATGTTTATGCTCGCTTGTTTCTGCGTAAATATATTAAATTTACACCCACTTGCAAATAAGCTATCATGTTCGAACAACAACAACAACAATAACAGCAACAAAGACAACAAGAATAGCAACAGAAACAGAAACAGAAACAACAACAGAAGCTACGCTTTTACTAACAGGAGCGAGCAGTTATAATAATACAATAATGACTGCGTTAAAAAAATAAAATTTATAAAATACAATAACAACAATTTATAGTGGCAGTAAAAACGTATGAATGCTCTCTCATTTAAACATATGTTTGCATGTATGTGTGCATGCGTGTAGTATAAATAATTAAAGAAGTTTATTTGTTTGCACTATAATCGAACAATTTAGTTGACTCTACTTTGTATGTGTGGGAGTGTGGATAAAATAAGTGTATATGTATTAAATTCACTGCGAACTGTTGTCACTATATGCGATCGTTTTTCCTTACTTTTTTGCTTGCATGCATATATGCATATACATTTATTATTATTATTTCTATAATTGCTGTTGGTGTGTTGGTGTTTGTTGTTGTTGCACTTTATTTGCAACATTGTTTATAAATAATATTTTGTATTTTTAGTACAGCAGCACTTTTTATTGTGATTACTTTCATTATTGCTATTATTGTTATTATCATCATTGGTGCGACGACGCGTTGGCTGATGCTGCTCTGCTTGCTGTTTATGGTTGTTTGTTGCTGATTTTTGATTCATGCTGATCTTCTTTGATGCATGTTTTTATGCTGGAAGCAGCTTCCCGCTGTTGCTTTCACCTACTGTGTGTTTTGCTGTTGTTAGTTGTTTATTATGTGTTTTCGTTTGTAAAAGCTTTATTATTTTTGAATTTCATTTTTTTTTTGTTTTTTGTTTTTGTGCTTTAAATGACTACAAACTACAAACTTTGTTGCTGTACACTATTTTTCTTTTATTTTTGTTGTCTTCATAAACTTCAAAATAAAAAAACCTTGCATTTATTTTACTGTCATTGCGCTCAGCATTATGCTTTCCAATAAAATATTTTATATCTGCTATTGTAACTTTACAAGGTAAAGGATTAGATTTATGTGTACGTGTTTCACTATTGAAACTATTCCGTAAGAATTTTTACAAACATACTATTTTCATTTTATAAGCTGTAAAAATCCAATGTGGGATGTGACCAAAATAGCTGAGATATAAGGACTTTGTAAAAATGTTATTATAATGATCTGTGTGCTCTACCGACGTACACAGATTTTTTTTAAATAAAAATAAAGAAAAAAATTTTTTTTTTGTTTTTATTGCAGATTTATTATAAATGTATTTATAGAAACATTTATATTTTCATACTTTGTAATAAATTGGAAAAATAGCTTTCCTTTTATATGCAGAAATACAATAATGTTAATTCTAGTGGCTTTGACCGGCTTTGATCACAAAGAATTGCCGTCGGTAATTTAATTTTTTTTACCTTTCCGCGCTTATTAATGACGCAAAAATATATTGCTTCCTCATTAAAAAATTCTTGGAATTTATTAGTATTGTTATTATTGTACATTGTACACCTGCTTATAGTCGTTGTTGCTATAACACTTTTACTTTACAACAATCAATGCCATTTATAATAACACAAAGTTTATTTGTCGTTGTATTAGTATTGTTATTATATCGTTGATTATTACAGCTTTTGTATTATTGTTAATAATATGATACATATTCATGTTGTCACACACACATATACACACATAGACACAAGCAGGATGCCAAACGCCAAACATTTCCATTCAATGCATTATTTGTGCATTGAGCTATTATAATGACAATCATAAAAACAAAAACAACAACAACATCGCAACAGTACCGTAATTACAGTATTAATAATACAGGGACAGCAAGCACTAGCAGCAGCAGCAGCAGCAGCAATGAGAATGGTAACAATAATAATAAAAGCAAGAACAACAATAATTAGATGAGCAGAGTCGCCTGTAGGGCATTGCAACTTGGAAGAAAACCGTAGGAAAACAATTAATTAAAAACATTTTGTAAACATTTTCCTATTCACATTTATTTCCCTTGACTCCCACCCACTTTTCCATTTAATTTTTATTTTATTTAGAATTTTATATTTTTATTTTCTTTTTTATAGTTATACACTTTATTTTTTGGTTTTCTATTTTTTTTTGTTTTTTGCAATTAATGGCAATGATAATGATGATGACAGTGTCGATGATGCTTTTATTTTTGTTTGCTGTTTGTCGTCTGTTGGGTGTTTCTTTTGTAGTAAAGGATATTTTTTTTTTGTTTTTTTTTGTTTTTGTTCCTTTGCTTGCAAAATTAACTTGTGCTATTTTTAATTTTGCTTTCTCCTTATTTTCATCTTGGATTTAGTTTTCTCCTATACTCCTTCTTGCACACATATAAAAACTTCCTAGTTTTTTTGTTTTTGTAATATTTTTTTTTGTTTTTGTAATATTTTTTTTTGTTTTTGTAATATTTTTTTTTGTTTTTGTAATATTTTTTTTTTGTTTTTTTTTTTTTTTGTTTTTTTTAAAGCACTTTAGTTAAGAAGTCGTGCTTTGCAGTAATGAATTGAAGGGAAAAATTAGTTTCTTCAGCTAAATGGCAGATGAATGAACTTACATTACTGGTTGTAAAGACTTTCTTTCTCCATGTTGTTGCTGTGTGTCATCTTTGCTTCTTCCAATTTACCACTCGTTTTGCTATTTGTTCATTATGCGCCATTTCGCTGTCTTTATAATAATTTAAAGTTTGAATAAATCGCGCACTACTTATTCCCGTAATGCAAAATTAATTGGTTCAACTGAACAGAAACTTAAGTTTCTTACAAGAAAAAAAAACAACAACAACAACAAAAACACCAAGAAAAGGTGCAGGAGGTTACAAATTTATAACAAAATCATTTTCTGCTCCAATTTTATCCTTTAGGATTGCAAATACAGAAAAAAAAACTATCAAAAAAATTTAAACTATTTTTTACAGTGTACGGTGTCGTAAAAATATGTATTGTTATATTCATATATTTAGTTCTTACACCTCAAAACATGAAAAAAAATAATACTTCTAAAAATAATATTGTTATTATTTATAGATTAAAATGAAAATTAGTTTTTTCATTTGGTACCAGGACCCCTAAGATATAATGGAAAAAAATCCATTCACACCATTAAGATATAATAAACTTGTAAGTCCAATTATATTACTTATATTGTATATTACAGAAAATATCGAAAATATATAGGAAAACCGAAAAGAGGTTGAAAGCTAGATGCAAAATTATAGTTAGTCTTTCGCCAGGAAATGAGCAGCCACACCGATGATGGTGCCGAAAACTTTTTGTAGACTAGGACAGAATACGTTCCTTTCTCTCATAAAAATAAAGGAGAACTAAAATAAAAAGTATTACTGAGATAATAAACCACGATTAACACAATCCAAATCACTTATTGGTACCTATAACAATAAGAGATGCCAGGATGGTATGAACCTATCAAAAGAAATACTTAGAATCATCACAGGAATTCTAACAAGGCACTGTAAACTAAAACACCAACTTACAAGACTGGGTATATATACAGTTGCAAACTGTAGATACTGTGAAGAGAATGAGAAGTCGACCAAACGTGTGCTGTTAAAATGCCCTGCGCTAATGCACATACGGAATAGACTTCTGGGAATGTATATTCTTACGGAAGAGACAATAAAACTCTATAAAGTAGGTTCTATATTACTATTTATTATTGCAACAGGACTTAGAGTCCTATTCTAAACCCAGAAAAGGGCACAACAGACACGACGGTCGCAGTGTCACATTCCCTAGCAATAATAATGATATAGTTTTAGTCTGTTTATATATTTATTTCACTCATAAGATTATCTGTCTTATATATACAATATAAGTCAGCTAATTAGTTCTTAATTTTCAAATTTTTATTTGATTATTATTTGAATATTAGTTCTATTTGGAGACTCTTAAATAATAAACAAAATTAACAATCTTTGTGGTATACTATATTTTAGTTCAATAAAATTATTAGTCGTACGGTTAAAAAGCTTCAAACTACAATATTTCATTCACTCTCACTCTTTCTTCCCTCGTATACATTTTACTTTCAATTTCTCAATCGATTGCCAAAGTTACTAATAACCTTTTTCAAAAAAAAAAATAGAAACTTACTTAAAAATTACTATTTTTACTTAAAATGTTGTGCTTAGTTAACTTTGACAATGTATCTTTGTTAAGCATTTACAGAGTATCTAATGTATTATTAAAGGTATTTCGAACGAAGTTAAGTGTTTCGTTGAACTTTTAGTATTTTGTTGTGTTTTGTGCTATTTTTGCCAACTTAAAAGTATTTAAATATAGAATTTATTTTAGCTAATGTTCGAGTATAAGTTATTGCCGCACACTGAAATGCGTAACGACTTACGTTGAACCGTAACTTCAGATGCGTTACGCATGCATGAACTTCGATTTTAATGTCAGAATATTTTAGTATGTTATTGTTTGCTTAGATGTGTGATGAAGAGGAGGATGTTGACATGTCGACCCATTTATCGATGCACACATTTACACTGCAAAACAGCAGTATCGTAACGGAACACGTGGGAGTTTTAGTTAAAGTAATTTAAAAGATATTTTTTCATACGTTGAAAGTATCTCCATTTGAAGTTATTTACTCACAAAAAAACACTTATTACTTATACTATAGTGATTAGAAGTGATTGAAAAGTGATATTATTAAATTTAAAATAAATTTAAATGATTCAATTTATAATATATTTTGTTTTCTTTAAAAAATGTCCCCTAAGATAAGCTAGACACATTATTTTAAGCGCTCAAACATTTTTCTCTTCAACGAACGCAAAGTAGAGTTACTAAGCCCATTTCTAATAACTCTTAAGACACAAAAAGTTAAAATAGGCTGATATCTTACACAACATTTCTTATAATCTATCAACATCCGCCTTTTTTCCATCCCATCTCTGAAGGTTGGAATTTAATATACGAATATTCTGTTAAATAAACCAGTATTTCGATTGAGGAACAAATCATTTTTTTTATTTTTGACTCAAATATATTCGCATTATATGTAGTATTGTTTTAATATTCTAAATGCTGATTAGAACTGATAAGTGCTCAGAAGCTAAAATACACTATTTTTTAAATTCATCAAATATTTCAATACCCTTAAATCGCTTCTTTCTAGACTGGTGTTACATTGCTTATATCGGCCAATTCAGATACAAAATTTCGAACAATCCCGAAGTAATGTGAACAAATTTTATAGCTGCCTGCTTATAAAAACTGTAGATGGCTTTGACAACGTTTGGTAGCCTTAAAATTTTTTTATCTCTTCTTAGTTCGTATTTTTTAAAAAACGATTTACAATACCATTCTTAATAGAAATATTGAAAGTATTGAAAAAGCAGACAGGACATAAGACATACATCTATCTCCACTCTCAGCAGCTACCCAACAAAAGCCACTCAAAATATATAAAACGTTACGATCCACCTGATCTTTGTACTAAAAGACCAGTTTCACGGACCGAGTAAGCCAATTGTAGATCTTTCAGGTCATTTTTATATAGGACCCACGCAGAGTAACTGTGCTTTCCATTCAGCACGTATTGTAGAAGTTGCGGAAACTTTGACGAAGACACTTTTGCTTTGACTATTCAGTCATAGCTAACAGACGGAACAGATTTTTAGAAAAATACTTTCTTAACATTATATAGACAGACATACATATATTTCATTACATATGTACTGTATGCTGTACTCGTACCATTTCATGGTGCTACTATATAATGTAGTCAACAAATACAATGTTGTCTTCTGAATGATTTTATAATGTTTTTTTTTTTATATGTATTGAAGTTTATTATTTGATGTGATAATTTCGAAACAAAATTTATTAATTTTAATATCTTTTTGTCATTATTTTTAGTCAAGTAGTACTAAATTCAGGCTTAAGTGAGTCTAATAGAGTCTTATGATCGATACGATATGATTATAGTTCATATCGTATCGATCATATTAACAGTAATAATTTTTTTCTACTTTAATTTGAACAAAAGTTATTTGTGTTATTTGTAAATGCTTGTCAATGAGCATTTCTTTGTATGTGATCATTATTTTTATATTATTCATTAATTGTGTGGCCATTAGTTTATATACTATTTGGAAATAAAACTGACTCACTTTTGTAAGTTATACTTTAAGTCTCTTATTTGCTTGATGAAACGCAAGTTAGTAAGTATCCAAACTACTTTTACTCAATATTCTCTTTGATTACTTGGGTGACTCATTGAAACAACTAAATTTTAGATAATTTTTGCTGCTCCTGTAAAAAATTTTACACTCCTACTTACTCTTCACATAACACGATTAAAGACTTGTAATGATGGAATCTCAAAACGTCGTTGTGAAAAATATTTAAGTCTCATAGAGTGAGAACTAATAGCTTTTTTTATATTCTTTGCCAATTTTTTTAAGTAAAGTCCAGTTATACTTAACTTAATCAGCCTAAAGGTATGCAGACACCCATAAAATCACTTCAAAAAGAAACGCTTGAACTGTATAAGCTGTATGAGCTGTAAAGATTGATACAATATCTGTGACAGGCAGTGTTTGTAAGTAAATCTTTTCCGTACTAATGCCGTACTATATGTGTATGTATGTATGCTCATGTGGGAAAGTAACTAAATTTATAAGCTATAATACATAGCATTTTTTCTTGTAGTTGTCAGTAATGAATTAAGAAAAATCTCGACGTCATTTAAATTTACTGCCATTGCAGTTATCTAATGTTTTTATTGTTATTTATATATATATATACATATATTGCTGTATTGCTCTTATACTGGGAGTAATTCAATACCAAAAAGTAAGATATATTAAAATGAAACAACTACAACAATAATAGCGGCAACAGCAATAACAACAACAACAACAATAAGAGCCACGAAATCCCAAATCATAGAAACAGCAATGAACATTTGTTTAATTATTGTTTCATGTGTATTAATAAAGTGAAGCCATCATTGGTAGCAACCATTTTTTGTTGCTGCTGCTGTGCTGCTGTTGCTACCGTTGCTGTTGCTGTTGTTGTTGTTGTTGTCGTTGATGTTGCTGATATTGTTGCTAAGGCCTTATTGCTTATTGCTACTGTTGATGAGATACTGCAGCAATTTAAGTTTCAGCTCCTGCTGGTCGTGCCTTTTGTTGCTGCTTGTATTGTTGCTGTTATTTTACTTAATGCTACTGGTTATTACTTTACTTTGTTTGCATTCCTTCACATAAGCCACATCAACATCCACATTCATACAAACTTGTAGTCAACTCGACTTAAGCCAACTTCTCGTAAGTTCCAAAGACACAAACTCACGATATACACGCTTTCAAATATATTAAATATATACATATATATATATATATATATATATATATATACTGATATACTCGTATTAACATATACGAGTAAATGCCGGAATTTATAAGCAGATATTTATACAAAAACAAAAAAAGAAGAGTATCTCTTTTTAATGCTCACTTACTGCTGTGCTACAGATCAACAATCTATATGCATATAGTCTTAATTTGTGGACGTTACTGTCGTTATTGTTGTTATTGCTATTGATGTTGTTGTTGTTGTTGTTGTTACTGGTGCTGTTGCTTTTGCTGTTATTGCCGCTGCTGTTGCTGGTACTGGTACTTGTGCTGGTGATGCTGCCACTTTTATTGCTGTTTCCATTGCCAATGTGTATGCGGTTCTTTATGATGAATGCATTCTTATGCTGATTATTTTGATTGTTTGTTATTATTATCAGCTTCATTTTCATTCTCATACTCATACTCATCCTCATCCTCATATTCATTCTTATGCTCGAAACTTGAAATATGTATCTATCTATATATATATATATATACATATATATATATCTGAGTATGCTTTGATATCCGTAGTCTTGCACACTCAACCTAAATCCATACGTACGAGTATATACATATACACAGCAGCTGCTCGACATAATCGTAATCGGTATCAACACCAGCTACAATTCACCAGTTTATAACTGCTACAAAATGTTATAAGTTAACGTTTACACAGAGTTTAAGTCACTGAGAAATCTCATAAAGTCACACACAACGGCTACACAGATACTTCGGTGGCTGCCACCAAAGTATCTGAAAGCAAACAAAGTATCATATTTTATAATTAAGCATCATAATAAGATTAATAATAATAAGTTCGAATGCAAAAGAAAAATATAAATTTTCAACCTAGTAGCAGTGGAGGAAAAACTTTTCTAATAGGCCACACTCAACGTGAGTTCAACTTTTTAACAGAGGCAATCTATTTTTTTAACATATCTTTTTTTTTTTCTCTTAATATCTATTCTATAAATATTTATTTATTAATTCTTTTCTTTTTTTTTCTGTTTTTTTTTTTTTCTTTATATTTCACAACTCATTTTCATTAAAACTTTAATAAAAATTTATTGTGCCATTGTCAACACAACAGAGTTCTTCTTCATAAAGTATCTAAAGTATCCAAAGTATCTGCAATATTAAAAGTTTTTGCTCTGCTTGCTACTATCTGTAGCTGTTAAGTTTATTTTTATTGATTTATTATTATTTTTATTATTATTATTATTATTTTTTTTATGTTTGTTTTTTTTGTTTTTTGTTTTGGTTTTTGTTTATTGAAAGTTATGAATATATTAATAAATTTATAATGATAGTTCATTAAATTGATTAGTTGACAGCTATATTGTTGCCATAAAGGAAGGGTTTTTATACATGAACTCGAACTCATGCACAAACTCTGAGAAAGTTTATTTATGTGCTCATAATTGATTATGTCAAAGATAAGAGCTACAAATGTTGATGCATAGATACATAGTCAGACAACGACGTCGGCTTTGTTGTTAAATACTCTGTGTTTTCTTATTTTTTGTTTTTTATTATTATTCATTAATATACATACATTTTATAAACACACATAACGTATAAGCATTAACTATTTTCATGTGGATATTATTTTTTTGTTTTCATTTATTATTTGTCTCTTCTCTCATGAGCTTTTAGTGTAATTAATCTAACTTAGACTGCCTGCCTACAAAAGATACATTATAAATGATAAGCATTTGTTAGCAAAACATTGACATTGGTTAAATACTGCAATTGAAGGCTGGCAGTAATCTTGTTTAAGGCACAGTATCTACTTTATTGAACTCTTTACAAATTCGTTTCATTTCGTTTTGTTTGGGTTATGAATTGCAGTTCGTAGAACCAATCACATTCACAATATTTAACTTTTACACTTGTTTTACATTTTGTTTCCTTTTATATCTCTATAAAGAGTTATTTCTTTATCGTAACATCGCAATCCTTTATGAGTAAGAATTATGAATGCATTTGTTATTAGTAGAATTATTCCTTAACAAAGGCAAATACTGTACATATGTACATGTGAATGTGGACTGAATCTACTAAATTCAAACTTAGTCAATATAGTACACTACTAATATGAAATAAAAAGGACATCATAATAATACAAAAAGAATTATAGATAGTATGGAAAGAGAGCAAAAATGCAGAAGTTGCAAGAAAAAAGACATATCAAGTGATCAAACCTGGTATAATTGAGTCATACCACTGACACTGACTTATGAGTTTGGTAAATACATGTTTTTCAAAAATAATCGCCTATATCAACTGTGCAATTTAATTTTAGAACTTAATATATCATTGATACATTCCACTACAGTGACCTATCAACCTATAAGTCAGGTGACCACTGACACTGACTTATGAGTCTGGTAAATATATGTTTTTCAAAAATAATCGCCTATATCAACTGTGCAATTTAATTTTAGAACTTAATATATCATTAATACATTCCACTACAGTGACCTATCAACCTATAAGTCAGGTGACATCGCAAATGTATGTTTTACAAAAAAGTTTGCTTTATTAACCATTCAGTTTGGTTTTAACGCTTAATAATATTTTCTTACATTGCCTATGCTCTACTTAGATGGAAGAGATATTATGGATATAAGACAGAGGTGTAAAAGCTACAAGAAAGAACACGAAAAACAAACATCTTAACACTTTTCTTGCGAATGATCTAGCTTGACATATCACTACAGAAGCCTTCGAACCTATGCATCTGGTGGACTTTTCAAAAATAATCTTCTTTATAAGCCAGCCATCTACTTGGACAGAAACCGACATTAACATTGGCTCAACAAAAAAACTGAGTCCATCTCAATAGGATCATCAACAGTAATTCTTCTTAAATCAAAATTTTTTACGAACTAGAAAAATATTGTATGTGCTTTACACAGACCTGTACTAATATCTCCTCAAAAGAGTAGCATCCTAAAAAATAATATTAAAAATTTACTCCGCAATGGATCTAATGCTATGGATTGGCAGCAAATCGCTGAGCGATGGTTCAAAAAAGACGTGCTAAAGCACTTACAAAATAAACATATTAAAGGTTTTACTTATTATTTTTATCATCTTCCAACGAGTGATAGATCGTTATTTTATATATCAAATTAGAAAGAAAGCATTTATTAGTAAAGTTTAGTTTTAAATATATTCTATATTTATATTTACATCTATATCCATATTTATATATATATCTATGTTTATGTCTATATTTATATCTATATTTATATTTTTGTCTATATTTGTAACTATATTTATGTTTATGTCTATATCTATATCTATATCCATATCTACATATATATCTACATATATACATTTATATCTACATCTATATCAATATCAATGTCAATATCTGTATCTGTATCTATATCTATGTCTATACCTATATCTATGTCTATACCCATATCTGTAGCTATATCTATGTCTATACCTATATCTGTATCTATGTCTATATCTATATTTATATCTATATCAATATCTTTATCTATCTATATATATATATATCTACCATATATATTGATATCTATGTCTATATTTATGTCTTTGTCTATATTTATATCTATATCTGCATCTGTATCCATATCAATATCTGCATCTATATTCATATCAATATCTATATCTATAAATGTAGATATAATTGTAGTAGATATTTACTATCAGAAAACATAAGATTTGATATTAAATTTGTACTGTGAAGATATAGTCTTTACAGAATAGATAAACAACGTACGCATAGGGACATAATATTCATATTTAGTCATATAGTTAAATAATCATACAGAGTTCAGGCTACACGTTAACAAATCCTTTAAGAAAATGCTTATATGCTAAAGAAAAAGTAGAAGATCTAATCATAGTGTTGTAACATCGACCTAGAAAAGATTAATACTTTTCTGGATATAGCTAAAGTGAAAGAAATCCTTTAGTGATTTTATCATGGAGGTTTAATATTGGAATCGGTATAATATCCATAGCTATAATTTTATTCATACCAATAAATATATCCATATAGACATAAAATTAATAGAAAATAATATATGAAATATTAGATATAGATATAAACAAATAATATGTCGCTATATCTATTCGACATATTATTTCTTTGGAATCTGCTCATATAAAGTTTATTTTCTGGAATGTTCATAAATCTCTATTTAGATACATACCTAAAATATTTATTCAGACTGATAGTTAAATAATTTTCTTTATTTTATGGAGTATTCAGAATATTATTTAATTAAAGTTAAAATGATAACGAGTATTATGTAAATATGAATAAGATATATCAATAGAATGTAATCAAAATTAATTTTAATTGAACTTTTGTGAAATTCTGTTAAATAGTTAAACTCCTCGATATTCCTTCCTAGCTTTGCAGTAGATTCATTCTCAAATGGTCGGATATGTAGGTATTGTTCACAGTTTGTAGTTTTTAAAGGACAATGGACTTGTGTGGTTTTGAGTCGAATAATTAGTATAAATTCGCTTTACGGAGAATGCAATAAACCATAATCTAATTTCGTACGTACAATGGAGGAGTACATGCATGACAGGAAGTCAACTGTGCGCGCTCTAATATTTATGGAATTGCAGTGTTTAGACTGCTTCATTGTCATATTGAGCTCGGTTAATCAATAGTGCTGCCGTCGTTGGTTTTGGTTGGTGCTGTATGGCACCTACAGTTAAATGTAGAGCTTCTTCTTAAGCAACCCAGTAGCTCACTCATTCGCTCACTCGCTTACTTCTGCTTTAATTCCTGCTCGAGTCGTCGTAGTCGCATCGACAGTATACGAGGCGAGTACGTTGAGGTTTTGTTGAAACTGAAGTGAAAACAATAGTTTCAACACGTGCGAACAACTCACAATGGTCGATTTTCTTGCAATTGCACCAAACACTTATTTCGAGTGTTATTTCGCACTTTTCAACTTCAACAACTTATGGAACTTGTGATGGTGCAAGAGCGAACTTTGTCGTAGATACTTTTTTCTGTATTCGTATTCATAGTACGTGTATCGATTTACATTACTAAAATTTAATACTCCTGTGCTTGTGATACTTCAATTTACTGCGGTTCAATAGAAACGCAACCAATGTAAAAGTTCTCCATGTGTTCAGAAGTACTCGTATGTTCAGATGCGGACGGGCAGAAGTACATTTGAACCTCTTAAATTGTATGAAACTTAAATTTCACAAATTATTTGCTTTCATATAAAATTAATAGATTAATTAAGTTTAAATTTGTTTCACAAAGTTTACAACTTTCTTATATATTTTTAGTTTTTTCTAGATTCCAAAATTAATGATAACGCCATGGTGTTTTATGTACGTGAAATACACACAATATCTTGGATAAGAGATACCTTGTTTATATATTTTATAAATTTGATTAAAATATTACTAATAATTCGAATGTATTTATAAGAAAAAGAAATATATACATATATATATATCACATATATTTGTATCAAATAAAATCTCTTAATTATTTTCTAAAATAATCTCTTATATCCACATGATTCCTCATATCAAAAATTAGAATAAGAAGAGAATGGAATAGAGTCAGTGAAGCAAAGTGCCATCATTAACCAAATAGAAAACATTCTGAGTTGTTCATACATAATCATTTGTAATGTATGGTTCGATTTATCGGATATCACGTTATAGGGACTGACATTATCTAATTAATTTATGCAATTTTAAATATAGACTTAGTTTTGAATTTTAATAAGGATGTTTGTTATAGGGAAGTCTATTGTATGTGTACTTTTTAAACATCCCTTATAGCATAGCCTACGGGCCATATGCGGCCCACGGTTAATATATGTGTGGCCCGCCACATATTTGTAATCTATTACAATTACACAAATTTTTCCTTGATATATTTTGGTAAAATTATATTATTTTATTTGTATGATATTCTAAAAAAATTAATTCAAATGAATAAATTAATATAACTAAATATAACATTATCAATACGTTATACATTATAATCGTATTTTTATTTTCTCAAAAAATATCAGGGACGTATTTACTTATGTCTCCGGAACTCCAATCTGCACAGTGACTTATATTATTTTGCACAGCCCTGTCTTATAAGATGAATCCTTTATTTGATTTATAATATGAATTAAATCCTACATAAATAAATATTGAAGTAATAGACACTGATGTCTATTGTCGGTAGAAGCAATTTCTTATTGCCACGTTAAACACATCCTGCAGTTATAACTTCTTCAATTATTGCCAACTATCCAATTATCGCAGATCTTCTACTTATCAGATTAGCTTTTTTACTTTGTCAGTTACTTTTAAATATGGTCTATTGTTGCTGTTTAGTTTCTAAAATTATTGTACTGTTAACTGTAGTTCCTGATTATTTCCCAAATCAAGTAAACTTTATTATTTATTTCAGGAGCATAATTATAGCTGTGCCGAATACCTCTAGGTCTATATAGGTCAACAAAGCACATTTGTTGTTGAACTTAGTTTAAATAAATTATCTAAAATTGCTGTTGATTTCTGAAATCTTTTTTAAAGTGAACCAGACTTTTTATATATTAACATAGAAAAATAGAAAGTGTTTCTGGTGAAACAGATTTATTTTAGTTAAAATTATCCTCTTATCCTTTCTTGATTGAATGTTTAACATTTTCAGTCAGGATGTTTGGAAGCATATTTAGTATAAAATTTTTAGATGGTTTTTAAATCTACAATGGGTTTTTTTCTACCATATACGATAATACTTTTTTTCAATAAACGAGGCTTAATATCGCATGAAGTTAGTGACCTCTAAATAAAAATTTATTTTTTTACTGAGTGAATTTCGATTTACTCTCGAACACTATTTATGTGTTAGTTAAGACCTAGTTTTTTCGCGGAAATAGTTTAGTGTAGTATGTTCAAGAACTTATATTTATGTATAGATAAGTATGGGTTACAAAAATAAATTGAAGTATTAAACTATACTTAATGCTACTTGTAATTGCTAACAAATTATTGATGTACTACTATTATAAATAAAAAGCTACAAGTTGCTCAAAGTCAGGATCTCCAAAGACTCTTCAAAGTACCTTGGTACATCCACAAAAACGACATGCTAAGAGATCTTAGAATAGACCTGATCAAAAAATACATAAGGGACAGAGCTCTGAAGTTATATGAGAAAATTAACAGGCTATCCTACTTAACACTATCTAATGTTAAAGTAATCACTCTCCGCACGGGGAGGTACGCAGATCTTAGATCAATCACTGAATAATCATGAAGCTTATAGGGAATACATAAATTAGTGAATGAGAAGGGTGGGAACCTGTAGTACCCCCAGTTATCAAAGAGTAAAAGTGCCCAGTTGCGCTGACTCAAAAAAAGGATCAACATAGATACATACATACTATTATAAAGTTGTAACTACCATAATAAATCTGTTTAGGTCGTATTGATTTTTTTTTTTTTTTCTGGTGGACTTCTCCAATTTCATTGTTTTATTTTTTATTATTGCAGTTACAATGACTTTATCTTGATGCTTTGCAAGTCCTATAAAGTCCTGTAATTACATATTAATAATCTATTATCCTTTTTAAAATAAAATCGAATGGCTTACAAAGCATACTACCATAGCGTCATTAAAATCTAAAATTCTAAATTTAGGATTGCCAATGCTACAACAATCAATTTTACGAGTCTTTATGAGTCTTTTTCATTTTCAATTCGATTATTCGATAAACTATTATCGACTGCATATTACAAATACAAACGAAATCGATTTAAACCTTTTCGCTTTAAGTCATCGCGTCCATTTGAGTTTGCATGTGTGTGTGAGTGGATTTGTGTGTTAACATGCATGTGCATGTCTTAGCATGTCTCAAATTCATACTTCGTGCACCTTGAATAAACTTAAAGCACAAGTATGAAAAGAAGAAGGAGTTCTTAAGTAGCTGGCTTAGCTAACAATTGAAATTCCGAACTTACTTTGAAGTAGTTATCGAAATTTGTGAAACAATATGGCGTCGTCTAATGCAAAGATACTTGATGTGCATAGTTTTCACAACTGCACTTAGATGCAGCAATGCATACTTAAACTACTTTCGCAAGTAAAGTAAATCAGACTGCACTCGTACTTGTACGTGTTGGTAAATAAGATATTTTCAGCTTATGTATATAATCTGCCGAGTTATAACAATTATTTACCTCAGCAAAATGTTCTGCTCGTATTATAAAAAACAGCGATCTGAGACGATTAAGCCTTCTCAGTCAGAAACGCCTGCTGCTGTTGACTGACTGTTGGCTGCTGGCTGTTGAAGTTCATATTCTTTATATTTAGTGGCTCTGAGTCGATTCTGATGTTGATGTTGATGATGATGACGATGATGATGTTTTTGTTGTTGTTGATAAACGTACGATGTACGATGACGACACATTGATGAGCATTAAGATATGTGCAGATGTAAGCCATTGTTGGTACTCACATGTGTTCGTGTGTGTGGATGACTGTCACTGTGGCTGTGGCTGTGGCTATGACTATAACTCTGAATATGCTTGTGTAGATTGTTTTAATGATAGTGGAACGAATCTATTAAAATGCGGTAATTAAGGAAAAGTGTATTAAATTATAATTTTTTATTATTATGTTTTATGTTCAAATATATTTTTTTAATATTCTTTAATGTGCTGCTACACACAAATGGTCACGGTGGTTTCATTAACTAAAGATAGTCAGTCGTTGTTGTAGCCTTTGCCGTTGCTGTTGCCATTGCCATTGCTGTTGACGTTGCCATGGTCATTCGCCATACCCATGCTATTTCATTACACTTCATTCCATACCATACCCTGTGGCGAAGATTTACTAATTATAATTATGAATATATAAAACATGTATACTAATCTATGTGCATATGTTTTCTAAACGATTAACTATTAAATGTGTATGTAAATATATGTACTTCAATCATGCCACCGCAAACATAGCAAAAACAAAAACAAAAGAAAAGAAATAAAAAAATGGCAGTGAATGAAATAGTGAAATAGGATATATGGGAAACTGTATGTGTCCGGTCTGATTACTTGTCATTAAGCTTTGGGTGCAATTTATGCAATTAGTTAAGAAATTGTTTAATTAAAAATATGTGCGGACAGACAGACGACGCACAGAATGTTGCAGCTTCAGTTAGAGTTACCTATCTACATGTGTCCAAACATGTGTACTGTAATTCATGAATAAAGCTTATACCACCTAGTGCAGGACAGAGAACAGTGTTGCAGTTTTGGTATGCAAAATGTGCCACAGTCAAGGAAATCAGTAAATTTCCATATAAAATGTAATTTATAAGATAAAAAAATGTATCTCGTAGTGCGGATATAGCCTTGCTCGCAACGCAGAGAGTACCGAAATCAAGTGAAGGCGTTTGGAACGCAAAGATTTACTTTTTTTTTTTTTTTGTAATTCCAAAATTGTCTTAAAGTTATCAATAATGTACGTTATCGTTTTAAATCATTTCTCCTCCCATTTGTCACACCTCAGTCGAAGATTTTTACAATGATTAGCGTAAGCCGTCACACTTTACGGAATTCGTGCCTAGTAGCGTAACGGCAACTACAGAGGATTGGCTGGCTGGCTGGCTTATAAAGTAGCACATGTACGTTTAATGTTCCCTGTCCATCAAATGTGTCTTAACGGCGGTTGGCTGCAGCGCTCCAGCGTTCCAGCATTTAAGCGGCGTTACAGCCGCTATGTTTCTTAAGAAAATTACGCTCAGCTTTAGGATATTTAATTAAGTAGCAAGATTTTTTATATATTTTCCCTAGAAAGAAGTGTGACCAAGCAATACATTCCAAATCTTAAGCAAGTATCTATGACTTTGTAGCAATTTTTATTTATTTTTTTTCCTCTCTCGTTTTTAAGTTTCTTTGTATTCATACTCGTATTATGTAGATAGCAGCTTAATACGAAAATTAATAAAGTTTTTTAATTAAAAATTTTACACGCTACCAAAAGAGTAGCGTAACTAATTTATTTATCTGAAAAATAGTAGCATTTAAAAATGTGTCAATATTTTATGTATTTGTATCTAAATACATGCTCAGCTGCATATCGAGTCGTTTGTTTGTTTATGGGCGTAATTAGTGGGAGAACACGGATACAATATGTTCAAAATTATTATGTAAATTATGAGAGATAAGACATTTTAAACAAATACCAAACCCATAACTGCTTATTAATATGCAGCAATATCTTCTTCGTTAAGATAAGCCGCAGACGAAGAAGGAATTAAATCAGTAGAAACCAAAAGCAGCAGATTTTTATGGTTTTGTATTTCTCAACAAATGTTAGTTTCGCTTTAAAAAATCTCAATTTATGTATATAGTACATGTATTAAAGTCTGAGCAATAACCCCATATAAGCTTAATATCACAGCTCACATGTTTTTTAATGGTTCCATTTGGCTTACTTTGAAAGTTTACAACTTAATTTTACGATCCGCTCAGCAGATGGTGTAAGAATTTACTGAAGAAAAATAATGAAACTTCCCGCAGATTATTAAGAAAAAAATATAATTACTTCTTTTCTTATTTTATCCATTATACAATGTTAGTTGCAGATTTCAGTAGATAATCTCAAGCCATTTCGTTTCAACGTTGATTTGCAAGAAATATCTTAAAATCTGATTACTGACTGATATCTCTTAAAATCTCATAACAATTTTTTCAAGATTTTATTAAGAGATAAGAAAATAGGTAATAAAATTATACAATGTATACTCATGTCCTAACATAATACGTGAAAGAATGCTCAATTTAAACGAGTTTCTTGTCAAAATAAAATTGTAAGACCAATCAATTGGCTGATCACAGGACTACCCTTTCCAAAAAAAAAATAATACCAGAGATAATAGTAAAAAATAATAGCATCAGTACACACAGAAAGCGGATAAGTAGTTGGAACATTTCCGAGTTAAGACATGTCTGTCGTGAGAGGTGACTTAAATCTCGATGCCATTCCAACACTATTTGGAGTGTGAATGGTAGTAAGTAAGTGTCCACACTTGCGTCACCCGACCGAAAGTGTAAGTCTGGTACCTAGGGGGTTAAAGTATCCACAGATTCGGCTGTCCCGACCAATTGAGACTGGCAGTGTCGTGGTGCTGTGGCGCAGAGGTAGAATGGGCCTCGCTCTTCACCAACAGCGGAAGTTATGCTAAACACATAATTTCAATCAGTGCCGGCGTTTATCGGCGTATTATCTTAATACCGTGGTCTTAAGCCTTTACTGGCAGGTACTCACACTAAACAACACTGGATTCACTGTGCGACAGATCCAGCACAGATTATTCAACTGGAATGGACAATGCATAATTTAATAGAGTATTCAATCAAAATGTACAATATTTAATTTATAAAATATTGGACCAGAATGGCATAACTCAATAGAGTGTTGGACCAGAATAGATAATATACAATTCAATAAAGTATTTATTCGTTATAAGAAAATAGAAATTATTATTTGAACAACGTTATAGTTGAACAAAGATACTATTAAAATTTTTTAAATAGAATTTTTTTTTTAATATATTTTTTTAATTAATTTTTTTAATTAATTTTTTTACACTCATTTTATTACATTAATTTTTTTTACATGTGTTTTTTTTACATTTATTTTATTTTATTTCTTTTTTATTTTTTTTTTTTAGATTTTATTTTATACTTTTTTAATTTTTTTTTTAGATTTTATTTATTTTTATTGTTATTTTTTTTTTTTTTTTTAATATAAATTTTTTATACTTTAACAATTTTTTTTAAATTTATTTTGTTTAATTAATTTTTACTTATTTATTTTTATGTATTTAATTTTTTTCTTAATTTAATTTTTTAAACTTCTATTAAAAATTTATTTTTAATTATTTTTTTTTTTATTTATTTTAATAATTTTTGAAAATTTACTTTTTAAATTTTTAAAATATTTTTTTTTTTAATTTGAGACTATTGATGTTCTTTAAGCATATTTATTTAATAAATTTTAATTTCTAAATTTTTTTTTTAATTATTTCTATATATTGTTTTAAATCTTTCTATACGTTTTTTTAAGTAGTTAATTTACTTAGGTCGTTAGGACTTAGGTCGTTAATTTAATAATTTAATAGTTAAAAATTAAAAATGTTTTTTTAAATAAAAAATCAGATTTTTAAATTTGTGTTAAGTATTTGTTTATATTTTATTTTTTATAAAAAATAGAAAAATATACAAATTATTAATTTTAAATTAAAAAATATGTTCTTATAAAAAATTAAAATACAGTGATAATAAAATAACGTATTGAAGATTCGTCGTAATAACAATTTATTTAAATCTTTTTTTTAAATTTTTAATTTTATCTTTTTTAATTTTTTTTCTTAATTATTTTTTTAAATAATTTTTTTTTTGTATTTTTTTTGTAATTTTTTTTTTTGTATTTTTTTTTTGCTTGTATTTTTTTTTCTAATTTTTTTTTTTTTTTGTATTTTTTTTTTTATATAATCTTTTCCGTATTCGTAATTAAACAGTTCTGTGTTATTCTTAATCCAATTGCAACTAATCACGCGCAATGCATAAAGAGTTCAAGAAGTGCACTTATTGTAAGCAATTGCAATTGCATTCTTCGTGCTCGTTTATGCTGCAATCGCAATCCATTTGCATTGAATACAGAGAGCAGCACTGGAAAGCCGTCTTCAAAGAGTTACATTCTAAGTGACAAGACCGCATTCTTGGTTTTAATATTTTTCCTAACCACAGAACGTGGACTTGAGGTTTTATACATATTTTTATTTTATTATTTATATTTTTATTTCTTTTTTAAAATATTTTTTATTATCGATTCTTGAAGTGCTTTAGTGTATCTAACCGATATTTGATGGCTTTGTATCTGCACACAGTAGTAGTTTATGTGCGTTCCAAATTTTATTACAAATTTTATTTTTTCTTCTTAACAATTTTTTTGTGTGTTATGTAAAAAGCAAAGAATAAAATGTCGACAAATATTGTGAATACTATTCAATATGCCATATATGAGTACACTAAACTGGTAGAGAAAAAAATGTAAAAAAAAATATATGTAAAAAATAGAAAAAAAGTGAGTTAAGCTTTTCATTTGAGTTTTCCCTACTCTTTTCTAACGAACCTGAATACTGAATGATGATGAATACTGAATTTCATTCATTTCTGTTTTCAATTCTAATGGATCATATTAAACTGCTTTGTTGACTTCAATGTGTGTATTCATTTGAATTTTCCAGCTTTTTCATATATTTTACAATTTATTTCAATTTTTATTTATTTTCATGTAATTTTCTTTTATTTTTTTTGAAAATTTTCTTGTTTTTTCCGTTTGTTTCGTTTGATGATGACGACGATGTGAATGACGATGGCTCTTTAGTCAAATAACGAAGTCAGAGTCAGAATTTAATATTCTGTGCATAGTCCATGAAAGATACAATATACAATATACAATAATAAATAAAAATGTAAAAATGAAACAATATTTACAATTTATGTATGATTTCTTTTTAATTTCAATATATTTTTTTTTTCACATTTTTTTTCACATTTTTTTCATATATTTTCAATTTTTCTCAATATTTATAAAGATAAAACCATGTTGAATATTTGGTCCAATTTTTGCTATGCTCATCGTTTGCATCGCATCTTCTGTTTATTGTAGGTTTGATATCAACACTTGTACTACATATATCGCATTACATTCATTTGTAGGGTTTAATGGACGGACGTAGAATTCCACACTTCATTTCAACTTGAAATGACTTTTTGTGAATTGTAATATATTTTCCGTATGAAAAAGCTTCGAAACGGATATGTCAGTGTAAGTCGAGTCAATATTCGTGTGGCATATGAATTTCTGAAAATAATTTTGTCAAGTTTTCATTGCATAAAACACAAACTGAAACTGAAACTCAAAATGAAACTGAAGTTGCAGTTGAAGTTGAAGTTTGAAGTTGAAATACGAATTAAATTTAAACCGATGCCATCCTGACGAGCTCCTACTAAGCTCCTGCAATGATATAAGATTTTTAATTTCTACTTTGAGCAACTGGCGCTTTGGTGGATATTCTAGTCAAAAATCACAGAATTTTATATGCTCCTCTCTAAAGTTTATTAATTAAAAACCTCTTTGCTCAGTTAAATTTTCAGTTTTCCTATTTTATCAAGGTAAACTCTGTTAGCATCCAGTGTACAACATCAAATACCCAGTATCAAAACATAAACGAGCTATCTAAGCACATATGCATATATGTATATATATGTTATGTGAAATCACTCATAAATATTCAATATTTATAGCAATTTTAATTAAATATTATTTAATTTGCTTTTTGACTTCCTGTTTAATTGGAATTTGTGCTTTAATTCCTGGTATGTAAATATTTGCTTAGTTAACTTTTGTCCATTGGCTATATCAAATGTAATAACCTTAGAAAAGCAATAAAAACTCACAAAACCTTACAGAGAACTCACAGAGTAGTCATAATAATAGTCACAGAGAACTGATAAAGCTCACAAAAGATATATTGAATAATTTTACGTATTCAGTTTTATATTTGTTCTATGTAAATACTACGGGTAGCACAAAATATATTAACATTTTAACAATGGAATGCAAATTTATATGACAAAGTAAGTCAAAATATGTCTTTTGGTACACAATCGACAATGAGATGCAATTCACAGTCTGACATTTGCTTTGGGATGCAAATCAGTTGAGCAGTTTGTGTGCTTCATAAATTTTAAATTATCATGGCATAAATACCGGGTCAATGGCTTACCAAAAATTTCTACTACTTATGTATTAAGAATAGTACACAAAACATATATTTTCTCTGCTCTTATATATGCATGTTTCTTTATTATTGATAAGAAAGAGAGACTATTATTATTAGGATATGTTTAATCATTCTTAGCTTTACTGTGATTCTATTTGATCCTAATGACAGTTTCCTAATTTATAGTTAATTATTTTCAATATTTTCAATATTTCAATACAAATTAACCATTGTTAAGAGCTGACATTCTTCAACCCCTTATTGGAAAAAGAAACTCAATACAAAAGAAAGAAAATAGACTTCGGATAATATGTAATAGATATATATATATATACTATATAGCAGTTCATAACATGAAATGCAACCCAGCAACAACACTGTTGTTTTTTTTGACAGAGCTGTATCGAAAAGCGGTAGTGGTAGTAGTATTAGAGAGGAGGACACTACAAATAGTGCTTATAACAGGATATGTATAATTTTTAGACTTAAAGTAAAACAAAAGTATGTTTTCTTATAAAAACGAATAAAAATTATACCACACATTTATATTTAGAGTTAGGCGAACATGAATCTTTCAACAAGACACCAACTTGGCACCGTCTCATAAAGCACCGACCCGATTGAACCAATAATGGTTAAAAAATCATGTTCCACATTTTATTTTGACCACATAATGACTTTTGAATTCACCAGACACAAATCCATTGGACAATTCCATCTGGGCTTTTTTGGAGAGCAAGGCGAGGACTAAAAAATATGTATGCCATTGTTCATTGGATGATTGGATGAAGAAAGCCATTGTTCAGAAATGGGCCAAAATACTGAAAGATCACATTTGTGAAACATTTGACGGCCGCCCTAATCAAGGCTAAAGTTGGCGACATCGAGCTAGAGTGAATGGATTCTGAAATTCCGTTTATTTACACAAATTTTTGTAATTTGAATCAATAACAAATAATTTCCCACCATAAAGATATAGGCGCTTGAATAGGTAATACTTCGCCTAACCCTGTATATTTATACTTAATATGCAATATATACTGAAGGACGTATGCAGCTTTACTTTTCCAGTGCATAGCTCCAAATTAATTTTATTTATGATCAGTTACTTTTATGTATATAGTATTTCTTGTCTGAATCGGAGACTAATGTGGTTATAACTTAACCATAGTTGTTCTTAAATACATATAAAAATGATAAAAATTTTTTTGAAATATAATTTTCAAGGTTTTCTTTCACTTCATCACATGCCGTTTCGGTCCTCAACTTCAAGAATGGTTAAAAACTATGACCAGATTAGCTTAAGATATATACGGAAAATTTCTTTTTGATACTGTTTAAAAAAAAAACAATGCCTTAAAATGATATCGATTAAAAATCGAATTAGTTAATTAAAATTAATTCTAAATTAAATTTCATTATTTAAAATGAAAATCGTTGACTTTATATTAAATAATCTAAAATTCTTGAATTTGTTCCACCCAGAAATGGTTAAATCCATTATTTAAAGCAACTTGAATGCATATATACATAGATTTCGATAGACAATCATTTGGATTTAATCATTCCATAGATACGGCAAATAAGATGAAATACAAATTATATTAATATATACATTATAAGCAACAAAATCAGTCGGTGTACATGTGTATCTATGTATATCTTGCTTTGGGAAAGTACGAAATTACAAAATGCTAATTACTTTAAATTTTTCTCACTTCGTCGTCTTTTCATTAAGTTAACCAATTACCGTAGCAATTTCCCAAAATCAGCTTCATTTTGAATATTTTCCACTCAATACATCCTAATGACATTTGGCGAAAATGCTGAGGAAAATGCTGAGGAAAACGCTGAGGAAAACGCTTGCTAATGAACTTATCATGAAATTTCAATTTTGCTGCTATCTTGATGCGCCACACTAAAGTGACAATAATAGAAAATTGCCAGTTTCCGTACATACACGTACGAAAAACACTGATGCCTTTGTGTACGCGGGTATATGGTATATGGTAAAAAGTTAGAATAATATCCATTCAATGCAAATAAAACTGATTTGAAAAATGCCATAATTTTAAAACGATAACATAATCTCAAAAAACAAAAAAAAAACAAAAAAATGAAAGCCAGAATAAGAAAAATTGTGACTGCTTTCCCATGCTGAGCTTCCACGCTTCAGAGCAATTCAGTTAAGAAAAATATACCGCAGCAAACGCTATGGCAAACTTCCGTCACTGGCTTGGTACTTGGTGCCTTCAAGGAATATTTTAAATAAATAAATTTATAAGATATGTCGTCCTCTTTGTCTTTCTGAGATGCGCTACGTTAAGCACGGTGATATACTGAAGATTATACGGGTTAAATATTACGCATTGTTTGAGTTTGAGCTTTAAATTTCTTAGCAAAGCATTCACAAAAAGGATAATACAGAATCGTGCTGAGGATATGGTTTTTCTTCTTAATTTTTCTTATTGCGGAAGTATTGAGATTGAGATATTGCAATAATAACATACATTTTTAAAGTACATAGAACAAATTTAATCAAATTTAATCAAATTAATTTGTACCCGTGTTTTTAGAGTTAATTATTTTCAATTTAGAAATAATTTTAATAAACTCAATAATTTTCATTAAAAACATCACGCTTTCACTTTTCTACACTCAACAATTCTAAAATAGATACTAGCGAAATTATCTTTATAAATTTCTTATCACATTCTTTCAGTCTTACTATCCAAACTTTCTTTGTAATTAAAAATTAAGTCTCTTTTCTATATGTATAAATGTATTTGTTCTGATCTCTCACATGTTATCAGTCTTTCTCTTTCTTCCGTTGTTTTTTGTATATGCAATAATGAGTCTCACACCCTGTCTGCATCTTAGTTTCTCTATTTTCCATCGCATAGTGGAGCTAACTCAATATATATGGATATATTAATAAATAAATATGCAACATAAGTTATTATCACTGTAACAAACCCCGAACTAGATTGGATCTAAATATTCCAAATAAAAATAAAATTTTATATAACAATACATACTTAAAGAAAGTATGTGTTCAGTGATTAAAGAAATATTAATTTTTTTCAAGTTATTGATATAATTGCTAATCTCGCATCAAGACCAAACGAATGGTGCATATTTCTCTATAACTTTTATAGATATTAAACGTTTCGAGATAACTATTTTATTTGTAATGATTTTTTCAACTCTTATATTTTCTTCACAATAACTTATCACTTTTATTTATTTGTCTCCGCTATCCCCCGAAAAATTTTCTATCGATCAACATTATTTTTTTTGATTATACATATTTTTAGCTCATATATCTTGAGTCGTGAATCTTTTATTGTATTTTCTGCTTTATGTGTACTTTACTTGGAAGGTCTCGGTTTTTACTCAATACCTTTCTTGATTTAAGTTCTCGTTCTCATCGTGCTCCCTTTAATTACTCTTCCATCCAATTCGATTACAGTTTCTTTGGGACCATGACTTATAGAGATGGGTTATGGTACAATCATCTATTCTGAAAGACTTTTTTCACCACACTATGCCAATATAACTTGCTTCTCCAGAAATCCGACTTTAAAATTGCAAATTTTAACATAGACGACCCATATAGCTAATATAACTTTTGTTAAATATTGTTTGTGTAATCAATGTAACGTAACTACTTTATGTTATTGTCATCAATTTGCAACATTAAAACTTGACGTCTAGAGAACCAAGCTATAACGTAAAATAAAGTGTTGCTCAAAACAACCGATTTATAAAATCTGTCCTCAAATTGCGGCGCTCAAAAAATGTCTTCTCTCTTTCGTTATCATACTTGTTATTTTTATTACAAATAAATAATAATTTATGTAGGTATATAAATATCTTTCGTCATAATAAACTTATTTTATTATAATTTCGTAGTTATGCCTTTCTTTCTCCTTCTTTAACAAATGTCTTCAATTATGTTGGTATATTGCTCTCCAATTACGACGTTCTCACTCTCCTGTTTATATTCTTTGTTCTTGTGAAATTATATATATACATAACCACCTACGTAGGTCTTTTCTTTCTATGTATTTTCTTTTTATTTCTCATTTATACATACTAACGAACTGCTATAGCGCACAAAACAACATCACTGTTGTTGTCTTTTTATGTGCAAAATTTAAGCATACGCAGAGAACGATGTAATTGTGCTTCTCGATTAAATCAAGCTTTTACCCGAATATATACATAACTTATACACATAAAAAAGAAGACAAAAATGGATGAAATCTAACAATATTTGTTGTGTTAAAAGTTATAACCTTAGTAGTGCCAATCGTAGGAACCAACAACACGAATTACACAATACCAATATGAACATTGACAAACCAAGAATCAAATGCTAATGTCAAAAAGTTACCAGGTCTTGCACTTGACTTCTTTTTTCAAATTTTGAACTCTTTTTTCTCTCAAATTTCGTATTTTTCTTATTTATACTTTGCACTTCCGTTTTTGTTTCTTTTGTTTGCAAAAATTTTAGCATTGAAAATGTTTATACATACTTTGCTATGGAAATTTTTCTAAAATAAATTTATTCTTAAATCGCTACTAAATCGCTATATTTTTTTTTTTTTTTTTTTTTTGTTCAATAAAGTTCAAAGGAAGTGCTTGGTGATTTACTTATTTTCACATGTTTTTTCAGTGCTGTTAGTTAGCACTTTGACATCTTTTTGTTTTAGGTCAGGTTAAGTTTGCGTCATTGTGGTAAAGAGTCATGGTTTGTTTGATAGAAGATACGAATTCAAGTTTAGTTAATGTTTGGTTAAAGCGGCTGTCAGTCTAGCTAATTACCACACTTAGACCCTACAGGTCCTATTATGATATCACTGCTCAAAACAACAAATTTTAGTAAATAGTGTAATTTATTTGCAGCGTGATTTTTGTTATATTGATTTTTTATATTGAATCCTTTAACTTCTAGGAGGAGCATAGGGCCGCTTAATTAATGCGGTTTCCTTAATCAGTTGGTTTAAGATTGATAGATGATTGATCTACCGCATCCAATTCTGGCGTTGGGACTGCCAACTGTTGCCTCCAGACCGACAGCATATATTGTGACAGTACTTCTTTGAAGGTATACGAGCGCCGCCATTGACCACTTACGGTTCCTCCGACGCATATGTAACTAATAATTAACTAAAGCAGTTTAAATTGGAGTTTTGTTTTTTGTTTGGAAGTAAAAGAAAACTTTGACTTTTTCTATTTTTGTAAGCATTGAGATTACGCTCATCTTATCCTCTGCCATGTTCTTTTGTAACATAATCCACATCTATTTTCTAGCTATGCACTTTATACAATGATCTTCTAAAAGACATCCTTTAGTTAAGACATGCTTTAGTTTGTAGTTCATTTTCAGAGCACTTAAGCCTATTAAGCTAAATTTTATTATATTAGTTAATGTACTCTTCACTAACGTATTCAATGCCAAAATTATTCTAAGCAATTAATTGAACGATCACACCCTCCTCGAATTGTAGCGCTACTAACTTATTTTATAAGAAGTAAAATACATTACCATATATCAATGCCAATGCAAATAAATCATCAATAACATTTTCTTTTCTTTCTATTACTCCATTTGCAGCATTTACAGATACGCCGCCGACAAGAGCAGTGCGCTTCGCTTACTCCATGAATGAAGGCTTGCGACGTGCAGTAAGAAAGCACTAATAACTTCACGAACATATAAGAAAAGTGAAGCCTTCGTCCTCGTGTTAGTAGTCGTCGTGTTCGTAAAAGTCTCTGCCGAAGTCTGTCTGAGCTACACAATCCGAACTGAAATCAAGCACAGCTTTTGTGCACTGCGGCGCTGCTGCATAAAAGCGTACACAACAACAAATCTAGGTGAACTGCGCTGCGCCGAACGAAATAATACACGGTTAAGTGCAGTGAGGACACAAAAATTTAGTAACTAAATAACGCATTTAAGGAAAATTCAACCTTCAAAGGAAAAGCAACGAAACGACGGTGCTGTTGATATTGTCATTGTTTTTTTTTTTTGTTTTTTTTTGTATGAACATATTTTTGTTTGAATTTTTTGTTGCTACAAAAGTGCACAAAAAATAAAATATATTAAAAATTTCGCGTTTGTTAATATGTGTATGTGTGCTTATATTAAAAACATATGCGTATGTGTGTTTGTAAAATATTGAAAGAGCATAAAGAAAAAAAAAACAGGAACATTTTGTGTGTTCTTTATCAGCGCGTATAAATTTTGTAACGAGAAAAATTTTTATCAATGTTCAAATAACAAAGAAATATAACAATTTCAAAATATATATATACATATGTATATCTGTGCGCAGTTATATTTAAAAATAAATAGAACAAAACATATTGTATATTGTGTGCAGTGTCGTCTCTAAGTAAATAAACAAGAGTAACATTTTTACGCGTTTTTAAATGCAGCAATAAACAAAAGTGTCCAACAGATAATGTACGACGAGCAACTACAAAAATACCAAGTCAATATATATTACTGATACCAGTGCCGCCGATATCGTATATATTGTACTATATAGTTATGTACACGTCGTGTATGTGTCGAAGCATTTGCAAGCAAAAAATACAGGAGCATTTGTAAGTTAACATAAAATGCATTGCAAGCACGTTTTCGTTTAATTTCATTTAGGTAGTTGCAAGGAAAAGCAGGCGGCGACGACGCACGCCACACTACGCTAAATACAAGCCAAGCCAAGCCAAGGTAAGCTAAGCTAAGCTAAGCAAAGCAAGCAGACAAATCAAATCAAATCAAACTAACAACAACAACAACAACTACGCAGCGTATAAGCGTGTCTTGCCTTGCGTTAAGGTTAAGGAAGAAAATCAAAGAAAAATTTAAATTAACAATTGTAGTGGAAAAATGTACACAAATAAATAACAGCAAAAACAAACGAACGAAACGTCAAAATATAAAAAATTATATTCAAAAAAAGAAAACAACAAAACAATTTGATAAACATTTAGGAATTGATTATTGTATCTGGCTTTGTGTTTGTGTCTGTTCGTACGACGACGACGACGACGACATTTGTACGTTTGTATTGTAAGTCAAGTGCATAGCAAGCAGCAGTTACAATGTTTAAATATTGCCGCTCAGTTTAAAGTTAAGAGACTACAACTACAACTACAACAAAATAAAAAACATAAAGAACAAAAGCATAAAGAAAATAACTGTTATAAAAAACAAAGAGAAAAACAATTCAGTGTAAGAAATTTATTCTATTCTAAACTAAACTAAAATAACAACAACAACAACAACCATAAACATAATACCAAACAAAAAGTTACAAATTGTTCAAAGTACAAAATAGAAACATATGTGTTTGCATTAAAGCAACAACAACAACAATAACAATAACACCAACAACAATAACAATAACAGCAACAACAATAAGAACAACAATTGAAAAAGGAAACGAATTGACATATTCATAGCCTGCCAAGCAGTGCACAGCATAAAAATAAATATTAAACAAGCTAAAGGAAGAATAAAATGTACGTACGGCATAAAGTAAAATAAATACATACATACATATATGTAAATATATAACTTGGTGTATTATTTATATATACATATATGTGTATGGCAAATAAAATATAGAAACTTTGTCAATAAATAAAAAAAAAATTGCTATAGTGCACTTTCGCCACGCCTACGTTGCAGCCCCCAAAGCGTTAGCATATTCCTGCCATATATGCTGCTCCTTTAAGTTCACAGTTAAAAAAGAATTTTTTTTTCTGTGCTAATACTGACTATGCACGTTGCTGCCGCTGCTGCTGCTGCTGCTGTTACGAAGTCAACTTCCTGTGTCACTGCTATTGCCGCTAAAGCTGCCATTGACAGCGTTGCTGCTGCTACAATTGCTGCGCTCGCTCATTTTGCTCGTTTTAATAATATAGAACCTGCTGTGTTTTAAATATTGTTGTTGCAGTTATTGTTTGCACTGATGCTTCTCCATGTGCAATTGTTGCTGACAATTGGTGCACGAACCTGTGCTAAATTTTAATATCCATGAATTTTATTTTCGACAAAAATAAACACAACAAAAAAAAAAAACAAAACAAAATTAAAAAATATTTGCACATAATTCAACAAAATTTATTATAATTCTAGTGAAGACTGCAAAAGTGGAAAACAATTAAATGCGAAATAGCAAAAAAACAAAAATTTCAAATTTTCAAAAAAGAAAAACAAACTGAAATGAAATAAAATTAAATTCAAAAAATACAAAAGACAGATAAACTAAAAAAAAAATTTTTTTTTTTGAAAAAAAGTGTTAAAAGAAAAAAATCAAAATTTTGCTTTGTTGTTGCTGTGTTGCCTTGAGCAAACAATGTCATGTGCACATTTTATGCATTTAAAAAGCACAACAACAACTACAAGCATATTAAAGCAATTAAAATTACAAGCACAGAAAAGCTTCTACACAAAATTCAACAACAATTATCAACACAACAATAAAAACAGCAACAACAACAACAACAAGAACAACAACTTAGCTAAAGTCAAACTATCAATGCTTGAAATAAGAAGATTGTCGTCCAATGGAAAAAAATGTTTTCAATAAACAAAAGCAACAAACACAACAAAATAAAAAAACTCAACAACAACAAGAACAATACTAGCGTCGAAGGTTACCAACAACAAACAGCAACAAGCATTTTAAATACAAAAGCAGCAACAACAACAACAACTCATACCAAATCAACCACAGCAAGCTTAACTAGAATAAGAAGAAGTAGAAAAAGTAGGACGACAGTAGTAGCATTAAAGGCAAATATTGCTGAAGCTCAAACACAAACAACACAAACAATAGATAAAACGAATACAACAACAACAACAACAACAGTAACAAGAAGAAGACAAAAAATAATAAATACAACAACACCGGCATCAATAGCTTTAAAAAGCTATAATGCCGGCTGTGTTTGTGTTGCGCCTGACGCTATTGCTGTTGGTGGCGTTATAGGTGCAGCAGTACCAGCAATTACAAGCACAATATCAACAACGGAACCCCAACACCAACAACAACAACAACCTAAACAACAGCAACAACAATATCAACATCAATTACAGCAAGACCATCATTCTCAGCAGCAAAAACAGCAGCAATATCGTCTTCAACAACAACAACATCATCATCAACAACAACAACAACAACAACAATATCGAGAACGACAACGGCAACGACAACTTCATTGTCCCTATATTCGATTTGTTCTTCTTAGGTGTATTGTTCAAAGTTGTTATGCTGCTGTTATTGCTGCAGTCGCCGCCACCACTGCCATTGCCGTTAATGCTTACTGTGGTCATGTTATTAAACTTGGCCGATTTGCTTGTAGCCTTGGTCGTGGCGCCTATAGCCTTTCAACATTAATATGCACAGCACTCCTGCTGTTGTGTTTAACACCCGCTGCAATAACACAGGCTGCCATTGGCGGTGTCGATCCAACAAATGTTAATCTGACGGATTTAGGTATACCTGGTGTGTATAAAAATTTTAACATACATACATATACATAATACATAATACAAAATAATAATAAGCAAAATAAATACCTCAATTAAATACATATATATACTCATAAAAAAAATCACTAAAATGCACTAACTAACTAATGATTAACACAAAATATAATAAAAATAATATATGCATACATTTATACATGTGTGAGTATATGTGTGTATATATATTTTTTTTATGTATTTGTGTGTGCGTTTGTACCAAATTTGAATACTGCACATTAAACATTGAATTAACAATTATTGTGTAAAACCTCTATATTCGCCCCAAATTTCCTATTTCCTCTTACACACAAGCGTAATCATTTATCCTTGTATCCGTTCCGTCTGTCCACTATGTCCGCAAACACAAACACATGCCATATAGAACAACAAGTGAATTGCATGCAAAAACAAAATTAACTGTGGCTGTGCAGCACTCTCTACCGATAATTTAGTTTACTCTACTATAAAGGCTGCGGAAGGCAGCACATTTGTGCCTGCCGTTGGTTGGTTCATCCCTCTAATATGTGTACAATTGTGTTGTTGTATGCAAAACAACAATTAAAAAACAACAACAACAACAAATTTCGTCTGACGCCTACTTCATCACACACACACATTACCAATCATATTTGTGTTTAATTTCTTTGCTTATTTTTTATTTTATTATTTTTCATTCAATTTTTTTTTTTTTTACATAAATTTGCAATTTCTACAATATCTTATTTTTTTTCTTGTGTTTTTTTTTGTTGCTTTTGAACATTGCCTTTTATTTATTTTCAACTTTTCGTTAACTTTATTTTTGTTTTTCGTGTTTTTTTTTGTTTTTGTTTTGTTTTTTTTTGTTGTTGTTACTCTCCTCTAAGCATCAATTAACCCAATTTTTAAATCCATTTGCACCTTTCACAAGAGTGGGAAGAAAAAGTAGGCAGGCGTACCTATAAAATGCGTGCTTCCTATTTCCTATTTTTTTGTGCATTTCATTTTCTTATTTTATTTTCATTTTTTATTTTGTTTTTCTTTTTTTCTTTTTCTTTTTTAAGTAGAATACCGGGTGAGATAATAATTGAATTTATTTTTCGATCTCAAAGTGTAAATTGCATTTAAATAAAGTCGTACTCACAAGCTTTCATCTTCGAGTTGTCGAGTGATGACCTGACCACAAATGGTTACAGTTTATTACTGACGTACGATGGGTGTGAACTAAAGTCATTTTAAAGTGGTGAAAACTTTCTCCCTAGTGCGAAAGTAAGAAGTGTCCTTCCTTAACTGTTAAAGATATCAAAAATATATAGTACACTTTTAAAAAATGTAACAATAGAGAAAAAAAATGGTTCTTAGCACAAAGTATTAGTGTGAATGATTAGTAGACTTTGATCTATATTCCTATATTGCCACCATAAAAACCACTTTACCGATTGTAGGTTGGTTGCAGTCACAGGGCAGCATATAGCTTTCCACTTACGTTCAGAAGCGTTTTTACCGTTTTACTGCAATATTTCCAGCAAGATATAAAAAGACAAAAACTGATTACATCTTTTCGAATTTTAACCATTTATTAGATTTTTGTCCTTATCATTGAACAGAGTTGATCAACTGCCAAAAAAGTATTTCTGTAACACAATTTCTTCCAGAGGCCAGAGCCTGCAATCATACTTATACACACAATAATTAATGAAAAGTATTTCTGATTCTTCAATAGAAGCTTGGAAGCTCACGAAAACAGGCATCAATTGTTAATAACCCGCTTGAAAGCTATAAATAGAGCTCTACGAAACAAACTTATTAGTTTGTTTGTTCAAGTTTGAGACAAACCAGCTTACCATATGGACACATGATTTCTCACAAATGGAAAAATTAAGAACGTCTTTTCTAAAAAAAATAAAATCTTTTTTCTTTCGGAATTTAAAAACTCTTGATTGGTTGGTTGTTTGCAATGGTGGGTCATTAGATAACTTCCATGTAGCGATTCTTCGCAGTTTTGCTACCACATTTCTCGCAAGAACCGCTATCATAAAAGAGTATAAACTAAATCCATCCCGCCGAATTTAAATCATTTAATAAGTCTTTTGGCTTCACCGATGAACAGTCTAATAAACTATCAAATAAGTATCTTCCTAAGAACCTATATCTTCTCAATGCCAAAGCCGGGCATTCACAGAGAAAATGTATTATAGTTTCTTTTTCCTGCGGGTTTCCACAACTTCTGCAGTGAGAAGACAAAGTCTATATATAATCATAAATAAATTTCTAATACCTTCTATTTTCTCTTCCTTTTTATTTCTGAAAGAATTTTCCAACATAGTGCAATGTTAAAATTCTCTACGTCATCCAATAATTTTTTGTTCTGCTATTGCTTTCTGTTTGCACACTTCCGGTCACCATGACAGTTTCGTGATGACTTGAATTTATGGAATAAAAATATTTTATTGAACACACACTTTTTACAACCAATGCTTTTCATAAGAATCATAAGAAATTTACCATAAAAAATTCTTTACAAACTCACCATAAAAAGTTGTTACAAAACTCTGTATATAAAAAATTTAAGAAACAAATGGCTTATATAGTTGGACTGTTCGTACCCATATTCCTTAATTTGATTGTGACTAAGTAATAGTCCAATGATTTTAATTTTTAATTAAGTAGTTAATCTAAGAAATTTAATATAATAATATTTCATTAAGTTATACTAAGTATGATCAGCTACAATAAGGATTTATCATCCAATTATAACAATCCGTCCTCTGTTGTAGTAAATAGATAAGTATTATATTAAATTTTGAAATTTAGTATAAGTTTAGGGATTAGAATTTTTTGCTGACAAGTATCGTCTACACTGAACAAAAATTTAATTACCCCGATACTATGAACAATTAAACTCACAATCGGAACTCTCAGTTCTTCACGATTGCTGATTAATACCCACAAAGAACTGCTAACACCCACTTATAATTATAGTACTTCAATACAAATAAATTATAAGATAAGATTAGGTTAACATTATCTGACTGATTAGGTTTATTAAATAAAAATTATCTCTTTACGGATTAAAATTCGATACGATTGTAGAGTAATGATAACTAGTATCATCTCAAAAGAACCATATTTTCTACTCGTGTAGGATTAAAATTATCACTCACTCATAATCAAAACTCTCTAGCACCTATGAATTATTAGTTCTATTTCATACTAAGTCAAAATTTCATACTAATATCATCTCAAAAGAACCATATTTTCTATTCATGTATGATTAAAACTATCACTCATCCATAATCAAAACTCTCTAGTACCCATGCATAAATAGTTCTATTTCATACTAAGTCAAAATTAGCTGCACGACGGATCTTTCAGGTCGCAGTGGATGCACAGCCTATACATAATAATAAAAAAAGTCAAAATTAGAGGAATTACAATTTTTTACGATTGTACGATGACCGTTGATATTAGGTAATGAACAATACCACTTATAATGAAACCATTTTAGTATAATTTAACCTCTCTATTACTACATTTGTTTATAGTTGTCAACTATAATCAGACCTCTTCAGTACTAGTAAACGATTAGTTTCTTTAAAACCATAAGTTAATCACATTTGAGGATAACGATTTCATGATTCCAGGCTAATACTAACTAATATAAATTAAAATAAAACACAAATATGTATGATCCAGTATGATCAATTATTAGTACTTACCTGGAATAGGACCTTTCTAGTATCAGTTGTATCAGGAATAGTTTTTATGAAGATTCAGTAAAAAGTTAAAGATTACAATTCCTTACGATTGTGAACTTTTATTAAACAATAACATCTGTGAAGAATATCAATTAAAGTACTTCTTTATTATCAGACCTCTCTAGTACCAGTAGATGTAGACTAATAACGACTAAAATCAACTACACTGCACAACTACCATTCACTTATAATGAAACCATTTTAGTATTTCTTTAGCAATTCAGTATAATTAGGTTAGGCTACCTTAATTTAGCTAATAAGCTTTATTAAAGAAAAAATTAAGGATTACAATTTGACACAATTTCGGACTAATACTGCCTGTAATTTACCTATAATTATAGCTTTGTATTACAAATAGATTATTAGCTCTAAATTATGGTAATGAGCTTTGACTATAAATACACCAATTTTGTGAACAATGCTTTGTGGTCCTTAAATTTGTTGTAGTTATTGCACCCAATTTTCTAAACGAATACAATAAAACTCTCTTGACTCGGACATGTCATTTTGGTCATGTCGGTATTAATAACACCTACCTAGGTGTAACAGGATCATAGAGCAATTGGTCCTTAAAGGTTTTTAATTAATTTTCGTTTGCCTTTCTGTATTTGAGTCCGCTTTGGAAATGTATGGTTTTAATTGATAAAACCGTTTTCCCTCTAAAAAGATTTTTATTGACTTTAGATAGACAAAACGCTTGCGTTAGTTAAATCATTCGTCAATCACACAATAGATTAAGGAATTTACTTAACATTTCATTAGACTTAAGTATACTTACACATACGTTAAATCAAATACTTAAGCAGTCTATTGCCCTAAGATGTAGGTTTTATGTATAACTGCACCACCCTTTTTTCTAACGTCATTCACACTTAACTTTTCCAAACGTTCCCCTGCGTGTTCGTATTTCTTAATCGTCTGTGCTTTGTTGTATGCGTATTAAAACACTTTCGGCTCCTTTGATTAAAGCCGTTTTACCTATTTCATATTCCTATCCTTTACTCCGCCTCAATTCAAACACACTCATCCTGCATGAAGCCCATCGGGCTCTTTACCTCTTTACACCAATAACTCACATCACACACTCCTGTTAAATTTCCTTTTAGGATTTCTATTTATTTACAGAAGTCTTTTGTAGCGTTGCGGATTTTTGTAGTTGGTTTGGGTTTTGGAATGGATTGGATTGGATTGGATGAACTTGCGTCGAAGTCAAAAACGAGCTGATATAGCAATTTAACATTTTTTTTTTTATCTATTTTAATATATATTTATGTAGAATGTAGATACTTACTGGCATATTTTCTTTTCATTTACTTTTAGATATTTAAATGCAAATTAATTATTGTTTTTTAATCTGTTCCAGTTTCAGGACAATGCGATGCAAAAAATTTATTAATAATTTAATAAATATTTTTCATTGTCCGCGCTCGTCGGCGGTATTTATGCAAATTGTTATATTGTATTTTTTGCAGCTTTTGAATTAAAATTTATATCTCAATGATTACTGATTATTTTTCAGCAATTTATAACTCATTAATCTATAATTATGCCTGTATACTTTTTATAATGTGAAATTATTTTTTTCAGCCTCTTTACAATTCAGTTTCAGATATTTCAGATATTTCAGATATTTCAGATTTAAAAAATGGAACAAAAACCAAAGGATATTGAAAAATAATTCATTTTCTGATTTCAGCGCTATATTTTAAATATTTTATAATTATGCATATTTATTCCACAATTTTAGTCTCATTTAATTAAATATTTTTATTTGCTGTGTTGCTCATTATTAATTTTGAAACTTTTATATTAAATCTGACATTCCTTTTAGCTTTAATAAACACATACTCGTGCTTGTATATCCTCTGAAGTTTTGTATTTCAGCGCGTAATAAAATATTTTCTAGTATCTAGATACTTTCTGGTTTTGTATTTGTGCTCATATATTTTGACAAAGTAGGTGAGTTGGCGGCAAGGTGGTAAACGTCGCAAACCTGGCAAATATGGCAAGCATGGAAAACATGGAAAACAAGTTGGCGAGGGGATAAAGTGGCAAAGTGGCAAAGTTGCGGTATTAACGGTGTTAGCATTGAAGGTGGTTGTGTCGATGATGCTTCTGCGAGCATAAATTTATTTTGGTTTCTTCCTAGTGCGAGTGACGCTGGTCTACCGATGTGCCAATGTGCTGATGTGTTCGATGTACTAAGTTTTGATGTTTAAACTGCGCTCCTTTTTGGGTAACCATAATTAAAATAATTTAGTAAGTTACTTTGCAATTAAAAATAGATACATTTTACACTTAACTTTAAACCAAAATGCTTTTACTGCTTGTTCAATTTAACTACTCTACTCTACCAGCTCTCCTACTCTTACTCCTACTCCGCCTCCTTCCCTTATTATCTATCTATCTATGCATAAATCACTTAAAATGCTTTCCACTTTCTTTTACAGCCATTTTCGCCTTTCTTTTTTTTTTTTTTTGGTCTCTTCGTAAAATTACTTTGATGATGTACGAAAAAAATGTCTGGCTAGAATTATTTAAATGTTTCTTTAAAAACACACAAGGACGTATTTCGAACTTTGGAGTAATACGTGGGACTTAATATGGAACTATTTATTGATCACTGGGAGAACATGGACTGAAAGTACGTTTTCAAGGCTTAAAAGAATAGTAACAATTTAATCTCATGGTTCTATTGGTTACGAGTACCGATAACATGGTAAGATTATCTTCATGACTTCATAAAGTTTTACTGCTACTAAGAAAGAATATTAAGTAAAATAGAATTCAGTATAGAATTCAAAAAGACTTTGAAAAAAGTTTTTATATAATATACTTTCTCAGAACTATATGTATACGCTATCGTAATTATATATTTTTTAAAAAACTTTTATAGATATTAAAACAGAAGATTAGCGTTTATTGTGCTGCGCCTAAATTATTGGTATTTATCGAAACCATAAGAAGTCCTATCTGCAATATCTTTTATTAATGGACATGCCTATTAAATAAATTTTTATCGGAAATAATATTTAGTTACATAGACTTTTTGAAGAGGACTAAGAGACCCTCATCATTGACAACGGAAGATCTATGCATCACTTAGCAGAAAAGAAAAGTATCATCATCATCAACTTTTTGAAGCTAATTATTGCGGCTATCTAACTAAATAAAACTTATAAATTTATAAAGCTTATAAAAATTCAAAAATGTATAATTGGTATATAATAGTATCATGTACATTTTCTCATTGTAATATTTTTTAAAAAAAACTTATATATATAATATAATTTATATATGTATATATAATGTAAACTTGTATATGTATGATGTAGTATATAAACACCATATTTTTATAACCCTTGTTTTTTATTTAGTAGTTACGTATATAATAAAATAACAGAAATATCGAAATTTGTATAAAAAAAAATATATATATAAAAAATAATTTTTTAATTGTGTAGTAAATTATAATTATTGCAAATTATAAATAATTAATTAATTACATTAAAAATATATAATAAATATATATATTTATTTCAAATAATAAGAAAAAAAATATTTATTTTTGTTAATAAAAGCTAATTATTTTCATAACTACTTGTTTATTTTAATTAATTAATATTAGTTTGGATAGAAGGAATTTAGGTTGAACACGTTGTATTATACAAGGTGTTCTCCAATAAAGTGACATAAACTCAGGATATAATTTATTAGTTCAGGAAACAAAAAAAAAAACTTAGTTGTTACTGCCAATTTTAAACAATCACTGATCAGATATTAACAACTTTAATTATTTATTTAACCATAATAAACCCTTCTTAAGTTTTAGGCTGATGTAGCACTCCTCTCCGGGCGAATTTGCTGCATGAGCGCGATATAATCTCTTATCACAAACAAAAGAAAAAAATGTCACTTAAATAGAATTTGAAATGAAAATATTTAAAATATACATCAGGATTGGTCATAGGTATATAGAAACCCACGCAGAAAAACCACCAGCTAAAAAAGAGAAAATAATGCATTTTCTCTGTGAATGCGGTTTTGGTACCCAGAAGAAATAGGTTTTTAGGAAAATACTTGTTTGACAATTTATCGCATTGTTCATCGGTAGATACAGAAAAACAATATTTACTCTATTGATAATAGAAACAATAATAGTTGATAGGCCTACTAGTAGTACACTAAAATGATAATAACACTAGCCATGGAGAAGGTCTGTTCTGGATTTCCGGGAGCAAACTAAATGGTTCTATGACAATTTTTTTTTTGTGAGTAATGCTCTGGGTTCATCGTCACTGAGAGAGCCGTCTGATAAATAAAGTTAGCATTGAAACATTTTCTAACTTGTCATAATTATTAACATTAAAACGAGTTACTTTTTATCAACTAATCGAATTTTGGCAAAGTGGTTCTTTAATTTTATAGGGATTGCTTAATGAATATGGGAATGCAAATATTTTTATGTATGTAGAATATAAACTGTGATACTCACGAGTAAGATAAGAACTCAATAAAGTTACTAATATATTTGGATATATATATTAAACTAAATAAATTGGATTACATATGAGTAGTATCAATTTAATTTAAATACTCTATTAAGACGATTAATAAATAAATATAGAAAAGCTACCAGGCTTGAAAATTTTCGAATAAAACATTAAACATTTGCATTAATAACAATTAATTTGTCATTTGCGATTTTAGAAATTGTATTAGCATTTAAATCAACATGTCAGGATTGATTTTATATTAAATTTATATAATTTATGGAACATATTTTAAAGATTTGAGTTTTGATTTTATAGGGGAGCAAATGCAAATAGTGCTAACAGCTGGCATTCTTTGATACCTAATAACACTTTTTGCAAGAATTCATATTATTTTCAACTGTAGATACAAGTTATTTATTATTTATGTAAGTACCCACAATCAAAGTTTATTTAAAAAAATTTACAGAGCATTTCGAGGACTCCTTCAGGATATAAAACTTAAGACTCTATCCAAGTAATTTTTTCAATAAGGAAAACTATTCTAGAACTATACACATTTCAAAATCAAGATCTTTGCTATGTTTTTGATAGAGCTCTATAGAAAAACAATACTTTTAAGGGTTTTGGATCATTAATCATAACGTATTATGTGTACAATACACTGCAAACATAATTTATTTTATGTAAATACAAAACTATTCAAATAATTATGTAAATTCACATAGTTTTCATAAAGATCAATTAATACAATGTGGGTAATAAAGAAAATAATGATATAAAACTAAAAGTAAATTCAATTCAAAAATCAAAATTTTAATATTAAAAACGACTTTACACTAACTACCCCAAAAACTTATATTGAAATAAAAATTCATGCCGAAGCTACAATTTGGTAGTAACTTCGTAAGAATATGTATAAGCTTGTCAAATTAAACTGACTATGAATTATAATTCAACTTTACTTTTTACCTAACGCTTCCGTCTATTTCAATCTCAGTCCAAAAACAACTACTCCACTTACTTCTTCATTAAGGGAAATGTTCCATCACCATAGATACTGGAATCTAATTATTTTTCATCAACGTATCGAATTGTGATAGAAATAACACTTTTTCTTATAGAAAACAGTTTTATAGGATATATTTATTTCCTTTGATAAAGTAAATGAAAATCGCAATAAGTAAAAATACCGGAGGCTGCTTCCTCCGCAATGACGAATGATGTTACTTCATAGGTGCTAAACCTTTTACACAAGCAAAACTTAAAGTCCTAATGATAATAGTCGTAGCACGAAGAAATAGTATATTACACAATGGGTACCATGTAACTTACTTTATATTATCACTTTTAGTGGCTCACAGACCTCCGTTATAAAATATATCTGTCTCTAATGGTTAGGTTTCGATAGTATAACATACCTATTTGTCAGTGTATATATATATCTATAAAACTTAATAATACTATTTATTAACTCGGCTATTTTGCTGTAGATTACACAATAAAGGCGATGTTTGGCTTGAAAATCTTCCTAGAAAACTTTTATAGGTTGGGATAAATTTACTATGTCAGCAATGTCTGACTGTTTTTATGTTTCTTTGGGTGTTTGTTTGAAATTATGGAGCAGGTATTTTGTAAAGTATGATTTGCAGTAAATGAAATCACTTAACCTCAACTTTCCATTAAAGTCGTGTTCGCAGATTATGTAAAAGTACTTTTCTTGGTTTCCATTTATATCGTGCTCCCTTTAATTATTCTTCCATCCAATTCGATTACAATTTCATTGGGACCATGACTTAGAAATGGGTTATGGTTCAATCATCTGTTCTAAAAGGCTTTTTTCACTACACTATGCCAATATAGCTTGCTTATCCAGAGATCCGACTTTAAAATTGCAAATTTTAACATAGACAATCCATATAGCTAATATAACTTTTGTTAAATATTGTTTGTGTAATCAATGTAACGTAACTACTTTATGTTATTTTCAGCAATTTGCAACTTTAAAACTTGATATCTAGAGAACCAAGCTATAACGTAAAATAAAGAGTTGCTCAAAACAGTCGATTTATAAAATCTGTCCTCAAATTGCGGCGCTCAAAAATTGTCTTCTCTCTTTCGTTATCATACTTGTTATTTCTGGTATAAATAAATAATAATTTATGTAAGTATACATATATATATCTTTCGTCATAATAAACTTATTTTATTATAATTTCGTAGTTATGCCTTTCTTTCTCCTTCTTTAACAAATGTCTTCAATTATGTTGGTATATTGCTCTCCAATTACGACGTTCTCACTCTCCTGTTTATATTCTTTGTTCTTGTGAAATTATATATATACATAACCACCTACGTAGGTCTTTTCTTTCTATGTATTTTCTTTTTATTTCTCATTTATACATACTAACGAACTGCTATAGCGCACAAAACAACATCACTGTTGTTGTCTTTTTATGTGCAAAATTTAAGCATATGCAGAGAACGATGTAATTGTGCTTCTCGAATAATACAAACTTTTACCCGAATATATACATACACTTACACATAAAAAAGAAGACAAAAATGGATGAAATCTAACAATATTTGTTGTGTTAAAAGTTATAACTTTAGTAGTGCCAATCGTAGGAACCAACAATACGAATTAGCCAATACCAATATGAACATTGACAAACCAAGAATCAAATGCTAATGTCAAAAAGTTACCAGGTCTTGCACTTGACTTCTTTTTTCAAATTTTGAACTCTTTTTTCTCTCAAATTTCGTATTTTTCTTATTTATACTTTGCACTTCCGTTTTTGTTTCTTTTGTTTGCAAAAATTTTAGCATTGAAAATGTTTATACATACTTTGCTATGGAAATTTTTCTAAAATAAATTTATTCTTAAATCGCTACTAAATCGCTATATTTTTTTTTTTTTTTTTTTTGTTCAATAAAGTTCAAAGGAAGTGCTTGGTGATTTACTTATTTTCACATGTTTTTTCAGTGCTGTTAGTTAGCACTTTGACATCTTTTTGTTTTAGGTCAGGTTAAGTTTGCGTCATTGTGGTAAAGAGTCATGGTTTGTTTGGTAGAAGATACGAATTCAAGTTTAGTTAATGTTTGGTTAAAGCGGCTGTCAGTCTAGCTAATTACCACACTTAGACCCTACAGGTCCTATTATGATATCACTGCTTAAGACAACAAATTTTAGTAAATAGTGTAATTTATTTGCAGTGTGATTTTTGCGATGTATGACTTAATAGCTATATGGTATATAACGAAGTAAACATAACTTTTTTAAAATACATAATTATTTATGGTTAAGTCATTCATATGTGTCGCTGAGTTAAATCCTTGATTAACATACTGTCGAAATTTGTTGATATTTGTAGGTATAGAACCGGGATCACGGTTCTATCTGGGATCTGATAATGGTATGATGATTCTTGTCACATAAGATGCTACTCTCCAGCTTGTTGAATTCGGTGATTAATTTCAAGTTTGTGTTTGCATTTCTGGCTCATATGTGAGCATAAATACTTAAGGCTCTCCATCATTTTAATAATTATTATATTGAAGGATATTGCACTATAACCTACAAATCTATTGTGCCCCATACATTGATTTATAGTATTCTTTCCAAATTCAATTCTCTCGTTAAATTGTAGTATAGAACCTTCTTTACAGAGTCTTATTTCTCAGTCCGCTATATGTTACCCACCTTGTCTGTATGCAAGCCCGAGTAATTAAAGCTCTCCATCCCTTAGATTATTACTAATAATATTATTTTTATTATGGTGCGGGATATAGCACTATAACCAACAAATCTATTATACCCAATACTTAGATTCAAAGTATTTCTTCGTAGTTCGATTTTCTCAATAAATTGCGATATTGAACATACTTTACAGATTCTTATTTCTTAGTATGATATGTGATGCCCTCCTTAGCTATATGTGATCTCAAATACTTAAAGCACGCCATCACTTTGATTGTTACTAATAATAATATTATTATGGTGGAAGATTAAACACTGTGACCTATAAGTCTAATGTGTCCCATTCGTGAGTTCAGAGTATTTTCTCCAAGTTCGCTTTTACAAGTTCCAAGTTCGCTTTTCTCGAAAATTGTAGTGTTGAACCTACTTCACCTACCTTGAAATTTCTTTCGTTTATGCATCAGTGATGAGCAAATTCTCAACACACGTTTAGTGGTCTAATACTCTTTTCTAGACAACCTCATTATTGTATTAGATGAGGTATCCAGATGAAGTATGTCTGCAATAATTCTAAAGTTATTTTTATTCATTTGCGTACAATTGTTAAATTATTTTAGATTGAAAGTCCCTATATGTGATTTCGATTTTGATAGCACTTGTAGATTGTTTGAGTATAGTTTTCTCTGTATGAATAAGTTCCTTATTAAATTTTGGTGTTTCCACAGACTGGTTATCTTCCCTTCAGAGTTGGACCCCGACATATATTTAACACATCAAGACATATTTAATGTTGTCCGAAAGACTTTAAAAAATATTCACTATTCCATGGATTTGAAATCCGTCCCTGTCGCCTACTTTAATGTCGATTTGCATAATAAGGAATTTTGCTATGAGAGTTAATTTCGTGTATGTTGCCCGGTTTTCGCTGTTAAATAAATAAATAAATTTGTATTGAATCTTAACTGTTGCTGGCGCCGAAGCTAAGGTAAGGAAAAGTTGCTGCCAGGTCTAATAAACAAAAGCGTACATTTTTCACTTCCATTCAGGTATGGGTTGGAGTCGAAACTTTGCCTCTTAGTTTTATTTTCCACAATTATTTTTAGCTACTTTACTTCGGAGGAAGTTTTATTATTGTTTCTGAAAGGAATTTAGCAGTTTCAAAATTAATATGAAATAGTGTTGAAGAGGTTGCATTATTCAGCTACCTTTGTCTTTCTTTTGTAAATTTATTATTAAAAATTTATCTGAGATACATTTTTCCACTTTTTCTTATTCAAGCAGTCTTTAAGATTTGCAAAGTTTTTTTTTTCCTTTTGTTATTTGAAAATGTTGAGAACTAAGTTCGGATTATTTCACTTTATAAGTAATTACGAATTTCTTTTCTTAATGTTTTTGATGTTTTTCATTAATTAAATATTTTACCTTACTTATGAAACTTAACAACTTTCAGGTATTAAACATAACTTTTAAATGCCCAAAAGGGAGTTGAACGGAATTCAGAAACCAATGTATGGAATGTTTTATAAGTTATTGGAAAGGTTTCCTTTGAAATGTGAAATAAGCAAATTCAGGATTTGAAAAGTCTGTAATTTTATACTTAAAAGAAGTATGTTGTTATCTGTGTTCGAATACCGGAAAGTTTATTTAATGTTTCACTCAAACCTATTCATATCTTTTAAAATTATAAATCGATGTATTCGATTAATATTGTTTATTGTAAGAGAAAAGCAGAAAGTATGGGGTCAAAAGATTAACAGTTACAGTATCAAAAATTTCATTGTATGAAAACTGAGATACTTACAAAACAAATGTGTTCTTGAATGCATGCCTCTAAGCAGACTTTCATAAGTCTTCTTTAATTCAATGCAAAATCTGAAATATCTAGATGTTGTGCTCAACATAAAGACATATTGAGTCCACAATATAATCTGGGTTGCATACTTTACAACCAGAATAATATTCATCCAACATATTTTGCTGTATCTGTAACTGTAAAGCACGATAATTCATTCCTATTCTTCTATGTCAAGTCAGTTGAGAAAGGGGCCTTAAAGATTTTGAACCTTCCTCAACTCAATGACGAGCACTAACACTTGATGAAGTATATAGTTTCCACCTCGATCGCAGAGCTGCAACCCCGATAAAAATGTCTATCTAGTATGGACTCAGCACTGACACCATAATATTGAATTGGTTTCGCTTTATTTAAAACAGCTGATTGGTGTGAAATATGTCCAATTTGATCCAGATGAGTTTTCTGATCTAATAAAAATATAAAATTGCTTTGTTTTTGCTAGATATTTATGTTAAATATCAAATTTACCATTGAAAAAGGTATAAGTATTTATTAATAATACATATTAATAATACATATTAATGGCACATATTAATAATACATATTTATATTATTAAAAGACCTTCTCGAATAATGTAAATAATACTAACTATTATTGATATTATCTTAATATTTATCGTCAAAAAAACTCCAATACTATTGAAAATCATAGAAAACTTGGATTCTATTTTTTATAATCACATTTTTGACGGCAGAATAAAATGAAAACATTTGAAAATATTTTTGATGTGTAAAATACAAACTTTGTATCTTTGACACACATGAATAAGTTGCGATTGTACAATATACTCATGAATAACTCATGATACTCTTTGATACTCATGAATAAGTTGTGATTGTACCAACTACTCATGAATAGCTCATGATACTCTTTGATACTCATGAATAAGTTGTGATTGTACCAACTACTCATGAATAACTCATGATACTCTTTGATACTCATGAATAAATTGCGATTGTATAACAGATTTAGTACTGCATTTATATAATAGATTAAAAAGTATAAGTAAAATGGAATAAAAAAATAACTGTAACGAAGTAATTTAAATACTCCAATGAAGCGATTAGTAATTAATTAAATATTTTATCTAGTTTTTACAACAATTTATTAAGTATTAAAAAATAAAAGTGCCACCAGGCTTGAAAATCTTCTTGGGAAACTATTGTTGAGACATTCGCATTAATAAATATACAAGCACTTATACATAAGGGATATGTACGAGATGCATGTCTTCAAAATAAAATCAATAAAATTTATTTAATATTAAATCTTGATAATTATTGAAACAAGCCCTACACAATGAAATGTTGATTTTATAGATGATCTAATATAAATAATGTTAACACATAGCATTCTTTGATGCATAACAACACTTTTTAAAAGATACAAATTTTTTTTATTAATTTGACTCTGTCTTTCTAATTGATTAAAATATATGAAATAAATTTTCTGTTTTTTCTTACAATCCTCTTACATTTGATGTGAAAAGCACTCACACTCAATTCATATTTTAGTTAATGTATAATTAGTAATAATTAATAATTTTATATGCCTTAGAACACAAGATAGGTGCCTAAAGCGTTTTTATTTATTGCCCGCTATCCAACATTCCTTCTGTATTCTTATTTATCTTTTTGTTAAATAATGTAAATAATCCTGCAAAGACTTAAGTCCGAGTAGTTTCAATATCCAATTATCAGTTCCAATTATTAGATAATGTTACGAGGACGCCATGAGCCTATGATTTTGACTTTTATTAAAGGTTGATATTGTGTTTAAAAAAAATACCCATACAATTTGAGAAGGATTCAATGTTTGCATTATATTTCCATAAATCGCCACCAGTGAATTACTATACTTATCTAATTTATGATAAATATTCACTATTCTGAACCAATTACATCGCAAGGTCACCAGTATTAGAAATTGTAATTTTTATTGCTTCAAAACTATTAGGCTCATATTTATTACTATTATTATTATATAATAGTTATCTATATACGATAATCGAAACTACCAAAAAAACCTTCTATAGGAAGTCAGCACAATATATCATTATTTTACTTTGCATTTATAAAAGCTCTTTATTCACCAAAATCATATACCGAACAATAAAAACACATTTGTATTAAAAATTATTTTTGCAAATTAAAAAAAAAATAAATATTTTAATGCTATAAAATAGCACATACAAATTATGTTCTTTATAATTCTCATTAACTTTAAACTCAATTGCTTATAAAAACTTACAGACATGGATGTAAAGGTGTATAGATTTTAATATAATTTAGATAATAACATCATTAGATTGAAATCAATATATTCAAGATTCGGCGAATGCTAAGTCCTACGGAATTGCTTAAAATGGTATATGTTTAAAATGGTAGTTTGAAAGTTGCAAATATGTTATTTTGCATAATAAAGTAATTACGTAGGCAAGCATAAAATATTATATATCGAATTCAGCTAGTGTTCTATAACAGGTTATACCATTAAAAACTACATCACATTTATATGTCATTTGAAATTTAGGATAATGCGACTTTAATAAAACACACCTACCATTATTAAAAAAAAAACTTTAACTAGCTTAAAGTTTCTAGGTGCTTACACTATAAAAACTGAGAAAACTCCATCTCAATTAAATGTAAAATAAAACTCTTTTAGTCATCAAAACTTTTATAAAGTTTATAGCAGTGCTTCAAAATGATTATTTAAGTTGCTAAATGGAAAAATAATTAATTCAATTAATTAAAAAAATTAAAATTTATTAATTAATTAATTAAAAACATTAAAATTTATTAATTAATTAATTAAATGAAGTTTATTTAAACGCGGTCCATCGAAAAATACAGCTAATCAAAAGATTTACCCAATGACGTTCGAGTTAAAATTCTGTGATCTAAATTAGAACTGTCTAGACTAGATAAAACCGCGGGCCTAGCCAAATCACTAAATAAGTTTGAGGGCCCCAGGATTAATAGATACATGCAGATTTATTGGTTCTTCATTAATTTATCTTTTACAATTGCATCAACATTAATTTTAATTTTAGCCATATGAAAAATATCTTATTATCCAGTCTTTTTTCAACCAGCAATTGCCGAAACACATTCTAACAATTAGTCTTATATTAAGTTTCGAGACTTTTAAGTCTACCATATATTACACCCTAGCAACTGTCCGTGCGGTGGATCAGCCATAATTTTTCGAAACACTTGTCAAAAGTCTTTTTTTCTAGGATTATAATTTGATTTATTAATTATTACTTAAAAAAAAAAACGAATGCCATTAAGTACCCATTTTTATTTTAGATGCCTCCAAGACAATAAGTCGAATTTTAAAAATCTGTAGTAAATTCATTTACTACTTAAGTACGTGCCACAATGGTCTGAGTGCCCTGGTTTTATCCTGCCTGGAACTTAAGAAAAAAAAGATTGCCACAATGGTTGATTATGAAGAAATGGTGTCTGATAAAAGGAATATTGTTCCAGAAAAATTTTTTTCAACATAAGAAGTATTTGAAAGGTACAATATATATGAGGTATTTTTATACAAAATATGATAAATTAGAATATACAGAAATGTTGATACGAATAAAGTGTTTTGTAAAACGTATCAACATTTTTTTAAAAACCCAGATTTAAACCATTTTACTTCTGGAGCTTATTTATATATAAGGACATATTAATTATCAAATTAAGGGATTTCAAATTAGTTCATAAATTTATCAGTTTAAAATAAATCTTTATAAGATATATTTATGACTAGAAGTTTTTTTGGATTGACCCTTTTTAATATCCTGTTCAACATTCAAAATGATAAGCAAATATAAATTACAGCCGAAGACTACCTTTAAGCATCTATATTATTTAGAATATAAATTTCTTAAGATAATTACAAAAACACGTGAGTTTAAGATTTCAATATGAGATATATATAAATAAATGTATAAATACATATAATATAATGAAATATATATAATATAATAATTTCGATTGATTAATTTTAAAACCTTCATTCTCAAATTCACTGGGTGTCATGTTTAGAGAATACCCCATTGCAGCTATAAACAGATTTTACTGTGTACCCAAAAACCAACTTCATTTTATCTAGCTCAGTTATACTTAACTTAAGACCATAACTCTTTTGACTGTTTAATTTATAATGTACTCTATCCAACAGTGTAATAGTATTCTGTTAACTATTTTTAAAAACACGATAAAAACATTTGAACCATATACTTCTTAAATAATATTCTAATAATTGAATACATCGAGATATGTGATCTTAACTTTCTCCGAAATATTTCACCGTCAACCAAAAATTCCAGTGTACAAAGCTTTGGCCCTTGTTAAACCACGCTATCCATTACAATTAATCTTATATGGATCACCTACTGAACATATCATTACTGGTATAGTATAATATTTGCAATATTTATTCTAATGATAATAGAAAGAATAATATTTGATAGGTCTACTAGTAGTACACTATAATGATAGTAACACTAGCCATGGAGAACGTCTGCTCTGAGTTTCCGAAAGCAAAATAAATGGTTCCATGACAATTTTTGTTTTTTAAATAATGCTTTGGTTCCATCGTCACTGAGAGAACCGTTTTGACATTAAAACGAGTTAATTTTTATCAACCAATCGAGTTTAGGGAAGGTTGTTCTTTAATTTTATAGGGATTGCTTAATGAATATGTGAATGCAAATATTTTTATATGTGTAGGATATAGACTTTCTAACTTTGATACCCATGAGTAAGATATGTACTCAATGAAGTTACTAATATATTTGTATATATATATTAGAATAAATAAATTGGATTACATATGAGTAGTATCAATTTAATTTTAATACTCTATTAAGACGATTAATAATTGAATATAGAAAAGCTATCAGGCTTGAAAATTTTCGAATAAAACATTAAACATTTGCATTAATAACAATTAATTTGTCATTTGCGATTTTAGAAATTGTATTAGCATTTAAATCAACATGTCAGGATTGATTTTATATTAAATTTATATAATTTATGGAACATATTTTAAAGATTTGAGTTTTGATTTTATAGGGGAGCAAATGCAAATAGTGCTAACAGCTGGCATTCTTTGATACCTAATAACACTTTTTGCAAGAATTCATATTATTTTCAACTGTAAATACAAGATTTGTACTTAATTGAATCTTATTCTCTTTTAAATTATTATTATGTATTAAAAAATTTCTTGTTTATTTTTCTTTCAAATTCTTAACAGGTGGTCTGAATGGAACTCCTATTTAATTCATATTTTAATTAAGGAATTTGTAATAATTCTATATGAGTGTCAATCAAATTTCTAAAGACGGTCGAACTTTCAACCAAACGTCCACTAACATTTCATAATTTATATGTTCTTCATTCTATCCTCTTGTCCAAATGTTAACAAATATTTATATTCGAGCAGTGCTAATTAATTATTTATGTAAGTACCGACAATCAAAGTTTATTTAAAAAAATTTACACAGCATTTCGAGAACTCCTTTAGGATATAAAACTAAAGACTATATCCAAGTAATTTTTTCAATAAGGAAAACTATTTATTCTAGGATAATAAGAACTATACACATTTCAAAATCAAGATCTTTGCTATGTTTTTGATAGAGCTCTATAGAAAAACAATACTTTTAAGGGTTTTGGATCATTAATCATAACGTATTGTGTGTACAATACACTGCAAACATATTTTATTTTATGTAAATACAAAACTATTCAAATAATTATGTAAATTCACATAGTTTTCATAAAGATCAATTAATACAATGTGGGTAATAAACAAAATAATGATACAAAACTAAAAGTAAATTCAATTTAAAAATCAAAATTTTAATATTAAAAACGACTTTACACTAACTACCCCAAAAACTTATATTGAAATAAAAATTCATGCCGAAGCTACAAATTGGTAGTAAATTCGTATGAATATGTATAAGCTTGTCAAATTAAACTGACTACGAATTATAAATCAACTTTACTTGTTACTCGAATACCATCTTATACACGTAAGGAATTTATATATCAATGTGGAAGTAAGACAACATATGAGAAACGCGTTGTGAGAATTTGTCATTTTTAAATATAATATAATAGTAAATATAATTATTTTATGATATCTTTAAAACTGATAAACCATTGACAAAATATCGACGTTACTGAGAATCCAGTGGAGCAATTTCTAGTATACGTAACAGACATGGTAATTCTGTTCTTCCAAATGATTTTAAACAGGTACTACAATCTATCATTTGTCATTACTATATTAGACAACTTTTTTATAGCATTTATTGTTATATTTTGACCACTTTTCTATCAATGTATCCTTAAAATACAATCGATCTGGTATTATAGTACGTATTATATGGTAACCGTAGACGGTGCTGTTATCGATTTATTTTAGCAGTTAATGTTACAACAAATGCTACAACTTTCTAATACCACCAAATACAAATTATTACCTTAATCCATATCATTTGCGGAATGTTTATAATTAAACTTCTAAGCTGTTATATATGTCAATGAAACAATAGAGAATTAGTGAAGTAAACCTTAAGGAAATAAATTCCTGCACAAGCATTTCTTGATATATAATAGCACTTTTTCAAACATTTCATTTTTACATTGAACTGTAGACACAAAATTTGTGCTTAATTGACTCTGATTTTTTAGTTGATGAAAATATATATACAAAAATATTTTTTATGAAATTGGTATTACTATATCCATTAACACATTAATTAATGAACTTTTAATAATTTTACAAAAATGGTTATCATGGATTATAACGGCTATAAACATTTGATAATCTGTCTATCATTCTTTCTATATTCTTTTTCATATTGTTTTTAAATAACGTGTTTGGCATGTAATCCTGCAAATATTTAAGTTCCAGCAAAGATAATTATTGATTTTTGTAGGTATCTTTAATCAAAGTCCAGTAAATAATATTACGAGGACTCCCTAAGACTATAAGATTCATTTTCGTCTCTGTAAGTTTGTTGATGAGAACAATTTTCATATTTGGTATAGAGATAACGCAAACTCGATCTCTCAGCTATCGATGCACCTTGTAACATACACCATTTGGTGCTGCTTGAGGATTAGTGGTGTAATGTAATTACTGAATGATGAAGAAAACTCGAATGTCACCGTCAATGGTGCCCTAAAAGGAATCCTTAATATTGATTTCATTTTTCCATTGGTTGTTATTAAAGTTAGTGTTCGAGGATAAACTCGTTTCTAATATTGTAGCTATAGATCATGCGATTTACCACTGGTTAAGTATTTTATGTGAAGATATTTCATCTCGTTGGTTATCAACGCTATTGGTTGGATATAGCCTTTAATATTTGAAAAAGTTTTCAAGAACTGAAACTCCAATATATGGTTTTTAAAATACTATTAGTCAAGCAATCGGTTTGACTCAATTAATTTTTTGATGTCAAAAACCGTTCCGGTTCTATAAAAGTGACCTACATCCGGAGAAAAATTTAGAAATAAAATTCCCATTATTTGTGATTTTTTCAATACTTTAAAAATATATTTCAAATATAATTTACGTGAAACATGAATTTCATACATTAGATGTCCTTTCACTGGGCATTAGCTAGTCACGGGTTTAAATATAATAAGGGTTTATATATAATTGTTGGAAAAAATATTCAAGTCATTGTTTTTGATATTTTTATAATAATTTTCTGATTAATGTAATTTGAAACATTTACATTTTAATATCTATCTCAATAATATTCAATAACAGTTATTAGCCTCGGGGCGTATGAGTAACATTTTTAATATCAAATACATTCACTTTAGGAGTGAATTGAAGGCAAACTATTTTCAATGTATAAAATATCTTCTAACAGGAAGTGTTCTTGTAATAATATGATATATTTGCATATATTTAAAAGAAACAAGAATGATGCTTGAGGAATTTTGGGAATTATTAAGATTTTTTTTAAAATAACCGAAAACTATTTAATAAAAATGGATTCTTGCAAATTATTATATTATTAATTATTATTTTAAATATTGACATATTTAAATCAATTAATTAGTACTAACGTGCTCACTTACTCACTTAGTTGGACATTGCGGACATAAGTTCGCAATGCAAGTCTTTCACATGCAAAACTTGAAGAAGCTATAGCTGCCGCAGAAATTGTATGTGCTTAACTATGTCAATATCGCGGTACAGCTCTTACAGCTTATCGTTTTATCTGATTGGATACTTGTTGCCAACGCATAAGACCTCATAAGTATTCCGAAAAATTTTCTCCTAGATTACTCTGTTTCGCAAATAAATAGTCTTTTACAACTTTGAACTTATAGTAGTCAAAAGGGACATCGGTCTCAAGATGCTTAGGAAATTTATTTATGGATGAAAAGTGTTTTATTTTATTCTTATTTACCACAACAACCATTTGCTTCACTTATTTTTTTAAGTTCTAAGTTGGTTTGTTAGTCGTTGAGGAGAACGATAACAATATCCGCAGTACGTAAGCAAAATTTTGGAAAATATTGTGCTGGTACGGTTTAGATTGAAGAAATAATACGACAAAAAGTGAAACTGTTTAAAATCTCGTTTGGCATCAAAGCGCATAGAGAGAGTCTTCCCAATTCTAACGGAGCTGGTGGTGTTGCTCAAAGTCATTTTACATAGTAGTAGAATTTTTACTGGTGATGTAGATTCAGATAGCGATAAAAGAGTGCTTCTAGTCTTACTGTCGAAAGCTTCAATTTGTTTTTTATTTGTGTTATTAAGATCTTCTTCAAAATTTGACGCACTATGAGTATCTGATCTCTGATGGATTTTTCAGATTCGAAGCCACACTGATAAGATCCAATCAATTGGATGACGATTGATTTCAATCTTTCACATAGTACTGATGCGTGATATCTTATGCGTGATATTTGAAAGACTGATCATACCATAATCGCTGCAGTTTGCAGGATTACCTTTTCTGTGGATTAGAAAAGCACATTTAAATTATAACCGTTGGGCATGGATTCATCCGATAATATTTTGCCACTTAGCTAAACCATGCATTTAAATTACTGTCAGCTTTCCACAATTATAAAAGATCAGTTTATCTAGGGTAGGTATTCTCTGCCTTCAAAGATTTTTCTCTAGACAGGGTGTGAATAAAGAAAATAGCATGTTGGACATTTGGTTAAAAGGATGACTTTTCTTGAATCCAGTGGGCATTTTCGCACTGTTTTCCTACCACAGCCATGTTACCAAGTGATTGTCAGGTAGTCTCTCTGATTTTGAATCTTTGCAGTAAGGCTCGATCTTGGCGGATCTTTAAAGTTCATTGATATTAGTAATTGCTAGCTTCCTATATTTATTTAAGATCGACCTACAAAGGACAACTTCTCTCTGCCTTGAGGGGTGTTTATCTATTTAGGGTGTGAATAAAGAAAATCGAATGTGTGTCTAGTTATATAAATATTCAAATTAATATAATTTATGCCTAATTGACCTAATTTCCACATGTGTGCATCCTGCCGTTTAACAAATTCTAATAAATTAATTATTAAATTTAAAGCAGAAAAATAATTTTTAATTAATATGGAATTCATAAAATAATAATACATTCATGAAATAACAAAAAACTATAATGAAAATGAATATAAAATTTATAAAGTTATTTTAAATAATTTTCATTTGTTGTTTTTTTTTTGCATCTTTTTTTTTATTTGATTTTATATAAAACAAGCAGGAAACTATTCAGTGCACGTCTGTAAATAATTAAAATATTAAAGCAAAATGTTTTTATGTTAATTTTTGGAATAAAAGAACAAGCAAACCAACACACAAACACACAAATACACAAGCAAACAAATAAACAAACAAACAAACTAACTAACAGCAACAACAACAATAACACTTCAAAAATTAAAACATTAGCAACAAAGTTGCAAATTTTCAGTCAACATAAATAGAAAAACAATTTCTCTCATTCCTTTTTATTTTTGTTGTTGCAGTTGTTGTTGTTGTTGTTGTTGTCTTTTTGATTTACTATTTGAAGTCAGCATTTCACTGTGCCAGAAATGCGCGCTGTACGGCACTATTAACGGTTCTACACACTCATGCAGCCGCTAAGCTACGAGGGAATATAACAAAAGCAAAAACAACAACAGGAATAGCAGCAACAATGAAATTGTATGACATTGCGGTGTCCTTTGGGGATATACACTTTTTTTTTGTTTTTTGTTTTTATTGTTTGCATGCACATAAAGTTACAGCAACAGCAGCAGCTCAGCTCACTTAGCTTTTCTCCAGGCTTTGAACCAAGAGCAGAGTCGTTCGTATTGACCGAACATAAATGAAATTGCTCATTATTGTCTCAAATGTATGTGTGTGAGTTATGTATGGCGGGGATGTGTATGTGTATGTGTGTACTTTATTGTGGTAAAACAAATGAAGATGTTGATTACGTTTACCGCTTTTAATTTTGCTTTATAAATTTTATTAAATTTCCTGTGTCTTTTTCTTTTCTTTTATGTTTGATTTTTATTTTGTTCTATTTTATTTTATTTTATTTTATTCCATTTTATTTTTGTTAACTGTTTTTTATTTTCTTACCAACAAAATCAAAACATGAATAACTTGTTGCAATGCTATTTCCTATCATTGTTGTTGTTATTTTAATAGTTGTTGTTGTTGCTATTGTTTTTTGGCTATTATTCCTATGATTGTTGTTGTTTTTGCATTACTCTTCAGTGCTCACTTTACTACAGCGACCGCTATTAACGCCAACAAAAATCTCCATCAGCGTCATTAAAGCAGCGCCCTATAATTTTTTGCTGCTCTTCTCGATTTCTTTAAATTGTTTTTTTTTCTTTTTTTAATTTTTGCTTTTTTACTTCTCTTTTGTTTTTGTTTGAATGCAACTCATTCCACACGAATGAGTCATTAAGGCCAAAAAAATGAGGAGTACATTATTATGTAGCAGTTGTTTTTTCGTTCTTATAATGGTAAGAGTTAAGGATAGCATTTGTTGTTGTGTTTGTTGTTGTTGTTGTGAATTTAAAAAGTAAAGGACATTTTTTTTATTTTCAAAAGATAAATAAAACTTTAGTCAGCTAAACGTCGGTTTTAGAAAAGTATTATCGTTTGTGTCTTTTGTGTTTTGTTTTTGTTTTTGTTTTTGTTTACAACACAAATTATCCCTTGCGGAACTCTATGTACTTATTTCAGCAATTTAAGTCCTACATGAAGTTAAAATACTGCAAGGATTCAAGATTTTCATCCTTTGAAACAGTGTATAAATTCCTAAGATGATAATAGAGGTTTCATTTTTAAAGGCGATTTACACAGATTTAAGAGATAAACATTAAAATGACAAGTCGATTAAAATAATGAAGTTCAGGCCGATAGCTAGAAACTTACTAGGGATGAAGCATCTGAAGTGGCTGCTTTCTACACCAAAACCCACTCGAGATTAATTAATGATCTATTGTATGGTATCACAACTAGCCTTATTCATACGTAAACCAGCAAGAACCCCAAAAGTATCGTAATGTTCAGCGTACGAACAACGCTGATAGGCACGACTCCCATGTCATTCACTTTCAAGTGAAAGTGAACCAATCTGACGAATTTGTAAAGTTGGACAAGCCCCTAATTTTGAAAGTTAACAACTTTGTTAGGTCGGTAAGAAAAGGGACCCGTAGATTTTGAATATTTTCCTAGTCAATAATGGATAAGGATACATGAAGTGGAGTGCAAATTTCTCCTTATCGGCAGAATTACAAGCTTGACAAATATCATATCAATATACGATGGTCCCAGTCTCATAGCATATATTCCTATGACGTAGTGATCTGTCAACACCAATGCCGTAGTGCTGAGCAGGTTACACTCTAGCAAAAGCACCTGAGCGTAGACTTTTCCTCCATCTTAGTAATCTTGATTGACCCCAATTTCAATGGTTCCGAGTTAGTGAAATCCCGCTCTGTCAATGACCCTAATTGGTTTGTTCGTTTAAACTATTAACATAGACCAATTTCGTATACTTTTTATTTTTTTTTTTAGGTGATTCAAGTTCTTAACTTAAAAAATATATTTTGAAGGTTTTAAGAAAAAATATTTCTACTTATTTTACACGATTTCAAAAGCATATTTAAATTTCTTATATTTTTTCGTAAATTATATAGAAACTATCAGTGGTAAATACAACCAATAAAAGAAAAATTTTCCACCTTATAAATTCGTATATAATCACTTAAATAGATGGCGTAGCAAAATAATTTTGAAATTGTACCGAAAATTGATATAGAAGCCATCAGTAGATATAATTACAATGTCAGAAAATTATTGTGACATTATAAAAAAATTTCGGCATTATAAGTAAGCAAGCAATCCCAATGCACAACTCACTTACACAGCTGTTGTAACAAGATACTCCCCAAATATTGATACAGAAGGCACTAGTAGTGAATACAACTAGTGCAGCAAACATCTCAGAAATGATTAATTTACAAATAATTTTAATTCACATCCCAATTAAACAGCATGTCTGACAATTTTGTCGCCAGATGGTGCCAAAATTAATATAGAAGCCATTCCTAATGAGTACTAGAAACGCATTGTAAATTCGCAAAGAATTAATTAGACTTAAATTATTCAGTTTACTTTAATTGCTGGTATTACAAATTAGCCTTAAATAGCGCCAAATATCGAATTGAATCTATAATTAATTAATTAATTCTCAGATCGCGCTAAGACTGATATAAAAGCCATCAATAATCAATACTACCAATGTCGGAAAAATCTTACAAGTTGTAATTCATAATTGATTGTTAATAGTTAATAATATTATTTAACTTCGATTGAGTTCATAGATTATTTTCAAAAATGCAATAAAAATATAATTCACAATTAGTAAGTTTATCCACAGATGGCGCTAAGACTTCATATAAAAGCCAATAATAATGAATATTATCAATGTTTGAAAAATCTTACACGCTATTAATGCATAATTGATTGTTATTAGTTAATAATATTAACTATACTTAAATTGAGTTGATAAATTATTTACAAGAATGTCTTAAGAAATACTTACTTACTTACTTATGTGGCCATAACAACCCGTTACCGAGTTTCGGCCTGACGCAGCATGTCTCCCCAGGCGCCTCTGCTGCGTGCGCGCCTTTTCCAGTCTCGTATATCAAGTCCAGTTAGTGCCCCCTCAACTTGATCACTCCACCGGAGACACGGTCTACCTCTACGTCTTCTTCCGCCAACTACTGATTTAAACACCTTTTTCGCCGGAGCGTCTTCATCCATTCTCACGACATGACCAAGCCAGCGAAGCCGCTGGATGTTAATGCGCTGAATTACGTCAATGTCGTGATAAAGCTCGTACAGCTCGTGGTTCATTCTAATACGATAGTCGTCGCCAACTCGTAGAGGACCAAAGATCTTACGAAGAACTTTTCTCTCGAACACTCCCAGTGCTGCTTCATCATTCTGGGATATTTGAATGATGACTCAAAAATAGGTATGGAAATTATTAACAATCTCAATATTACCTATGTTAGGCAAAAAATATATTTAAATATAGCAAGTGAGAGCATCATTTTGTGTCTCGAGGATAAGTGTTTATAAAGATCATATGAGATGAGTATAAATATTGATAAGTGCTGTCTGCTGTATGTATGAGTCAGGTAGAATCGAGTATGACTCGAGTGTTGCATACTCAATGCAATTCCCTGTTCGCAATCCAGAACGCAGTCAGAATGAACTTCAGATTAATCTTCCTTATGCAAAACATGACTTTAGATCTTGTTTCTAAACTGCATATACTCATGTACTGTAGATATATAATAGTGATATAGAACAATAATAGAATATATATAGTTCTCTTATATCTAGAAGACAGCATTCCAGAATTAGACTAGAATCTAATAAGAGCTTAAACAGATGAAAATGCCTTAACAAAATTTGAATGAAATGTAAAGCGTCAAGTTCACGATGCTGAATATGTGAAGTTTAAGTCCGGCGAAAGTTCCACATAAATCTGGTCCGTAGTGGATTAAAGTGTGTCACAGATGTTGACCGAATTTCTTGAGCTGCTTCAGCTCAGCAACGCATGACTTGCTCGCCAAAAGACGGTACGCGCGAACGAATAACTTTTAAATGCGCTTGAAATGTTCTTAAGTTGTAATGAGATTCCTTTAAGCTGCTTTTCATTTTTGTACTCAGTTTCAGTTTTATTTTCTTTTTTATATATCATTTTTTTTGGATTTATCGTATTTTCTCATATTTTTCTGAACTTTTTTGGCTTTCCATAGTTTTATGTACATTTTGACTTTAACGCTGCATCTTCAACGGTGCATAATTTTCCCTGCTTTATTGCATGCCATACAAATTCTTGTGTTTTAATATATAAACTTTTTTTTTGTTTTCATCTTCATTATTTTTTATATACAGTCAGTTTTATCCTTTATTTATTTTTATCGTTGGCTGCATTATGGCGCTGGTGATGGTAGTCTAAGTGCTTCATTATAAGCTGCTTTAAACATCAAAATGTCCTAAACGACAACAGCGTAACCAAGGACGACAACAACGATGGTAACAACGTTGGAGCAGCAACAGCAACAGCAACAGGACAGAGTAACAATAATAACAGAAATACCAGCGATTATTGTTGGCATCCGTCACTAGAATGAAACAACCGAACGGAAGGGAACGGTTCCAATGGCGAACAGAAAATGCAAGTAATAACGCAAAAGCGTATGAAAGATGCTACTCATCTCTTGGCCAGGTATGGGCAGAATTCCTTGCATCCAAGACAATTTCAATTTCAATTGCAATACTCTGCTAGCCGCTTTTGTTGTTATTGTTGTTGCTTCTGTTGTTCTTAGTTTATATTGCATTCCTTGCGTATTAATGTCCTTTTATTAAATTTTTTTTTTTAGTTTCTGTTTTTAATACCCCAGAGTTGAGCTTTATTTTTCGCACTGTTACAAAGACAAAGCGAATTATAGCTAAGTGTATCCTGTCGCAGGATCCGCATTTTCATGGTTGCTCTAGCCTATTGGGAAAGTTTAGCAAGAAAATCTCTCACTTAAATCCTCAACTTCACAGTAACAATAGTAAAACCGCACATAAAGAATCACAGTCAAGTCAATAAAGTGGCTAATCCGCTTCTATTGTTTGAACTTGACGCTTGTGTGGAAACCCAATTTACTTGCTCTTCAAAGCTGAAGAAAATGTCCATAGGGCACTTTAAACTTTTTGTGAAATAAAGCCAAGCCAAAGCAGGGTTTGTTAAAAGATAAAATAAATTAAAGAATTTTAAACTAAGCAATTTACACAGATACTATTGTAGTATTTTGAGCTACTTTTTTTAGAGTAATTAGTGGGTTTAAATTAACTGGGTAAAAAAAAATGCTGAATGGATCAGATCACAAGACCGATCTGCTAGACTAAATTAAAAAAAAATTCATATCAGTCAACTGTTATAACGAAAGTAGAACCCATTCAGTGTAACAGTATTGGTGCAGTTCGCAAAAAACTTGGTCTGGTTCCTAATGACTTTAGCGAGAAGATGATAAAGAAAACTGTACTCTAGCTTTTGTGTCGGTAACCAACATTGGACAAAACATTTATTCCTTTGATAAGTTTGTTTTCTGTAGGTTCCTTTCTTAACTGACCTGACAGAGAAACTTGGTCTGACTTCTAGTGCCTTTTGTCGGAGTTGTAGCTTTGCGGATGAGGCGGAAACACTAGCTATTCTGTCAGTGTCCATCATTGGGTGAAACAATTTATCCCTTTTGTAAGTTACTTTTCTTTAGGATTCCTTTCTTAACTAATCTGACAGAGAAAGTTCGTTTGACCTCTAATGACTTTTGTCGGGGTTGTAGCTTTGCGGATGAGGAGAAAATCAGCGGTAGATAGCTAATATACTAAAGATTTCTAAGAAACGTATTGGTTTCATTCTACATGAACATTCATCTTCAAGAAATTTATCTTAAATGTGAGTGCCACATTTGCTTTATCAAAAAGTTTATCAAAAAGAACACATGTCTATAATTCTGAGTTCTATTTGAAGCTATTGAAGCGATATGAAAAAGACGTTTTGCGACGGTATGTAATAATGGACAAAAGTTAAGTGCACGAATTCATTCAATATGGCATCCGTATTTTGGGATACACGTAAAAATTTACTCAAAACCATCAATAGAGTTCGCCACATGACCCAACTAATGTGGTTGAAAGAAGAAATTGCGAAACAACGATCGCATATGAAGACGAAAAAAGATCTCTTTCAGCAAGGCAATGTACCCTGTCACAAGTCCTTGTCCACCATGACCAAATAGCATGAAATATAGTTTAAATTGATTCCCCACTCACTATATTCTTAAAATTTGGGCCATAGTAATTACTACCTGTTTGTCAACCTCAAAATATTGCTCCAGGAAAGCAGCACTACTCGAGAATAATGGTTACTAACCATGGTGATGTAATGTCTATTCAAAACAAAAAGAGTATCATTGTTGCATGGGTTATATCAGATAGTTAAAGGTCATATTGTTTTTTTTCACCAAATAAGAATTCAAAAAATTCTAATAAACATTAATCTCTTCGAAACTGAGTACCCCGAATATATTATATATAAGTTTTATGAAATTATAAAATTACTGAAAATAAATTTTTTATTTATTTACTTATTAATTAAGTAAATTATTTATATTAGCTTCTTATGAATTCCATCACATACATTTCAGTTTACTTATTATATATAAATATATATATAGAAAATAAATTTCTTTATATATTCCTGAAAACTAAGGTTATTTTCAATAGGATATATCAAATAAATTAGGCCCGTAAAATTGGTAATAATTTTATTTAATTTAAGAAATGCTATATAACCTCTAATAAATAATGGTATAGGTGTAATGATATATAAATTAAAAGAAAACAATCAAAATGATAAAACAAACGAAACATATCGATGTGTAATTTGTTGGTACCAATAACGAAAAATTATATAAGTCAGATCGATTGCTTGACTAATAGTATTTTAAAAACCATATATTGAAGTTTCAGTTCTTGAAAACTTTTTCAAATATTAAAGGCTATATCCAACCAATAGCGTTGATAACCAACGAGATGAAATATCTTCACATTAAATACTTAACCAGTGGTAAATCGCATGATCTATAGCTACAATATTAAAAACGAGTTTTTCCTCGAACACTAACTTTAATAACAACCAATGGAAAAATGAAATCAATATTAAGGATTCCCTTTAGAGCACCATTAACGGTGACATTCGAGTTTTCTTCATCATTCAGTAATTACAATGCACCACTAATCCTCAAGCAGCACCAAATGGTGAATGTTACAAGGTGCATCGATAGCTGAGAGATCGAGTTTGCGTTATCTCTATACCAAATATGAAAATTGTTCTAATCAACAAACTTACAGAAACGAAAATGAATCTTATAGCCTTAGGGAGTCCTCGTAATATTATTTACTGGACTTTGATTAAAGATACCTACAAAAATAAATAATTATCTTTGCTGGAACTATTTAGTATTTGCAGGATTACATGCCAAACACGTTATTTAAAAACAATATGAAAAAGGATATAGAAAGAATGATAGATAGATTATCAAATGTTTATGGCCGTTATAAACCATGATAACCATTTTTATAAAATTATTAAAAGTTCATTAATTAATGTGTTAATGGATATAATAATAACATTTTTATAAAAAATATTTTGGAAATTCTTGTATTTATATTTTCATCAACTAAAAAGTCAGAGTCAATTAAGCACAAATTTTGTGTCCACAGTCTATATAAAAATGAATTGTTTGAAAAAGTGCTATTATATATCAAGAAATACTTGTATAGAAATTTATTTCCTTAAGGTTTATTTCAATGATTCTCTATTGTTTCATTGATATATATAACAGCTTAGAAGTTTAATTATAATAAACATTCCGCAAATGATATGGATCAAGGTAATAATTTGTATTTGGTGGTATTAGAAAGTTGTGGCGTTTGTTGTAACATTAACTGCTAAAATAAATCGATAACAGCACCGTCTACGGTTACCATATAATACGTACTATAATACCAGATCGATTGTATTTTAAGGATACTTTGATAGAAAAGTGGTCAAAATATAACAATAAATGCTATAAAAAAGTTATCTAATATAGTAATGACAAATGATAGATTGTAGTACCTGTTTAAAATCATTTGGAAGAACAGAATTACCATGTCTGTTACGTATACTAGAAATTGCTCCACTGGATTCTCAGTAACGTCGATATTTTGTCAATGGTTTATCAGTTTTAAAGATATCATAAAATAATTATATTTACTATTATATTATATTTAAAAATGACAAATTCTCACAACGCGTTTCTCATATGTTGTCTTACTTCCACATTGAAATATAATTTTTATTTCAATATAAGTTTTTGGGATAGTTAGTGTAAAGTCGTTTTTAATATTAAAATTTTGATTTTTAAATTGAATTTACTTTTAGTTTTGTATCCTTATATTGTTTATTACCTACATTGTATTAATTGATGTTTATGAAAACTGTGTGAATTTACATAATTATTTGAATAGGTTTGTATTTACATAAAATAAAATATGTTTGCAGTGTATTGTACTCACAATACGTTATGATTAATGATCCAAAACCCTTAAAAGTATTGTTTTTCTATAGAGCTCTATCAAAAACATAGCAAAGATCTTGATTTTGAAATGTGTATAGTTCTTATTATCCTAGAATAAATAGTTTTCCTTATTGAAAAAATTACTTGGATATAGTCTTTAGTTTTATATCCTAAAGGAGTTCTCGAAATGCTGTGTAAATTTTTTTAAATAAACTTTGATTGTCGGTACTTACATAAATAATTAATTAGCACTGCTCGAATATAAATATTTGTTAACATTTGGACAAGAGGATAGAATGAAGAACATATAAATTATGAAATGTTAGTGGACGTTTGGTTGAAAGTTCGACCGTCTTTAGAAATTTGATTGACACTCATATAGAATTATTACAAATTCCTTAATTAAAATATGAATTAAATAGGAGTTCCATTCAGACCACCTGTTAAGAATTTGAAAGAAAAATAAACAAGAAATTTTTTAATACATAATAATAATTTAAAAGAGAATAAGATTCAATTAAGTACAAATCTTGTATTTACAGTTGAAAATAATATGAATTCTTGCAAAAAGTGTTATTAGGTATCAAAGAATGCCAGCTGTTAGCACTATTTGCATTTGCTCCCCTATAAAATCAAAACTCAAATCTTTAAAATATGTTCCATAAATTATATAAATTTAATATAAAATCAATCCTGACATGTTGATTTAAATGCTAATACAATTTCTAAAATTGCAAATGACAAATTGATTGTTATTAATGCAAATGTTTAATGTTTTATTCGAAAATTTTCAAGCCTAATAGCTTTTCTATATTTATTTATTAATCGTCTTAATAGAGTATTTAAATTAAATTGATACTACTTATATGTAATCCAATTTATTTATTCTAATATATATATACAAATATATAAGTAATTTCATTTGTCATTCATATCTTACTCATTAGTATCGAAGAAAGTTTATATTCTACATATATAAAAATATTTACATTCCCATATTCATTGAGCAATCCCTGTAAAATTAAAGAACCACTTTCCCAAAACTCGATTAGTTGATAAGAAGCAAAGAATACTTCATTTCTTCATCTAATTCTGCCAAATGTGAAGCTCAGAATCAGCGCACCTTAACCAACTGATCCAAAGCCGTACTTGACTTTTTTGTTCGCATATTTTTCTGGAAAATTATTTAAATAATTATGTATTTATATAATACACAAAATGTTTGCAGTATATTGTATATAAAATATATTATATGTTCCAATCCAAAACTCTTACAAATATTGTTTCCTTTTAAAACAAAATTAGAAGTTAAGTCGAGATCTTAATGATTTTATATAACAACAAATAGTTTGCCGACTGTGGTGTAATACTCATTAATGACTCATATATCATTTGCATCATGATTATGTATAGCATAAGTTTAAGTGAATATTTTATGAGAAGAGTATGAATCATTACAAGTACTTTCGGTTTTCTATGTACATTGTGACCGAAAAGTTTTCGGAAATTCTCATTTAAAATTCGCGCGCTGTATATTTTTCGATATTTTAAGTTTATGTAGTTTGGCAGCACTGTCCTTAATTACTATGCCAAAAATGAGCGCGATCTGTCAGACAGTTCGTTTACGGCAGCTGTTGAAACCAGTTCACCTCAGTAGTGCGTTGCGAAAAAACAATGGAAAAAAATATTGATCAAAGAGTTTGCATCAAATTTTGTGTTTCGAACGAATTTTCGTGTGCAGAATCGTTGCGAATGCTACAAAAGGCTTATGGGGAATCAGTTTTATCGAAAACTCAAGTTTATGAGTGGTACAAAGCCTTTCAGGACTGTCGTACGACCGTCGAAGACATGCCGCGTTCTGGACGACCTTCGACCTCTACCACCGACGAAAACATTGAAAAGGCAAAGGAAATCGTGTTCAAAAATCCTCATGTGAGTGTTAGAGAGATAGCACGAGAGCTAGGCATCGGTCGTGAGATGGCTCGTTTGATTTTGGTGGACAATTTGTGTATGCGACGTGTCAACGCTCGGCTTTTTCCGATTCACCTCAATTTGTTCCAAAAACACCATCGTGGACAGGTCTCGTTAGACATGCTTGATCGTGCCAATTCCGATCCAACTTTCATGGAACGCATCATAACGGGTGACGAGACATGGGTCTACGAGTACGACATGCAAACAAGCCAACAATCATCGGAATGGAGAGGAAAAGACGAGCCGAAACCGAAAAAACCACGCCAAAGTCGCTCGAAAATCAAGGCAATGCTGATTGTTTTCTTCGATATTCGTGGTGTGGTGCATCATGAATTCGTCCCTGAAGGACAAACAGTCAATAAAGCCTATTATTTGACTGTTTTAAGACGTTTGCGTGAAAATATCCGCCGTAAACGGCCTCAATTGTGGAAGGATAATTCATGGATTTTTCATGACGATAATGCTCCCTCGCACCGAGCCAACATTATCAACGATTTTAAGGCCAAACATTCAATAAATACCATCGAACAGCCCCCGTATTCACCTGATCTTGCACCGTGTGACTTTTTCCTGTTTCCCAAACTCAAATTACCACTCAGAGGAACGCGTTTTGAATCCATAGAAGACGTAAAACAGAATTCGCAGAGGAAACTCAAAGCCATACCGGAAAGCGCCTATAAAAAATGTTTTGATGATTGGAAGAAACGTTGGCATTTGTGTATCGCTTCTAATTGAGCATATTTTGAAGGAGATAAAATAAATATTGATGAAGATTAAGAATTTTGCGTTTTATTTAAAATTTCCGGAAACTTTTCGGTCACAATGTAAATGAGGTGGAATTGAATATACGAGTTGTGTATGGAAAGAGAGTCAGAGTGAGTATAAGTGAAATACAGCAAATACTTGAGTATGACTCGAGTCTTGAGTCTGACTTGTACGTAAACAATTTAGGAGCACTGTACGCACATAAGCCTTTGTATGATAGTTTGCCAAATATGACTAAATGAAAGGAGTTTCGGTTAATAGATTAATTATTTACTGTTTAAGTGTCTTTATAATGAAAATAGTGCTTAGGAAAAAAAGTCTGTGTGAAGAATATTTATTAGGCTTTGGTCTCATGTCAATTTAATCAACTTAAATATATTTCTCCTTAATTTCAGTAACAATTTTTTTTGTTTTTTTTCTTTGAAGTTTTCTAGCTTATTTAATCTAATTTTTTCCTTCACACTTCAAGCTCATCATAATCATCTTCACATCCACATCCACATCCACTTCAGCTTCAACACTTCTATAATTTTTGAAGCTATTTTGATATGCATAAAATATTCATACTCATTACACTTTCATATTTTTTTGTTTTTGTTTTTGTTTTTGTTGTGTGTTTTTTTCTTTTCGTTTACGTATTTATTTTTATTTTTGTTTTGATTTCGTATTTGTGTCGTTTGCAGTTGCTGTTAACATTTTTATTACCAACACCAGAAAATAAACTTTCATAATTTTTCTTTTTGTTTTATTTAATTTCGTCTTTTTTTTTTTTTTTGTTTTTGTTTTCCTTTAACACATTTTGCACTGCCATATTTCACACATGAGTCCTTTGACAGCAGCAACATAAGCAACAGCAACAGCAACAGCACCGCTACCAGTACCAGTACCAAGAGAAAAAGCAACAGCAGTAACAGCAACATCAGTCATAACAACAACAACAACAAGACTAACTGATGTTATACGAGTACGAGCAGTAAGCAATTTTGCAATAGTAGCATAGTAACATAAACTGTCGACGTTCATAACGCAATGCTTTAAGTGGCCTTTAGACATCAACGCGCGTTGACAAACACACGAAGTCTTCTCTCTCCATTGCACATTAAATTTACCAACAATTTTTTAAACACGCCTCCAGCAAACAATGCAAAATTTGTGCACTCATCAGTATTAAAGCAATCGCTGAAGTGTCGACAGCGGCTGCTATGCGTAATTTCCTTACGAAAAATGATGTTTTACATTTAATTTATAATTTTAATTTATATATTTATATTTATTTTTATGATTTCAATTTATATATTTATTTTTATATATATTATATTTTATATAATTTAATTTTTTTTTTTGGTATTTTTTAATAACAAATTTTCCGTAGGTGCACAATGCAATTAATATTTAAAACAAAATTTTTATTGTAATTTAATGTTTGGTTATTTTTTTTTAGCCCAAGGTTATTAATATTTTAATTCTTCTTAATAAAATGTTTTGGAAATTAAAAAATTTTACCTAGGTAGAAAATACAAATATTTAAAATTAAATTCATTCATATTTGCAAAGCATCGCATCCTAACGACAAATCATGCGTGCATTTAAACGATGTTTACGCTTCCATTTCTCAAAATAAATAAAATTTTGCATGCCGACCAAATCCGACTGTATATGCAAAAACACGAGCATGTTTGAAGAAATATCAAAATGTTTTGATTTTCGTCAACACATTTCTTAAAATTTCAAATGTTACTATTACACAAACAAATTTCGCATTTCACAAAGTAGGAGAAAAGTAGGAGAAAAAAATTCTCTTGTGAGAGCGATTTTTTAGTATATTTGTTGTTTTATCTGGGGCGTGTTTAAAAAATTTTTAAAAAATTGTTTGTGTAATGGCAAGCGCGCGTTGACAACGAACGTTGCTGTCTAATGGGCCCTTTAGAGTTTGGCTTACAGTGCTAATGGCGTTGCTGTATGTGTGTGTGTGTGCGTGTGTGTATGTGCGTATTAGCTGAGGTGGATATGGTGAGAACGTTAGGATTGCGTGGTGTTTGGGTAACGTCCTTAAATAACTACACAAACAGCAGCAACAGCAGCAACAGCGAATGACCTCATTCTGTCTGTAAATTAAATTTTGCAACAAATTCTAGAATAAAAGCAATGCTTTTCTAGTATCCTTTTTGGTTATTATTTTTTTGCTTTGATTTTACATTTTGTTTTTCTTTTTTTACTTTAATTTTATTTTTTTTTTTAACTATTTAACCCTTACACCAGCTAGACCTGCACCAACACCCGCATTACGTTGTACATACTATACTCTTATTTTTGTTTAATTCTACATTTTTGTTTTTTTTTTGTTTGTTATTTTTATAAATCGTGTTAGTGTTGGTCTTCTGTTGGCTACATGCTCCGTTGCTTGCCGCAGTCAAAGCACGGCTGAGCTTCGTTGTGGTTGATACATCGTGGGGGGTGCATACAGTCATATCCACACACACACACATTTACACACTGAGTGACATATATTCACGTATCCATACGCGTGCAATAGACAATACAAAACGGAACTTGGCTCATGAAACTGTTAATAAAACAATTATGCAAAATCTGTTTGAAAGCTGTAAAGCTGGTTTCGATGTCGATGTCGCTGTCGCGTTGCTGTTGCTGTTGCTGGTATAGTCTGTATCGCTGTTCTATTTCATGTTGTTTTTGTTGTTCTTGCGATACCCGCCACTTTTATGGTGTTGTTGCTATTATTGCTGATGTCATTGTCAGTATTGTTGTAGTTGTTTTTGTTTTTGTTTTTGTTCGCTGTCAGTATTGTACTTGTCGGTGTTGTTGTTGTCATTATCAGAGTTTTTGTTGTTGTTATTGTTACTGTTACTGTTAATATTCGCAACACTGGCATTGTTTGTGTGGTTGTAGTTGCAAGAAATAATTGGGCGTCAGGCTGCATAGGATATTGTGTTAAGTAGCTTCTTGCTAGCTACAAAAATTTCTAATCCTTTTAGATAAATTTTATAAAAGTACATCGCTTGTGCTGTTATGTTATGTCGAGTGCTCGAAGCTGTTTTAAGAACAAGAACAAGACAAGAAAATTCAAAAAAAAAAAAAATAAATAAATATATTTCTATTTAAAAGACATTAGAAAAGAAAAAAGTTTAAACATAACATTCTAAAAGAAATTATGCAACATTAAGTACAGCAACAACAACAACAACAACGACAAAAAATGTTAGAAATGAAAGTCATGAATTCTTTTAATGTTTTACATTGTAACTTTTCACTTGTACATAAGCTTAAAAGGCAAAGCAAATTTGTACCAAAAAAAAAAAAAAAAACAAAAAAAAAATATTCAAAAAAAATTTTAAAAAAATATGTAGAAAAATTATATGAAAAACCTATATAAAAGCATTGCCAGGAAGCAACTACTTGTCCTAGCATCCTTTCTAACTATGTTCTCTATCTGGCTTCTCTTTGACACTCACACATATTACATACACATTCAAATGGAATTGCACATTTATGTGGCCGGCCACTCATGGTGAGCAGCCTCTACATACCCAACAGTAAATGGGAGTAATGTATAAAGACACTTCTACAAGCTATCAAAAATTCAGACTGGATTTTCTTCTTCCAAATTTATCGTCCGTCATGCGTGGTGGAGGTGAAAAGTAAAAAATGACTGAACTCATACGGATCCTATAACTTTTTTTAATATATGTAAGCCGCTACTATAACCGCTACCGATTTACAACGCAAGATACTATATTAATTAAAAAAAATGCATGTAATAATATATACTATACTATAAATGGCTCGGATGATTTTAAACCCTGACATCTCGAGTATCAAGCTATATCGGATCATGATGATTTCATGATGATTTGTTAAGCTTAAATACGTCTAGGATGTGTCGATATTCCTATATTGGATTAACTGGGTATTCAAATTACACGGTAACTTCAGGAAGCAATAAAACAGCATTTTTTGCGGTAGGTGGAAATCATCGACAGCTTTCCACGGTGTGCATTTCAACACATTAAAATCACCTATTAGTAATGAGTTGAAAGGTGTCAGCCATCAGATTGTGAAAAATTACCAGCTGAAATCGCATTCCACTAATCAGGGAATAAAACATAAGAAACTCAGTATTTGAGTTTAAAAACAAAAAAGTTTCTGAAATCATTTCGTATGAACATTAACTCAAGTTCCGAGAAGACAGCTGACTCTTAATTTATTAGAAGTTAGTATACTGGTTCAAAAAATAACGAGTTATGATCGTCTATTAAACTTTACGATCTAAGTTTATTTAATCCTGTCCATCTGTTCATTTGCCTATTTCAGTTCTTTCAGATTTCTTTCAGATTTCAGAGCTATTTAAATGATACTTTGCACATATACTTTTTGAAGTTGGAGAAGCTATTGGTGTAAATGTCAGTCAGCATAATATGAAATAAGACAAATCTCTAAGATGAAATTGTCATATTTTATATATATGTTTCATATATTATATTATATATAAACTTTTATGTATATGTTTTTATATATTGTATTATAAATATATGTTATTATAGGAAAATGAAAAAGCTGACAATTTAGCCCGCACTGTTGTCAAGAGAAATACTAACCTCTAATTTCTTCAGCTTGCTAATAACAAATGGAAGGCACTTTCTTGTTTAACATGAGTTATCTATAATAAAACAAGATCTGGGTAATTTATCAAAAGAGAACGTGTGAACACTGCAAGAATTACTACAGTTTTTTCTGATCATTGGTGTACAGGAATCCACGAAGAGAAATTCTCACTGCAGAAATTATGGAAACCTGCAGGAAAAAGAAACCATAAAACACTTTCTCTGTGAATGCTCGGCTTTGGCATCCAGAAGAATAGACTTTTAGGAAGGTATATCTTTGACAGCTTATCAAACTTTTATTCAATGAAGACGAAAAACTTATTAAATTATCTAATTTCGATGGAATGAATGAAATTTATATTCTTCTATCTTAAGGGTTGTTGCGAGGAATGTGATGGCAAAACGATGAAAAATCGCTAATTGAGGTACATGGAATGTTATCTGATAAACTGTCACTGCAACTAATCAACTACATATAATATTCTAATTATGTTCTAATTTATTATATACATATTTTATGTAAAGAACAGCTAAGTTCCGTCACATTCAATCAGTGTTACCAATCATTTATTTTATTCTTGGTTCCTTTAAATATCTGCTGGGTTAGTAGAAATCTTCAGTTCTTATATTTCATAGCTAATGAATAAGCAGTGAGTACAACTTTTTTGCCATTTTTGACAAATATAGGACATATTGAGGTTTCTAAGAAAACTCAATGGAAATGCTTAAAAGCATTAAAAAATCAAGAAATTATAAAAAAAATAAAAAACAAGTAAAAGAGGATATAATTCATATAAAGTAGAGAGTAGAAAATACGTGGCAAATGTAGCAATTCATTGTGGCAGCCAAACGATCTGGTGCTGCTGCCACTTTAGTACTTCTTCACTATAGAAACTCAAGATACTCTAATGATTATTTTTACTTTTCTGAAAAATTGAAGCAGGATTAGAACACTGAAATGTACTGCAGTGCAAGCTTTGAATAAAGCCAAATACAAAAACTAAAATAAACTAGTTTGCGGCTAATTAATTTAAAGCAACACTTAGTTTTGTCTATTGTTCCAACTAAGGACGAGTGCAACAGAAACTGTAGCTTCAGCAGTTCACCAGTTCAGCAGTTCAGCAGTTGGCAACGCTTTCATAATTACTGAAGCAGCACTTAAACGAAAATTTATGGAATTTGCCACCAGAAGCAACTTGAATTTTGTTGGCTTCTTTAATATTTGCTCTTACTTTCAACCATTTTGTATGTTATATCATCGAGATGCATTCACAAAGTCTTGCCAACATATCCACACAAATCCACAAACCCATAAACCCACTATCAACTCCTACTCTGGCACTATACTGCTCAGTTGTGGCCTAGAAATGTGCTGAGTATTTAATAAGAATTTCAAGAGGAATTGCCATTATTCCTCAAACGCCTTTAGTTCAAATGAAATTAAAAGTGCAAATTGTTTAAATCTCTTCGCTTAAGTCATAAATATTATTTAATTAATTAGAAATGATTGTTTACGAGAATTGTTTGAAGAACGTTTTGACAGTGCTAACTAATTGGTAAAAGTTGATGTAAACTTCAACGTTTTATCAGAAATTTTGACATATCCTTGTGGTTCGAGTTCGTAGAGGGTACGCGTATGCGATGTTATATATGAAATTCGATAAAGTTTTTCAAAATCTTATTGAAGAATTCAATTCTTTAAAATGTATTATAATAGCAAGTCTGGAAAAAAAAATATTATTTGATTTGTACTTCTGCTTTACTGTATCATTTAGCAAGAATATCAATCAAATTCATTGAAGATAAACAATTATCGTAACCTATAACCACGTATATACCATACTGTATATTATAAATTTTATATAGATGCTTATAAAAAGTATATTTTAGTCTAGCATTCAAGAAATGAAAACAGTCTTGATCCCAAAACATGAGAAGTAAAAAATATCTTGACATTTATGACTTTATTTTCACTTCGCAAGCTTTCACATACATTTCATTTATAATATAATTATTATAAATTATAAATTATTATAATTTATAATAATATAAGAGTTTTCAATAAAAAAGATATTTTATTCAATATAAGCATCTATTTGTTCAATACTACTCAAGAAACGAGAATAATCGTATCGAATCATATTAACGATATTTTTATAAAAGATATTGCCATTCTCAAGGTACAACAAAATAACGTCGTGAAGTTCTGAAAGTCATAAAGGTTACAATCATAAAAACAAATCGTCTTCCTTCCTACGTATCAATGGACCTTAAAAGCTTAATAATCCGTACAATTTCTACAACAACTTCATAGATTATGTTTGCACTTATCACAACAAAACAAAATAGTTTTAGATTCTATATTAAAATTATAGCAAAAAAGCATTTAAAATATATTGCGACAATTTTTATCTATGATTTGGGAGTACTGTACCATTTATTTATTTAAGTAATAGGCTATTAAAGCACCCCGACCTAAAAGATTTATTGTGCGCCTAATGGCCCAACTAGGACAATTTTAAACTATTTATAAATCTTGTAATTGCTGTGGGCTTAATTTTACCTATTTGATTTGTGACTAATATCCCGTTTCCAAGGTAATCGAGTCTACGTCTTGAAACCGCTGGCAGTTACATAGAACATGTTCTGATGTTTCCTTCTCCTCATGACAAAGTCGACAGGAGTCACTTTCTACCACACCTATAATATTCATGTGGTAATTAAGTCTACAGTATCCTGTAGGAAGTTCAGTGTAAATTTTAATATCCTTTCTGCTAAGGCCAAGTACTGTACTATATCACTATACTAAATTTTAGTGCGAACTTCTAGACACAGTGTTTGTACATCAGCGATTTTCTACAAAGGTATCTTGAAATGATACTTCTTAGTGTTCTATAGTGACACAAAGCATTCTATTTACAAGAGTTTTTATAATCTCCTCAGATGACCCGATGGACTACATATATCCAATGGACTATTCCATCTAGGGCTTTCTAGAGAGCAAAGTGAGGACTGAAAAATATGCCGGTATGAAGTATGGATGCGCTCAGGAAAGCCATTGTTCAGGAATGGACCAAAATACCGGAAGATCATATTCGTGAAGCTTGCAACTCATTTTTTAACCGTTTGATGGCCGCCATAGTCAAAATAAAAGGTGACCACATTGTTCTACAGTGAATGGATTCTGAAATTTTGTTTATTTGCACAAGTTTTTGTAATGGTCGCTTGAGTAGGTTACACTGCAATCGTCTGACCCTGTATTTCCTTCTATAATATTCTCTTAATAAGTAGAAAGTAATTATGTGTCAAAAAATTAAAGTTGGCAATTATTTACATAAAATTCTAAAGTTTATCTACATTTTTGCAGCGGCTCGAATTCATGTAAAAATGAGAACATGGAAAGCATTACTGGTAAAAAGACCAATAATACTAACTTTCCAACTTGAGTGATTCCTGGAAAGGCAGTCTTAAAGTCAGAAAAACTAACGCATTAAATTAGCATTTTTATTTTCAACAAATTTTTAATTTATTTTTGTTGTTTAAAAACAAAAAAATGAATGAAAAAAAAAACAAAAATAAATTTACTCTACTGAAACTCTTAAATTTTGAACTCAGTCACTGTCAGGTCCGCTGCAGCGCTGCAGAAATGCAACCTAAACGAACTGCAAATTGTGCTCAAATAATCGCTGAAATGGGATTCGTAGAAACCGTTTTAGTTGGAATAGCGCAGTGTTTTGCAACTTCCCAGGTAAAATAGAGTAAAAAATATTTTTTAAATACTTTTTAGCTACATTGGTTATACTTTTTGGGTAAAGCAATTAATCTACTTTTCCGAACTACGAGCACAAAACTCGTGAAGTGAAGAGGAGTGAAGAGGAGAATTGAAAAATGCAAAGCTCCGTCTATGGTTGATTTTTTCCGGCATTGGAAAAAGTATTTAATAAAATAAAAATAAAATTTAAAATGCAATTATTTTTAATATTTATCACAAAGAATTCCAAAATAATGAACATCATTTTATATAAATATTTAAGCCTTTAAATATCATTTGAATGCTCAACTGGATTTGAGGCTTTGAATGTGATTAGCGAGTTTTGCTTTGGGAAACCCTGGCGTGAATAATTTTACTCAAACATTTATTTATGACTTACAAAATGTTTTTGTTTATTAGCCACGGTTGTAAAGAGACAAAAGTAATTAAATTTTATTTTCGGCCAAACATTGTTTGTTTAAAATAAATATTTATAAATTGTCTGCATTTCATCATATCAGCACCGTTTCTCCACGAAGATGCAAAGTTGCCAGTAATTCCTAAGCAAAGTTCTCAGCTATCTGACTATCTGGCTATCTGGGCATTTGGGCATCTGGGCATCTTGCGGCTACGGTCTGCATTGCCTGTTGAGTATCTATCTGTTCATTCTGAATTATCAGAAAAATTTGTGTTTAAGTTATTTGGTTTTGGCTAACCGGAACCAATCATAATCTTTTTGCCCAAGCAGAACACACGCTTTAAAGCTTAAGAACATAAAATAAATACTTTTAATGCATCACTAAATTTTAAGTTGCATATGCAAATACCTTTCATGGTTTGCGAGCGCTGGTATGAGGAGTCAAAAACTTCCTTCATAGTTTATATATAGACACCGACATATCTGCTTTTGTATAGACATAATACAAATAATATTAAAAATTCCAAATTTTAGTGAATTTTAAATTACACTTTGAGTTATTTTAATGGATATTTTAAATTATTTATGTAATTTTAAGATACACTTCATTTACGTATTTCATAGATACTTCATTTACGTATTTCATAGATACTTCATTTACGTATTTCATAGATAAAACATTACAAATATTAATTTCTGATAATATCTTTCATAAAGAAAATGAAAAGATTCTTATAACATTCTCTAAAAATATTGAAAAAAGATTTAAGGAATTGTGCTTAAATCGCATAAGATTATTAATATTATTATTGTTAGGGGATGTGGTACTGCGACCCCTGTTGCGTTAGTAAAAAGTAGTATAGAACCTACTTTATAGAGTTTTATTGCCTCTTTCGTAAGTATATACATTCACAAGAGCCTATTTCGTAGGTGCATTAGCGCAACGCATTCCAATAGCACATGTGTGGCCGTTTCCTGATTCTATTCGCAGAATCACGGTAGCTGACGTCCACATCTTCAGCGGAAGTACCAGATGACCAACGATTTGGAGGCGCTCGGTACTACAAATTGGTGACAGCAAGCAACTAATTGGCTTGACTGGCGAAGACTACTCGACGCGGCTAAGAACGACTCATGTCGGTAAGGGTCAACTAAGTAAGTAAGTAGCGTAGTAATATTAATAAATTACTAATAAACTAGTTGAATGTTATTTAATCTTTATTAAAATTATTTTTATAATGAAAATAATAATTGAACATGTTGAAGTCATACAGTTGAATAGATGTTTCAGATTACAGCGGTTGCTTTTAGCAAAAGAAATATTTATTATGCACACATTCCCAGGTTCTAACCTAATTCCAACCTATGTTACTACTGAATAATGTTGTATCATTCGTTTAAACTTTAAAGCTTAACAGAATTCAATTAATAAAGTACATTGCATCCGTGAATGTTATAGGATAATCACTTTAGTTAGTTACATAGGTAAAAGCCGTATGAGTTCTATGAATGCAAGTAACACAGAAATCTTGTTTAATAGAAAAATAGCGTAACATGATCGATCAAAATGCAGCTAATGGAAAACCTGACCAGTAGTTACGACCAGCAAATAAATCGGTTATCACTGCGAGTAGTCATAAATTTAAGTCAAAGTTTAATTAATGCAAGCATGTAATAGCACAGACAATCTGGCAACGTCGGTACGTCGGAACGTCAGAGCGGGACTGTAAACAAATTAACTTCTAACAAATTAAGCACAGCGAAATGTTCGTGTATTAATCAGGAGTGGAAATTCATTTACAAAACTAATTCAACCGAATGTACAGTACAAAACGGTGTTAAGCTTAATGTTGCAATTAATAAACGGAAATGAAGTGAATATAAATCGTATGAAGTGTGTGTAATGCGAATTCCTCGAACGCGCGCATTCGAGATGCACCAACTGTAGTCCAACTATACTCCAACTATACTCCAACTGTAGTCCAACTGCAGTCCGTCCCATTGACAAACCAAATACGAGTATGCCAACTACCGGTCGTGCGGCTAACACAGACCCAAACACAATGCCGCGACGTCAGGAGAGCAGCCACCAAGAAACAGTAGCCGATTTTACTTTGCATGCGAATACTTGTAATAAATTGAATACAAAGACTCCAGTAATTAACAATTGAATTTTAAATCATTCCATGACAACTGAAATGCTCTTAATGGATACTCGCTGCAACACTTTAAATACTCGTAAAATTTATTGATTTATTTTTGTATCGTTTTTCTTGTCTCGTTCTTGTCTCCTTCTGTATTCTTCATTCTTCTGTGGAGTTTACATACTTTTTTTTTTTTTTTGCGCTTGAAATTACCTGAGCTGCCGGGCTGTTGTAGTAAATTGCTTTGAGGAGCGGCAACATAGCAATTGATGCCAACTGTAAGTTAACATTTCATACCACACATTTCTTGGCGTTCTTTCTGCGCCTCCATTGATGTTTAATAGCCGGGTTCAAGTACATTAAGCAGAGACCAAGCGAACTCTCTGTACCATTGAGCCTGACTTGGCCAAGTGCCTTGCAGCTCAGCCTATCCGGAAGATTTACTTCGGTCGGTCAATGTGGTTCTGTTCATCGGAATTTCAATGACCGACGAGCGGCGACCAGCGACCAGCTACCGGTGAGCGACGATTGAGCCACGAATTGCACCAACGCGGGTACAGTGAAGTAGTGTCGATGCTGCTGATGAGGATTGTGCATTGGTTGATGTTGCAATTTACATTGAATTCGCTACTGTTCGCAGTATTATCGTTGAGATTCTTATTGTTATTGCTGTTGTTATTGTTGTTGTTCTTATGTTGATATTAATATCAACCAAATGAGTACAACGGTACGCTTTGATCAATCAACCGTCAAAATTTATAGTTAAGCACCGTTTTGATGCTGCCATTAAAGTTGCTGATGTTTCTCCAACATAGCAATTATTTCTAAGTAGCAATAAAACACTGCTGCTGTTGTTGTTGCAGTTGTTGTCGTTGTTATTGCTGATGCTGTTGTTGCTGATGTTGTTGTTGTTATTGTTATTGTTGCTACTTCTATTTGAGTTATCACTTTTGTTGTTTATAAAGCAGTAAATATTTGCAAACAATTAAAAATGCAAGATGCCGATCGTTTTAAGGACTTTGACTGCAATATAGTTAAAAGGCATTATAGTTAAAAAAAAGATTTAAGAATTATTTTAAAATTACTTACAAAATTCTTCTGTTCATTTAATAGCTGCTAAAATATTTTTAATAGAGTTGTAAAAAACTCAAAGCATTACAAGGATTTTTTATAATCTTATCTATACAGTATAGGTCCCTTAGTATAATTAAAGAGAGAAGTTTAATTGTTATTATTCAGATTTGTTAACATCTAACATACATTATATTAAGTTCGATTCATATTTAAAGCCTATAAAAAAATTTATGTCAAATTTCTTTCCTTACATAAGTACCTTCTGCTCAAAAAGTACTCGGATTTTATAAATAAAACACACAAATTTAAATTTTATTCCAAATTTATTTTATCTCCTTCAAAATATGCTCCTTCTGAAGCGATACACATATGCCAACGCTTAACCCAATCTTCCATACACTTTTCGTAGGCCCGTGCAGGTATGGCTTTTTATTGCTTCAGCGAATTCTCTTTTACCGAAGGGGCTTACCACGAAGGGGCAATTTGAGTTTCGGGAGCAGGAAAAAGTCGCACGGCGCCAGATCTGGCGAATATGGTGCCTGAGCGATGACAGTAGTGCCGTGTTTGGTCAAAAAATCGCGTACAACAAGAATTTTCCATAGTAAAAATCGCTAAATGCACTTGAGGTAGTCTCACATTAACAGTTGCTATAAACAAACTAATTGACAGATGGCGCTCAAATTTTTACCATATATCAAGAACGGGTGTACCAACATAACCAAAACTTTTTTGAAAAAGGTCTATTACTTAAGGAGTAGTTAACAAACAACAAAATCTGGATACTTTTTGAGCAGAAGGTACATACATACGGATTTAATAAGTGTGGCTAATCAATCTATCTATCTCCACTTCTTATATTCTAAAATTATACGTTATTGTACTACATTTTTTACAAGAATTCTTAATAGAAAAGGCTAGACAAAAATAGTATTAACAAAGGTTCTAATAAAAAATTTTTAACATATGGTATATGACTTGCTTCATGTTAAGATCATCCTATTTTTTTGATTCTGCACTTTAAATAGAATTATAAAACATTTATTCTATAATCATTGGAATTAATCCCATGATGTCTTGGGAGTTTTTTTATTTATTTAAATAAAAACCTTTTATATTCTAGACATTACAAAAAGTATATTTTCGGATATTCCAAAAAAATTCAATAACTTTTTTTTTTTGTTTCTATGTACGTATCTTAATGCTAGATATTATAGAGATATTTACTTATTACCACTAGTTTATATTTACGAACAAACAATTTTATTTCAATTACTAATAAATACCTACCTGAATATGTCAATATAAGCACAGATTACTTCACCGGCAGGAGGTCTGACACCGTTAGCCGCCTACATTGGGTAGTCCTTTGTAGAAGACCGGAAGTTTTAGTGTTACCATGATGTTTTAATCGCTCTTTTAATCACCACGTTTATAGCAAATGCCACTTACTACACTTCGCAATAGATCGTGTATAACACAAGTCTATATGGATTTCAGGATTTGTTCTTAAAGTGACTTTATCAAGGGCTTACGAAACATTTAAAAGGACTGTAGAATATCTGTTTTTTACTTCCATAACAGATTCATACAATAGAATACAATTGTATAAATCGCAATACATCTGTCATTATTATTATTCGGTCAGTTAATTAGCAGCGACGGAAGTTAGAGTAAATGATTCTTCTGGATGCCCAGCAAACCGGTTTATTTTTTCCATGCTAGTCTTTGCCCATTTGTTATTTTTGTTCTTGATCGAAACACTATAGTCAGAGACCTAGTCTGTTGCTGTTGAAGTTTGCGTATTTTCATTATCAATATTTTGACATCGTTTTATATTCGGAGGAAATGTTTCATTAGGTGTACAAATAGCAATTTGTTTCGTAAATTGTATTCCGGCTATGAGACAAATATCAATATCTTGGTTTTCTAAAAAGATTACTGACTTGTTAAAATATTTGATTATTTCAGAGTCAATAAATTGTATGTTGTGCTCCTGGACCCCTAGGCGTTAATCAATGGTCTTGAATAGTTTTTCCTGTTCATTAAGCTAAGACTTTCTCTGTTTTGTACGAAGTACATTGGCTTGGAATTTCGGAACTGACAAATTGATCAACTACTTGAGCTTTTAACTCACTATCTTTAGTTGATTGTTTAAAGTACTTTAACAACAGCACAGCCACAATGACAATCTTTATATTTATTGGTTATTATACAGTAATCTCCTCTATAACGAGGTAGATTGATTCCGCGTTATAGGAAAACGCGTACGCAAAGCTATACAATACCCCGCGTTATATGGTGAAATGCCCCTGTTATATAGGGAATTAAAATCGCGTAATATAAAAACGGGTTAAAAGGGTACCGCGTTATAGGGGGGTTTACTGCTTATTAATAAAAACAAATTAATAGAAATTAATAGAAGAAAATTATAGAAAAACAAGTCTAAAATAAATATGTGTATGCAACATAAAATATATAAGATGTCTTCAAAGAGAACGAACAAATACACAAACTTTAATTTTATATGTCTATATATTATTTTATATTTTTATTATTTTATTATATGTCAATGAGTTTTAGTTTTTTAATGTCATTTTAAGATTTGGTTTATATAAATTCTTATAAAAAATTCATTGATCTGCTCTTAATAGGAATTTTTTAGACAATGACATTGAAGGGGAAAACGTCGAAAACAAATCCAAGTTTAATATTATATTAACATATATCAATTCCTTTACTAGTACTGTTGCCTTTTTATACTGCTGTGACTAAAATAGTGCTAAATAAAAACATTATTTTGATACTTTTTCATTACTATTTAGCATTAATTTAAGCAAATGTACTAGCAATTCATGAATTCATGAAACTAAAACTCGAAATTAGATGGAGAGAAAGGATCATCGTGATTCTAAGTGGCGGCTAAACTGCGCCTGATTAACCGGATTACTTCAACAAAACTGCTCTGTGAATAAATATAATTGTCTCGTTGGTAGATATTACAACTCAAACCTTTAATAAGTTCATGGCCGTTTCGGTATATCAAAAAACGACGTTGAGAGAAACCGCTGCGGTTCTAATATAATACCATGTAGACGGCAAAGATTATTCGACTTGGCTAAATCTGCTGTGGGAGTAGTTTTTGACGATTGGATTCAATCTGAATCACACAATAAATGGTATAAACAATATGACTGCAGCCATACTAAATTAGTTCAGTGAAAAACCAACAAATTTAGAAATTTTCTTGTAACTTAGTATCGCAGACACTATAGCCTACTAATTGATATTAGCACTGATCACACTTCTTGCGTCAAACATCTCTTTCATCTTCGACTCGCTAACAATGGGTTATGTTTGTTTTGTTTGGACGACGTTGACACCGTGGAACACCATGCAGTGACTTAAAGTGCTCAAATCAGATGTCGTAAGTAACTCAAACCTCAGTTCCATATATTTTCGTCCAAATATTTTCCTCTTTCTTAAAGAGAACCGAAAATATTTATAATTTATCATAATAGGATTCACAGTAAAATGGGTCTTCATGGTTAAAGTGATGTGTTTCGTTCTACAAATAATTTCCAAAAATTAGTTTTAGTGGGTTGAAGTCTTATACGGGGTCTCTTTCAATACTCTCCATCTACTGAAAAAATAAGATAAGATATATCAAACTTAAAATGATTGTATTGAGAAACAAAAATGAATCGACAACAATGTGCTTTACATCACGGAGAGCAAGTCAATAAGTTCTCCTGTTAAAAGTCTTACACCAAAGTCCAACTTTAAGAGATTAAAACTTATTCTTTTTACTTCAACTTAATTTTGTATTTTTTTTCGTATATGTAGAAGTTTTTAAAGATTAATACTAAAACTTATATTATTAATCTGATTTTATTAAAATGTTACTATTGACGTAAAACCTTGTAACCTATTTGATGAAAAACATTTGGAAATAATATTGTCACCCATTGTACAAAAGTTATTTATTGAATAGTTCCCATAACCATTATTAATAATCGACAACCTCAGCTACTGTTCGACGCCCCTAATCAATAGTATTCCAAAGGCGCCTACAATTTATTTCAACATTTCCTAATTCAAATGTCTTCGTGCTCGAACCGACAAACATTAAAGCATTCATAATCGAGCAGGAAATGAGGCAACTTGTATAATTCTAGGGACTTGCCATATTTTAAAATTTGCATACATATTTTTAAATAAGCATGTTTCTAATGTTTACACTCTAGTCACAGTTATTGCTGGTTTTATTGCTAATACACAAGGAACCCTGCTTGCCGGTAATGTCCAAAAAGCATGCAATGCTGGCTCCACACAAAGTTTTTCGTATAAAATACATTCGTTAGCTAGAGACCTACATTGCTTTTAAAAATTTTAAACTGAGTCTAAATTACTTTCACTTCGAGCAAAACTTTTACTCACACCAATCTTTGAAGTTTTGAACGCTTTTCGACTGACAAATGCAGAAAGCATGGAAATAAATTTTCTTTAAAATTTAAAATTTATCGCCGTCGTAAGACAAATGCATAAAAATTAAACGATTTAAGCTTATATTATGTGAACTTAATAATATGTTATATATAGTACAAGAAAAATAGTCTGTTCTAATCCTTAACTATGAAAAATGAATCATCACAATTGAAGGGATGAACAGGCAGGTCTTTCTCTGCTATAGTTTTCGCCTATATTGATTTTGACTCCACTCTTGTGTTCTGCAACCTCTTAGGGCCATTTATTATGCATTTCAGTTAACGCCGTCTATCTGTTTTGGATTAGAAGAATACGTAGTAGGAATTATAATACCATGAAATATTAACACTAAGGAAGAGAAAGTTTTTAAACATGTCGATATTGTCTTCTCCAATGCTAATATGCATCTCATGTCCTTCTCCAATTAATTATTTTTTAAATTGTCGATATACAAAATTGACAAAATCTACGATTTTTTTAATTTTCGAGTTCCTTTACGATACCAGTACTTATCAAGCCTTCTGTTAGAGAATATATCGAAATGGCGATAAAGTTTATATTGACTGATCTGAACTTAATCATTTCTTCAGTGTTCATTTTCGATTTCTTAATCAAAGCTTGATTGTAAATCAGTAATGATAATATATATATTGTAATAATCAGTAATAAAATATATGTGAGGCACTTTCATCGGTAACAGCGATAGAAATGATTAAAAGGGAGATTCAATCCTCTAACATGGTTCGCTAATATAACAGCCTTATGGTAGGCTGTCAGCAAGCCTACCATAGGGCTAATATTTTAACGAGGCATCACAATTAATGTACTATACTTTTTTTAAAAGAAGCGGCCAACTTCCATACAGACGTGTACATAACGTTGAGTTTTCCCATATTTTATTAAAGTAATTCCTTAAAATTCTATTTTTTTGAACACCAAAAATCACATCGTGAGAATCAAAGTACTTGATTGTTTCTTTTTCCTGTAAGCTTCCACGGTTTTTGCAATTAGTATTTATAGAAATCCAGTAACTAAAACAAACTATAGTAGCTCTTATAGTGTTCATGCGATCCCTGTTAATGGGTTTCAAAGATTTGATTTCATTATACGAAAGGTATACTCAAGGCTTAAAGTTTGAGTTTTGCACAAGGTTTGGCATCCGTTATGTAAAAATAGCCGCCATAACAATGTCTTAAAATAAACAACCTAAAGGTTCAATATAGGAAATGTGCCTTTACCCAACTATCCACCTAGATATCGACCACATACTCTATATAACTTGTGATTATAGTTTATGTTAATAGTTCGAAAAAACTTTCTTTAGATTTTTTTAGAGCGTAAATTTATAAGGGAGAATAGGGGTGTCATAAAATTTTTTGGAGTTACACGCTAGAGTTTCTCCAACGTTTTAAATGAATATTTACAGGACAACGCAGTTTTCCTACATAATTTTGTGGGCACCAGTTACCAAATAATACTGCAATAACCCTCGTAGTATTAATGTTTTCCCTGTTAATAGATTTCAAGGATCTGATATTCTTATATAGAAGCCAGGTGAAATTTCTTCAGATAAATAAATTTTTGGAAAATAAATCTTCTAAAGGATCTTTCTTTGGATCTTTCTTTGGATCTTGTTGCAACTGAAATTTATATGCTATATGTAAACAAAGCTATCGTGTGATTGACTGGTTGTTTCGATCAGTCTTTAAAGGTAGGTAGATCAAAGTAGAATGTTTAGTAGAATTTAATAGCAATATGAAGAAATATATATACACATATTAAAATTAAGATTCTTATTAACTTAAGTTTCATGTCAATTATTAGTTCTTTAAACAAGTCTAAATATTTTATCAGATATAAGAATTCTAGAAAATATTTTATTAACTTAGAATATTGACCCCTTGTATACAATTACTTTTATTGAACCAATTTAGTGGCTGTCAGCAATCGCAGTCCATTAACAATACAAAAACAAAAATATCAAGTCAACGCTTCCATTGTTCAGACAAGTGTTGTACATAATGGGCAACTTTAGGACGTTGGCTCCCAATGGCCGAAACAGACATGTAAGACACTAAACTATATACATATGTATATGCATACATACATATAGATAATACGTTTATTATAAGAAAAGAATATAATTTAAGTTTTTAATCCTAACAAGTCAATTTCGACACACACCAATAAGCCCAATTTCAAATCGAAATCGAATCCGAATCGAATCGAATCGAACGTCAACAAAATTCCTTAACTATTACACATTTTTAGAGAAATATAAAAATTTTCCCTAAGAGAGAGTAAAGTAAGTCTACTTATCCTTGAGTATTGCATTGTATGTATATATATGTATTGGTATGTTTGTATGTGTATGTACATGTGTACTACTTTCAAATGTTAAACAAAACAATAGAAAAAGGAAAAACGAAATTTGCTCTGCTGCTTCCTCCACTTAAGCTTCTAAAGTGCCTTCCAATTGTCCACTATTATGACAAACTCATTGCTGACCACTCCATAACCGAATAGAAATCATCAACCAAACCACTCGTAAAAATGT